>NW_004524621.1:9231538-9240694 GCF_000260255.1 Octodon degus | reverse complement strand
TTTTTTTTTTTGGCAGAACTGGGGATTGAACTCAGGCCCTTGCGCTCGCCAGAGAAGCACTTATTCCACTGAGCCATCTCCCCAGCCCCAACTTTCAAGGAATAATGTAAATCTTGTTGCAAAGCTTATCCAGAGAAGTTACTATCAAGGTTCCTAAGCAGTTAACAAGACAAATACCATCTCTATGAAATCTCTGCTATTGCTAATGGAACCTGGAAGAGAATGCAGCTTCTGACACTCATTACAGAAAAGGACTTCTCATAGTCTACTGTGTTTCCTTACCAGCTTCCTTGCAGAATATTGCAGCTAAGTTCTAATGGTAGAGTCTAGATGTGTAAAGAAACCAAACAGCTCACATTTTTATCTTTTCTAATTGACTCCTACTTATGCTTCATAAAATGAGAGCATTTTCAGGCTTACATAGGAAGGAACTTCAGTTTTGGGGCAATTAGAACAAAATCTCACAAACTAATTTACAGATTTATAGAGGAACCCTCATTTTCTGCTGATTCAGCAAGTAATTATTTACTAGCTACTATTATAAATTTGTGTGCTAAGATTTGTTGAAGGTGAAAGTAACAAGGTAAATAATTCATGGGGTAGTAGGGGCAATAATAATCTGTATATAAATGACAAAATATTTGTTTTGGAATATAAGAAAACTATAACAGGTACCATTACAAATGTACAGATTATTGAATTACATATATTGCTACACTTTTTGTATTTTAGAATCTTCCATACAGTTCCCATTACAAAAGATAAAGTTTATCTTTTTCTACCTTCCTCTGCTATCATTATATGTGGGAATTTTTCTCTTCCTCTCTAAATAATTATATTGTTATTTTTGTTAGATAAGTAGTCAGTATTTATGTTATTAGGACTATGTAAATGTGGTTGCATAGTTGAATCATATGGATAACTGTTAAGATTTTTCCTCTTTACTGCTTCTACCTTCTCCTACCCCAAGCTATTGTTTTGTTTTTGATTATTTAATTTTATATGTACTTATTAAATCAAACCTAAATTCTTTCTTCATTCCCTAAATTTACTTTCCATGGTCATTTTGGAGCTCATATTAGTTTCATCATTTTGGAGAAATTCCACTTCTTCCTGGTTTGTTTGCCCTCTATTTTAACTGTTAATAGAGTGTCATTCCTGGATTTCTAAGCTAGTCAAGAGTTCTTTTTTTTTTTTAATTTAATTTTTATTTATTTATTTATTTATTTGTGCGTGTGTGTGTATGGCCAGCCCAGCCCACCAGGGGGCGGGGCTAGCTGGCATGTGGTGCTGGGGGATTGAACCGTGGTCCCTGTGCTTTGCTAAGCTTGTTCTAAGTAGGTGCTTTAGACCACTGAGCCATCTCACCAGTCCCTAGTCAGAGTTCTTATAAGAGAGAAAAACAGGATTTGGATTTTATGCTGGAAGATAAAAGACCTGATTGGCAGTAGAAGTCCAATAGATATATTTCATAATCCTTTTTTATATATTTACTTAGTCCTTTCATTTCATTTTGATACCCAACCCCCAGTAGTCCCTGGGAGGCCTTCTTTAATTTTTCTTTTCAGAAAATAAACTTGTAGTCATTTGCCAGAATGGAGAAAAGGACAATCACCTAGTTGCGTAGAACAATAGAAGGCAATAAATTTGACTATCCATATCCTCTTATTGTTTATTTTAATAGGACTTGGGAAGAAAAAGCTATACATGCATGTGTTTATGGGGAATCCTTGTTTGTTTATGTGGAATTCTGTGCTTCGTAATCTGTGCCTCCCTGACATTTAGCATGGTGTCCACACATGATTGATAATAGATATTTGAGCAAATGTGAGAGTGGCTGCACTGGGAAAGCTAGATAAGATACCAGGACACTGCGAAGGGAATGTAGAAATCAGTCTTTATGGAGCTTCTCTTAAAGACAGGATACTCTCAGGCCAGGGATATAGCTTGGTGGCACAGTGCCTGCCTGGCAAGTGTGAGGTCATGAGTTCAATTTCCAGTACCAAAAAAAAAAAAAAAAGCACTCAGGCATAAAATAAAACTTTCATAAAAATTCAAAGAAAAAACATTTCTTGATGGGAGATATCAGAATCCTGAGAGAGGTATCAAGTGAATTGTCTTGAAGCATGGCCTGAAATTTGTTAGGTTAGCACAGCAGAAGGGTCTGGAAATGTGGGCCTGAAGTGGAGCATGTATGAAAAGCCAGGTGTCTTGGTTACTTTTTCTCTTGTTGCTGGGACAAAATATCTGACATCGAAAATTAAGGAAAGGTTTATTTAGCTCACAGTTTGCCGAGGTTTCAGTCCATAGTCAGCTGTCTCCAAGGCAGAGTGGCACGTGGCAGAGAACAGCAGTTCATGGTGGCAGAAAACAAGAGCCAAAATGGAGGAGTGGTAGCGGAGGTGCAATGGAAGGGAGCAAGCCTCTCTCCCACTGTCCCTTCCTTATATTGTATTCAGGCTATCTGCCCCAGGCCAGACATAGCACTCACACCCATATTCCCAGCAGCACTCCTATCCATAGTCTCAGCACTGGACCATGAATTAATCACAAACTCTAGGATGACTACAGGAGGCTTTGGAGGGACAACTAGACATAAACCATAACACCAGGTGTGGTGGTTCATGCCTGTAGTCCAGCTACATGGGAGGGTAAGGCAAAATTGGAAATTTGAGGCCTGCTTGGGCAATTTAGAGATCCCCTCTCTCAAAATAAAAAGTGTTAGGGATATAACTCAATGGTAAAGCACTTGTCTAGTAGTAGAGTCCCTGAATCAATTCCCAGTACTACAAAAGCATATATACAAGCAACCTAATTGGGGGAAGGCAATGGCCAGTCCTAACGTTATAAATTCCAAAACTGTAATTTATGTTCTAGATATTAGTTATAAAAGAAAATTAAGATTGCTACAGATGAGATGAACTCAAAAAATCAGCTATCACAGTATAGTGTAGGGTATTTGATTAGATCCCCTCTCCATTGTTTTGAGTGGTTTTCTTCATATTTTTGAGCAGTATCCTTTACTTCTCTGTTCCTCAATTACTGTATTTGTAAAACAGGACTGTTTTTACATCAGCTCCTCCTCTATCTGTTTCACAGGAGCTTTCTTGGGATCAGATGAAGTAATACAAAGATAACATATGAGGTAAGCTATATCTTCCCAGTAGGTTTTATTTTTTATTTCATTTTTGGATAAAAGCAGGGACTATGGATTATTATTTAGTTCTCACTTCTGGCTGCATGACCAATTATGTATTCATACATAGCTCACAGACCCTTAAAGCTGCTAATCACAGTTTCGGCAAATGCTGATATTATATTTATCTCCCTTAATTTTGTACCTTTAGTGAGATTTTTTAAAGAAGAAAATCAAGGAAAATATGTCTTACAACCCTATTTTTTTCTCTCCTTTAAAACCTCAACAGTATTTTTTAAATGGACAGAGGTTGAAGCAGTAAGTGTATGGTAAAAGTAAAGAAGTCAAAGTTAACATACAGGCCTCAGTTTATATCTAGCCACTTCTTTGCTTACTACACTGCTTTCCTTTCATTTTCTTTTTTTTTTTTTTTGCGGAACTCAGGCCCTTGTGCTTGCCAGGGAAGCACTTATTCTACTGAGCCATCTCCTTGGCCCCTTCCTTTCATTTTCTAATTATAAAATAATACTGTCAATGAATGAGGACTGCAGCTACAACTTTGATTCTTCCCTTCTCTCACCCCTTTCCCCGCTAACTAGGGATTGAAGCCAAGGCCGTCACACTGAGCTTACGTCCCAAACCCTTTTTTGGTCTTAAGGTAGTGTCTCCCTGACTTATCCTAGCTGGTGTCAAACTTTGTAATTCTTTCACCTTAACTTCCCTTAGTGATGAGATTATAGCATCATACCTGGCCCTCACCTACCCTTTTACTCTTAGAAATACTCACCTCAGAAATTGCTGACTGGGGACAGGTGGGACAGCTCAGTGGAGTAAAGTGCCTGCTTAGGCAAGAGCAGAAACTGCAGTTCAGTTCCATCCCTGAGCCACATGCTGAGCCAGCCCCACCCCCCAGGGTGGGCTGAGCAGGCCAGAGTACAGGATGTAATACCATACACCTGTAATCCCAGCACTGGGGAGGCTGAAAGCAGGAGGATCACCATGAGTCCGAGCTGTGTAGTGAGACCCTGCAACAACCAAATATATTAAAAAGAAAGAAATTCCTGACTGATGTGTTTCATCCATTGCCATGTTAGGAGTAAGTTACAGGCAAACAAAAAAGTGACTTCTGCCCTCAGGGAACCTGGTAGAACCTAGGACATTCAGTGCTTCTGGGCTGGTTGTATGACTGTAGGTGTTCCCCTTTTACGCTAATACCTATGCAGACATCATTTTTTGAACATTATGACACTGAAAAAGACTTGGAAGTGTTGCCTTAAAGCTCAAGTTAAAAATTGATAAAGAAATGAAATCCATATTTAAATAATTACTTTTTAACCATATGCAATCAGTATTGTCTTTTTTGGTGTTTTATATTTTTGTTTATTTGCCACTGAAGTATACTACCCACCCCTTGTTAGTCTTAGTTTTATTTTTAGTAAGTTTATTCATGCAATTTAGATGTATATAATGCTCACATATATCATAGGGAATTTATACCTCTACATGGTATGTCTTGATTCCTCTTTTCCCCGTGGTCTTCCCCTCCCTTACTCCTCTTCCCTCTTTATAAAAGCTTTGTTTCCATTTTATTATTTTCTCTTCTTTTTGCTTTTCTTGCCCCTTTCCCCTCTATAGTTAGTTCCCTTTCCCTTTTGAATGGTTTCTTCCTATTTCACAATATCCATTATACATTTTGGTCCCTATTTACACTTTCAGTTCCTCACATCAGACAGACATGGTGAAATTTACATGTGTGTACAATTGATTTCACTGAAGAGTGTGGTCTGAAGGCACATGGATTTATCCAGAACCATCTTAAACTTACTCATTTTAAAATTTTCATCTTGAGCTAAGATTTCACTAAATTGCTCATCCTGGCCTTGGTTTGCAGTCTTGTGGACTCAACCTCCTATGCTATGGGTATTATACTCTTGTTTTGTTTTTAAACTGGGGATTGAACCATGACCTTCTCTCTTGAGTTGTATCCTTGGTCCTTTTTAATTGTGTCATAGTGCTCAATAAGTCACTAAATTGCACAAGTTGAACCTGAACTTGAGATTGTCCTACCTTTGCCCCCTAGATTTCTGGGATTACAAGTGTACACTCTAATGTCCAACTTGTATTTTAATTTTAATGTAAACCTTTAAGCAGCTGGTAGTGTACTGATGAAGATAAATATTAAGAGGCTTACAGTCTGTGTAGTAACTTCTTCTGATTTTTGTGTTAGTAAGAACCAGAGCTCTTAGTAAATGAGGGTTATTCTGCTCAAGAAATAAATGACTAAATTCTAGGTGCTCAGAAAATTTCATCACCATACTCTTTGAGTAGTTTTTCAGTCTAACTTTAGAAAAGTTTTAACATTTTTATCATAGTTTTGATTAAAAAAAAAACCAGGGCAGTGCTCTTTGATCATTGTGGCTGACTATAGAAAACTTTAAATTTATACCAGTGACACCAGTTTTAAACAGAATATATTTCAAATGTATGTGCAATCCAAGAGAAGGCTTTTGAAATTGGCTCCTCTCCAACCCGTTAGTATATACTATATTACATTTAATTGCATTCATTATGTATGAATTTATTTCGGTAAAGAGTTTGGATAACTGAAAATTTAGGTAAATGTAAGAAGTAGTTACTTACAAAAATACATTGGAGTAAAAAATGATAATTATGCATTGTTAGTCATAATGACTCTAATTGCTAACCCTGTATTAGTTACCTGAACAGGGGCAAGAACTTCAGCATCATCTTATTTTTTCAGTTCTAATTTGCATATCAGAAATTTTCTTACTAGTTATCTACAGTGACTTATACTGCTATACTTTATCCTTGGGTTACAATTTTAATAGCAATGCCTTCACTGCTGGAATATGGAATATGTAACAGAGTGCCCCTTTGATGGAAAAAAAAGGGATTTGCATCTTCACAGTTGACTCACAGCTACAGTGGTGAGCTGCCCTCTCCTGGTCATCTATGCCATCTAGAACTCCCAGTGGGTCCTAAGGAAAATGAGACATTTTGCCAAATAAGGAGATGTTTTGTCTTTGACTCCAACATTATATTTTGTAACTATAGTATAAGTCTTTATTATAGCTCCTTTTCATCTCTTACAGAGTAATGTGGTTGACAGAAATGATGGGCCATCTATATGTCTCATGTTCTTGCCTTCATTTCTTCCATGAGATTTTTACCCATTACTTCAGTCTTAATGGGTGTAATTTTTTCCATCCTTTTGTTTACTAAGTTCTTGAAATTTACCTTGAAAATAGTCCTTAGTATGTTTATTTTCCTTGGAGAAAAATATTTAGAGATCTACCTTTAAAGAGGTGAATTACTGAAAATATTTTTGTGGAAGATATTTCTTACATATTTTCTTAAAAATGGGCATCAAAATTTCTCTATTCCTATTAATAATTTCATGTGGGACCTGAATTTGGTAGTGATTCTTCTTAAAATAAGTGCTTACGTTTTATTTTTAATTCTAGATTCTTTATGTCTTGTTTCTTATGAGCTCTTCTAGCTTATTTTAGACTCTAGCCTTGAGAACTTGTGAGATTAACATTAATTGTGGTGCTTAATAAAACTTTAATATAATATTGATAATACACTTATTGTTGAAATTAGCATACTATCCTGCTTTGTTATTTGACTTACCAAAAGATCTTCCTAAATATAAAACTTACGTTTTAAATTTTAAAAATGGAAAGTAAAAAAAAAGAAAACCCCTAGTTTTTATTGTATTCATTAATATTCCTATTAAGATTAATAGAAGACTTTTTATAACATGCTATTTCTAAAGTTCATGCACATTTTAATAACTCAGTATGTCTGCTTTACTAAGGAATGATGCTTCTTAAAAATTCTACAATTGAATTTAGAAGACAGGTGGGTGTTGTGATGCACTCCTGTGGACCTAGTACTTGGGAGCCTGAGGCAGGATTACTGTGAGTTCAAGGTGAGCTTTGGGTACATAGTGATTTCAGTGTCAACCTGAACTGCATAGCAAGACTTTGTCTCAAAAAGAAAAATAGAAGATTTCAAACCTTTTATTGGTCATTTTACTTTTTAGATAATTTTATTTATAATTATTTACTTAGCAAATTTTGTGTATTATGAGTATGCATTTGGAGAAGACCATAGATGTAAGTTTGACTAGAATTTATTCTTTTCAGCTAAAGCAGAAAACCCAGTTCTGAGAGATTTTAAGATCTTTTCAATACTTTAAGATTTTATATGAAGCAAAATTCTAAACTCCAGAAAAGTTCAAAACGTATTCAAAATTATGGGAAGGAAGTGTTCATAAGAAAGACAAGGGTGTGTGCTACTTCAACCTCTAACTGGCCTTGGGAACCTCTGGAATTAGCATCAGTGTTTTGTCTTAGTAAAATTTATAGATGGCTAAGAATTAACTTGAATTTGGACCATGGACAAACAGAAGTTCTTTTTTTTTTTTTTTTTTTTTTTTGATATATGCCTTTACTTGTAAAAATTTAAAAGCATTAAAAATCTCTTTCATTGGTGATAAAAATATTTCAGTATTTTTTATTCTTGTTGTTTCACTTAGTATGATATAAACTTGCTCAGTTTCTTTTATAAAGTAGACATAATATTCTCGTACTGGATACTTGTAAAGATTAAGTAAAAAAGAGTATGAAAAGCATTGTATAAACTATTAAGTGGTATACTATTGTTAAGTAGTATTGCTGGTAAATACATTTAATTTTTTAAAAAATTCTTGATATTACTAGCAGGAAAAAAAAACGTGTTAATGCAAGACTTTTTTTTTCTCTTCACTATCGCCTAATTATATTTCAGTCAAGCCTGACCAAAATAGAATTTTTTTTAAAAACTTGCTTGTTTTACAGACAGCAGTTAATTGTGTAACTTTTATGCAACCCACTGCCTTTTCTGTTGTGTACCTCATGCAGACCCAAAAGGGGATTTAAGTATTTAAGTATTATTTTCCTAATTAAATCTTGCTTTCCTGACTTATTCCAGATTGCAAAAGACTAGAAAAGTGGATATTTAATTTAAAATTCTTTATTTTACCAGTTTTCTTAGCAGTGGTTTCTGGGTGTGTTTCTGCATAAGTACAGAGCTAGTACAAAAAATTGCAATCAGTAACTAGATCTTTGTTTCATTTTACTTTGCTTAGAAACTGTTCAATATTATATACTATTTTCTGTAGACCTCCCCATGTAGTTATACTTGAACTATCACCAAAAAAGAAGACATTTCCTATGAAAATAAATTCTGATGCTTTATGTCATATATTTGGGATATAAGATCAGGCTCTTCTAATGTTTAGGAGTTAACTTAGGACCAAAAAAAAAAAAAAAAAAAAGCCTTGATCTGTATATTCCTGCATTTAAGTTTATGTTTCTGAATTTATGTTTGTATGTAGCAGTGTAGGGTAGAGGATAAATTTGGTAGCCTAGGAAACCTGTATCCCATCAGGACAGAAAACAGATGTTCTTCCTCCTGGTAAAGAACTGCAGTTTTCCATTTAGCAATTATGAATCTCTTCCCTAGATAATACTCTTGAGACAGGAGTGTGGCAGACAAGAACAAGAATCACAGGACTCATTTTTTACTGTCTAGTACTGAATCCTCTTACACATGTCCTCTCCTTTTTCATACCTTCAATTAACAAAGAGAGATATTCCAGTTTGAATCACATGACTACCTTATTGCACTAAAGTGTTTACTTCCTAGGATTAATAAGTAGGAGACATTATCAAAGGTCATGAAAGTTCCCAGTTCCTTGTGTTCTCAGTTTAATCAATCGTAGTCTGGTTTTTCTAGCCATATTTTATTTACCAGTTTCTGATTTAAAATTATTTTGATTGAAATTATATTATCCAAATCTTGTGTATGTTTCGCTAGAAAAAACAAACCCTATTCAGTCTAAGTAATACTTTCCATCTTATATTCCCATAGTAGTAGCAACCTTTATATATTTTATGTAGACTATCATAACTTTGTTGTTTGTTTCTTTTTTTTTCTTTTTCTTTTTCTTT
>NW_004524621.1:9225763-9226763 GCF_000260255.1 Octodon degus | reverse complement strand
TTAGAATTGAGATGTATTGACTTACGATTAACATGTTATTTACCTGTTGTCGTTTACTCCTTTTTCTCCTGTGTTTAATTGCTTGCCCTATTTAGTTGATTGCTTCTGATCTCATTCATGGAGTTCTGATCATTTTGGTCCCTCTCTAGAACATCTTTCAGTAGCCTGTGTGGGGTTGGCTTCGTCATCATGAAATTATTCAGCTGTTCTTTGTCATGAAAGTGTTTCACTTCTCCATGAAACTTGATAGAGAGTTTTACAGGGTATAGTAGTCTGGGCTGGAATTTGTTTTCATAGAGGACTTGAAGTACTCTGCTCCATGCTCTGCTTGCCTTCGTGGTTTGTGAAGTGAAGTCAGCTGTAATTCTGATGGGTTTTCCTTTGAATGTGATCTTCTTCTTTTTTCTAGCGGCTTTCAGTATATTATTCTTGTGCTGAATTTCTGGGATCTTGACTATTATATGTCTTGGTGTGTTTTTCATTGGGTTGAGGTTACTTGGCGTTCTGTATGCTTCAGTTACCTGAATATCAGATTGTTTCCTCATATTTGGGAAGTTTTCTGGTATTACTTCTGCCCATATTTTTTAATGTCATTTGTATTGACTCTTTCTTGTTGATGTCTATTAGTCTCACATTGTTCATCTATGCATCATTTTGCATTTGATGGATTTTTTTCCTGCATCCTACTTGTTTTTAAGAGATCCTTTGTTCTTTTCACTAGCTGCACCAGCGTCTTCAGGATTTGAAACTCTGTCTTCACTTTCCCTTATACAGTTTTGCAAGCTTGTGATAGAGATTTTAATTTCTTCTGTATCTGTTTGACTCTGCTTCATGCGATCTATTTTGTTCCTGTGTTGCTCATTCAAGGAATCCATCATTTTTCTAATCTCCTCTCTCTCTTTTTTTTTTTTTAATCAATGTCTTCTTTAGAAGCAGTTGTAAATTCTTTTACTGCAGTGTTTTTTTCAGATTGGGTTTCCTCCCTATGTTTCTGTAGTTG
>NW_004524621.1:9219586-9223123 GCF_000260255.1 Octodon degus | reverse complement strand
GGAACTGGGGATAGAACCCAAGTCCTTGCACTTGCCAGGGAAGCGCTTATTCTACTGAGCCATCTCCCTGGCACCCAGTTGTTTGTTTCTGTTAATAATGTGGATTCATTGTTTCTTACCTCTCCTTCTATCTTCCACTCCTATCCCTTTTCTCATTCCCTTCCACTTTGCCTCTCTCTCCTCCTTTCCTCCTTCCCTTCTTTCCTTCCATCATTGCTGTTGTTTGCCTTATTAGAGCTCTCATCATGGCTTTCCTTTTTTTCCACACCTTACTACTACCTGTAACATTATTCACAACCTCTTAGCCAAGAATTGGAGCCCTTTGATGATTTTTCTTTTCTTTTGACCGCGTTGAAGAAAATTTTGCTTGTCAAACTGCTTAGGGAATCAAGAAATGATGTGAAATCCAGGGGAGCTAGTAGTATACTATAGGGTTTTTTACAGGAAGACTTTAATAAATTATCAGGAGAAATAGTTAATGCTTCAGGGTAAAAAAATTACAAAATAACGCTATACACCTTGTTATATTTGTAACAGTCTCTTTATGACACTGCAGTAGATGATGCTGGACTAAGTTCTTAAAACATCTACCAGTAACATTTAAAAGGCAACTTAAAATTTTTTTCCATTCATATTGAATTCTTGAAAATAAGTTCCAATTTCTCTCTATATACTGTGGTCAAAAATATTGAGACATAAAAGTGTTATACTCAGAAGATGGTTCTGAAGCTTCATCTATGCATTTACAGTAGTTTATCCATTAAAGTCCACTTTCAAAAGACCTTTGCAGATGGGTCACAGGGTCCATTAATGCATCAACATTTCTAGCTAAGATAACTAGTGTAACATCAAAAGCTTTAAGATCATCTAGTATTATGATCTGTTTATATCCTTAGAAACAGCACTATAATTGAGGTGAGATGAATCTTCCTAACTCACCAGCCAAAATGATGTGCATAGCCCTATGCAAAACAATCTCTGCTTCTTGAGTTTAACATTTTTGGGTTTTTTAATATTTATGATTCCTGGTTAATCAAATTATACCATCTTAAAGTTGGACACACACACACACACACACACACACACACACAGCACCTATACTAGTTTTGTTTTTATCCTTCAAAGTAAGGACTATGGTTTAAACTTTCTGTTCCCTACAGTACTTCTAACAGAGCCTATTTTTATTTTTTATTAGAATATAGTTACAGTTCAAAGTGATTACATTCCTTGTGGGGAGTTGGTATGTGTACATAACATATCTCAATTCTTTTCTTACCCCTTTCTGTTTTCCTTCCCCTCTTAATCTTTGATCCCCTTCCCATTCAAAAAAGATCAAAAAAACCTCTATCTCCCTACTTTCTATTACATTCTTATTTCTCTCATACGAAAGAAACCACACGATATTTAAGCTTGACTGATTTATTTCACTTAATATTATGATTTGAGGATGCATCCATTTTCCTATGAATGATTCGTGTTCATTCCTCTTTGTGGCAGTGTAGTACACCACGTTTTCTTTGTCTATTCATCTGTCAGTAGACATATCAGCCACTTCCAAGACTTATCTGTTAGGAATTGTACTATTATAAACATGGATATGCATGTATCATCTTTAACTCTTTCAAAATACTAGATTTTTTTTACGAAAGTCCATAATCGCACTAATATACTCTCAAAATAAGCAGGCTACTATTACAAGATGAGAGACCATTTGCCATCTTTCTTTACCTAGCCAGTAAAGTATACAGAGGTTCCAGATCTATCAGGTATTTATTTCCAAAGAAAGAAAATGTAGTAAATGTCAAAATTTGTGAGTACCCTCTTGAGCTATATCCTACTCACACTTTTTTTTTTTTTTACGGGACTGGGGATTGAACTCAGGCCCTAGTACTTGCCAGGGAAGCGTTTTATTCCACTGAACCATCTCCCCGGGCCCCTACTCACATTTAAAAAAATAAAATTTCTAGTGTTTCTAAAACTGATCTTATTTCTTTAACTGTGAAAGTACTGTCTTTGTCAGTTTTGGCATTCAGTTCCAAATAGGGTACATTCATGGATAATTTAAACTTAAATCCAGAAGCTGAATGAGAGGGATGGAGATGTAACTCAGTAATAGTTTGCCTAGCATGTATGAGATTTCTAGTTTCAAGACCCAGCACTAAGGAAAGGGGTGAGAATTAACTAGCTTAAATAGTGAAATGAAGTGTTTTGAACCAATGAAATAACATGTGCACAAGCTCTCAGACAGAAGGGATAAATGACTTGTTCGCTGTTCTAAGGAAGTTCAGTGTACCTTGATGAAAGAATATTAGCCAGAACAAACACATAGTCTGAGATGAGGCTGGAAAAGTAAGGATCAGAAATTGGAGACATTTGGGGTCATGTTAAGATGTGTTTATATTTAAGACATTTGGAAATTAGTGAAGTGTGTGATACAGTGGTTATAGAATCAGATTTGCATTTCAAAAAAAATTCTAAACTGTGGGACAGAGAATGGTTAGAGATCCTATAGTAGATGCAAAAAGATCAGTTAGGAAGCTATTAGAGCAGTTACAGGAATGATGTGTTATTATCATTGGTTAGTGAGGTGATAGTGGAGGAAAAGAAATGAGTTTGTGATAACTTTTAAAAGTAAAATCAGTAGGCTTTGGTAAGATATTCTACACAGTAAAGTGAGGACTAGGAAGACAAAAACAGTTGCTAGAGTTCAGATTGTGTACCGAACCTATGGACATGTCACAAACCAAGAAAACACTGAGAGGAGACTGGTTTTATTAAGATTAATTTTGCTGTGAATATGTTGAAGCATTTAAGCAGATGGATTTGGAGGTCAAGTCAAGAGAGGTTTTTCTTAGTTTCATTGACATCAATAGATTAGGATATATTTTAAAAATAGGCATAAAGAATTATATAATTCTTATGTTTACACATAAGTCCAAAAATCTAACCATATACAACCTTGAAGCAGGACAGTCCCACAACATTCCTTTTCCTGTCTCTTGCCTTTATTCACCACTCCCTTCTTTTTCAATAGTCATCTACCCAAGAGACAGCACAGCAGCAACTGGCATGTCATGACAAGCAGCCTGTATTCAGAAGACCAGAATGACAGGCACTCCAAGTATGAACCTACTATTACAGATTACCATCCTCAGTGCAGTTGGTTAGTTCACAGGTATCAGTATATATAGTTAGTCAGGGTGAGAATCTTTCCAGTTAACTGCTAGATTCAAAAATCTTCTGGAGATTCTCAGGATCATTGCCTTGCCCATCTTCTACATAAAGCTGTATGGCTTGGAACTGTCATGTTTCCTAGCTCTTCTCCTTTCCCTGTCTTAATTAGTTAGTCCTCGAGTTCCTGCTTTCCTTTTTCTTGTATTATACATTTGTATTTGTATTTCTTCTTTTGAGTTCTTATACTAGGGAAACTATACGATATTTACACATATGTGTCTGGTTTATTTCACTTATGAGTATATGTTCAAGAGGCATCCACTACAATATAAAGGCTTCGAGTTTATCATTCTTTATAGCTGA
>NW_004524621.1:9165239-9213594 GCF_000260255.1 Octodon degus | reverse complement strand
GGGGTGGAGGAGGTGCTGCGGAGTGGTGGGGGGCGTTCCAAGGGGGTGGAAGAGGGTCTCCCCCGTGCTGCGTCTGGGCTTGAACCAGTAGGTCCTGCAGGCGCAGGGTAGCGGAAGGCTCTCCCACACACTCACCGGGCCTGGGCTAGGACTGGGTCTGGGTATTCCCGGAATGAGGCAGATATTGCTACTTGGCGGGCGGGTGGGGGTGGTGCTGCGGAGTGGTAGGGGGCAATCCAAGGGGGTGGAAGAGGGTCTCACCCACGCTGCACCTGGGCTGGGACCCAAAGGTCCCATTGGCGCAGGATAGCTGGAAGCTTTCCCACACACCGCTTGCTTTTCATTTTTGAAATAATTCCAAATTTTTAAAAGTTGCAAAAATAGAAACAGTACAGGAAATACCTACATACTTTATCCATTTATTTCCATTTTATTCTGTCTCCTTTATTAATCATTTTTGTGCTTTCTCTTCATATGTATTTATGATTCTGATTTGGGTTTTTGGTTTTTTTTTTTTTTTTTTTTTTTTTGCTATTGGGTTTTTGGTTTTTTTGGTTGTTTTTTTTTGTTTTTGTTTTTTTTGCAGAACTGGGTATTGAACTCAGGGCCTTGTGCTTGCTAGGCAAGTGCTTATTCTACTGAGTGATCTCCCTGGCCCCCTTACTTATGTATCCTGAACTGAGGGTAAACTTCCATAGGTTGTACTTGGCCTTTTACCTCTAAATGCTTTAGTATAGACATATTTCCTAAGAATAAAGATACTCTCTTATATAACCATAGTGCAGTTGTCAATTTTATAACTTCATGTTGATGCAATTTATGTAAAATACCCACCAAAACTAAATTGCTAATATCTTGGTGTATAAAAATTTTAAATGTAGTTATCATTTTTTTCCCCTTTTGGTCTATGTCTAAAAAGTCCTTTCCAGCACCAGCCAGATAGCTCAGTGGATTAAAGCGCCTGCTTAGGCAGATGCAGAGCCCGAGGGTTTGATCCCTGGTTGCCGAGGCCGCCTCCCCCAATTTCCCCCCCAGTGCACTGACATAGTGATTGAGACGGGGCTTGGAGGCACGCACCTGTAATCCCAGCACTTGGGAGGCTGAAAATAGGAGAATCACTATGAGTCTGATCTACATAGTGAGACCCTGTGCACCCTGTAGACCCTACCCTAAATTCATAAAATTTGAAAAAAAAAAAAAAAATCTTTCCATTTCTGAGTTTGTAAAACATTCTGTATTACCTTAATTTTTGAAATTTTCTCTTCCATATTTAGTACTTTAAGCCATTTGTATTTTTTTTGTATGACAAGAATAAGTGCCAGTTTTTTTGCCCCAATGTTCTCTAATGGTTCCTGTATCATATGTCAAGTTCATAAATGGTCTTTCTTTGGACTACATGTCAATTCATTTAACTGGACCACACTGCCTTAAGTTATTGGAGCTTTAGTCCAGGTGTGATGGCACACCTGTAATCCCAGTGCTGGGGAGGCTGAAAACACAAGGATCACTATAAGTCTGAGCTGCATAGTGAGACCCTGTACCACCACATATATTTTATGTTAACTGTTAATATCTGTCTGGACAAGTCTTCTCCAGTATGGTCTTCTCAAATTTAACATTTATGTTGATGAATGGTTACATGGAAAACAATGCATGTAGTAACCTATCAAAATATAGGCTAATATAGACACAATGAAGTCCTTAGTGTTCTCCTTCCTTCTCCTTCCCAAAGTATAGTCATCATCCTGTGTTTGGAGATAATGCTTTCCTTGATCTGTGTGTGTGTGTGTGTGTGTGTGTGTGTGTGTATGTGTTTATCACTGATATTGTCTAGTTTTTCCTGTCTTTGAGGTTTATATTCATGGAGTCTTATAGGATATATATTTTGTATGCCTGGCTTTTATATAGTATTGTATATCGCTTTTTGTTTGCTTTTATTGATGTAAGGTATTTCATTATATAACTATATCAGATTCTGTCCATTCTTTTGTAAGTAGACATTTTGACTAAATATTCTCTTAACATGTATATTTTATGTTTCTTTCAGATATGTAAGTAGGGATAGAATTGCTTTGTCCTCTTTTCCCAAAGTGCTTTATAAAATATATTTTTATATTATAATCAACTAATTTTATATTATAACCAATAATATATGCAAATTCCCATTGTCCACATCGTTGCCAATACTTGATATGGTTAGAATTCTTAATTCTGACTGTTCTGGCTGGGTGTAATTCTCTACACCTGTAATCCCAGCGCTCTGAGAGTTTGAGAGCAGGGAGGATCACACAAGCCAGGGAACTTAATGACTTAGTGAGACCCTGTCTTAAACAAAGTTAGGGGGCTGGAAATATAGTTCAAGGTAAAGTGTGAAGGCCTGGCATTCAATCCCCAGAAACAATAGATAGATGGATGGATGGAGGGATGGATGGATGGATGGATGGATGGATGGATGGATGGACAGGCAGACACTTTGTAAAAAGAAATTACTCATTTTGGTATGTGGGTAGTAGTGTCATACTGTTTCTTTATATGCACTTACCAAATGATCAAATAAGTACCTCTCATTTGTTTATTGGTTATTTCAGTATCTTTTGTTTAGTGTCTGTTTATTTAAGTCTCTTGCTGTTTTTTTTTTTTTTTCCTCATTTATCTTACAAAATTGTAGGGATTGTTTATATATTCCAGACACAAGTCCTTTATATGTTGGGCAGATATTTACTTCCATTCTCTGGCTTGCTTTTTTATTCTCTTTTAAATAGCATTTTGCTTTGTTCTTTGATGAACAAAAGCACTTGTCTATGTAGTCAAATGTTAGCAATTTGAATTCATGCTCTGTACTTAACCTTAACTACAGTGTAACCTTGGCCAGGTTCCAGTTTCAGTGTACTTATCTGTAAATAGGTGGCAATAATATCCATGTCATAATTGAGAAGATTAAAATAAGATAAAGCATTTATTATAAAGAGCTTTTCACCTAGTAGTCCCTCAATATATGTTAATTGCCTGCCCCATCATTTAGGGTGCTCATTTTCATACTGTGTCTTCTGGGAAATTGGGTAGTATTCATGAGCTATTTGCAAATGAATGTTTTGGAAATTAGAATCTCATACAATTATCCTAGGAATTTAGAAAGTAACCTCAAATAGTAAATGATAATTAATTTGCCTAGAGAACTAAAGTGTAACATTTTCTAGTGAAAAGACAAATAATTTATCCATAAAATGAGAAATGATAATTAAACACAATCTAAACTCTATACATAATGTTGAACTCAGGGTAGATTTCTTTGCCTCCTGGAATGTAGCAAGGTTTCTTAAGTGAAGGGAAAGTGTTAATCACTCCAGCCCAATGTACCTTTCCAAACTCCTTGGAATGATCTAGAATTTATTGGCAATTTCATTTTCTTCAGTTCTGTCACTTATTCACTCAATCATTTATAGACCAGCTCTTACTATGTACCCTAGCCCCTGTGTACCCAGGGGCAGTGAATAGTATAGATTTGGTCCTTGTCTGAGTCAAGCTCAGAAGGAAGTATAGCAGATTTTGTATAGATTATAACAGCATGCCAAAAAATTCTGGAGTTTCACTTCTCAAAATGACAGAATTACTCTTAGTGGACCAAACGTTCCACAAATAATTGTACTACGGGTACAGCTTTGTACAGTACTGTATATGTTTCATACATAAAATACAAGTGTTTGTACACATACACACTTCAAAGCACACTTTAATACTTAAAAACTAAATATGTTAGGTGTGCATATCAAAAGAAACAAACTGATAGGGAATTAACACTTGGAATAAAATAGCATTAAATGAATTTCCTGTTTCTATGGCTTTTTACTTAGGGCAGTCACTAGTTGATGCAACATGGAGGTGGCTAGGATAAGAAATAAGTTCCCACTCATAATGACTTCAGGAATCAAAAAACGAGCCAATAAGGCATCTTGAAAATGAAGGTGATTGCAGTGGAAGACCTCAGATTCTTCATAGAAATGTTTTCCACATCTTTGATCCTTGAGTGAAACATCAAAACTCTTAAGAGGAACATAACAGAATCCATAATAGCTATAAAGTATTGTTGACAGGGTCTAGGATATAATCCAGAATTACTAGATATACAAAGAAAAGGAACATTTATTTGTTTAAAATGTTTATTAAGTATGAGATGTTGTGGTGCATGCCTATAATCCCAGGACTTGGAAGACTGAGCTAGGAGGATGGGAGTTCAAGACCAGCTTGTGCTACAAATCAAAGCCAGGCTGAGCTGCATAGCAAGACTTGGTCTCAAAAGACAAAAATAAATAAATAAATAAAATTTAAAAAATAAAATAAAATAATAATAATAGTAAAATGTTTATTAAAAAACAACTATACTTCCACTTCATGATAACAAATAAGACCAAAATGCATCAAATATAAAATATAAGAGATAAACTTCACAAAATTTACATACATACAGAAAACTAGAAAACATTACAGAGAAATTAAAAAAAAATTTCAAGGAATATTTTAAGGTGAAACACTTGAAGATAACAATTTTTTATGAAAATTCAAAAGAGTTAAAATCATTAAAAGCATTTGAAAAGGAAGAAAGAACTTTGGAAGTCTAGCATGACATTTCCAGAATTAATAATACATTTTAATATCTTATGTACTCTTTCAGCGTCTCACACCAGGGATACAATACAATGCTTGCACATATGTGTCTGATTTATGTCACTTGTAAATATGGACTCGAGTTGCACCCATTTACCTATAAAAGTCTCCAGTTTATCCTTTTTTTGGCTGAATAATACTCTGATGTACGAAAAAAAATCAGTTTTTATCAATTCCTTAGTTGATGGGCATATAGGTTGTTTCCAAGATTTTCCTGTTACAAATTGTGCTGCTATTAACATGGGTACACATATATCATGTGGTATGATGTTTTTATTTCCTCTGGGAAAATAACCAGAAGAGGAATCACTGGAGCAAATGGGACCTCCAATCCTAGTTTTTTGATAAATCTCTATAATGATTTCCAAAGTGCTTGTACCAGTCTACACTTCACTGAGAGTAGAGAAACATTTCTTTTTCCCCACAGCCCTTCTAGCATTTGTTGCTGATTTCTTAATAATAGCCATTCTTCCAAGGTGAGATGGAAACTCGGTGCTGTTTTAATTTGCATCTCTCAAATGACTGGCAATATTAAACATTTTTTCATATATTTGTTTACTGTTTGTATTTCTTCATCTAAGAAGTGTGTATTCATCTTAGATACCCGTTTTGGGATTGGATCTCTAAATTTGGGGGCTCTAATTTTTTTTTTCTTTGTGTGTTTTTAACAGTCTTATCTCTGAAGAACAGCAGGCAAACATTTTTCCCCCAGATTGTAGGTTGTCTTTTTATTTTATTTCTTTTTTAATTTTATGTATTTGGCACAGAGTCTTACTATGCAGTTAGGACTCAGTGATCCTCCTGTTTCAGCCTCCCCAGTTCTGGGATCACAAGCATGCAACACATCTGGTCTTTGTACCCAGGGCAGGGCAAGGACAGCATTTGGTATTGGGGATCAAACCCAGATCCTTGCACTTGCCTAGACAGGCACTTAGACTGCTGAGCTGTCTCCACTGCCCTGTATAATTTTGACTCTGTTGATAATTTCATTAATTGTGCAAAGCTTTTTAATAAGATGAAATCCCAATAGTTGATTCTTTGTGATAGTTCCTATGTAAGCAAGTTTTTATTCATAAAGTCTAGGCCTACAACAATGTCTGCAAGAGTTTTAGCTATTCTGTCTTCCAGCAGATTTAATATTTCTGTTTTAATATTTAGGTCTTTAATCCATTGCTAATTTTTTTTAGTGCGTGGTGAAAGACTTGGCTCTGAATTTAATCTTCAGCATGTGCAGAGTCAGTTTCTCCAGCACCATTTATTAAAGAAGATGCTATTCTTCCAGTGAATATGTTTGGCACTTTTGTCAAAGATAAGGTGGCAAAAAAAAAAAAAAAAAAAAGATAAGGTGGCTGAGTTATTTGTGGAGTTGTTTCTGCATCTTCTAATCTGTTCCACTTGGATCTGTTTTGTTTTTGTTTTTGCCGGTACCACACTGTTTTTATCACAGTAGCTTTATAGACTAATTTTCAAGTTAGGGATTCCTTGACTTTGTTACTGAGAATTGCCTTTGCTATTCTAGATCTCTTCTGATTCCAAATGAACTAAAAGATTGTTTTCTTTAATTTTGTGAGATACGCAATTGGAATTTAAATCAATTGCATTCGGTCTGTATAATAGTTTTGGAAGTATAATCATTTTTACTATATTGGGTCTTTCTATCAAATAATAAGGTATATCTTTCCATTTTCTGATAACCTCTTCAGTCTCCTTTTTCACAGTACTGTAGTTTTCAATATAGAGGTCTTTTTCATCCTTCCTAGTTTGAAACCTAGATATTTCAGTTTTTGAATGTTATTGTAAAAGGTGCCGTTTTCCTAATTTCTGTTTTTTTTAAATGCATGTACAGGAAAGCTATTGATTTTTTTGAGTGTTGATTTTTTTATCCAGCTATGCTGCTGTATTTTCTTATTAAATCTAACAGTCTTTAGTGGAGTTTTGGGGGTCTTGTATATAGAATATCATGTCACCTGTAAATAACAGTAACTTAATTTCTTCCTTTCCTATCGTTATTCCTTTCCTTTCTCTTGTCTAGTTGCTCTGGCTAAGGTTCCCAGAACTATGTTGAATAAGAATAGAGACAGTGGACATTCTTGTCTTATTCCTGATTTTAGAGTGAATGGTTTCAGTTTTTGTCCATTTAGTATGATATGTTGACTGTTGAGGTACCATAGATGGCTTTTATGAAATTGAAGTAAAGACTATCAGTTACAGTTTTCAATAAGGTTTTTATCATAAATGGGTGCTACGGTTTGTCAATAGTTTTTTCTGTATCTATTGAGATAATCATATAGTTTTTGTCCTTGTCCCTTTTGATATGGTATATTACATTTATTGGTTTACGTGTGTTGAACCATCTCTGCATCCCTGGGATGAATCCACCTTGGTCATGGTATAATCTTAATGATTTTCTGCATTCTGTTTGGTCCATATCTTATTGAGGGTTTTGCAGATTGGCCTGTAGTTCTCTTTTTTAGTTGGATCCTTCTGGTTTTGGTATCAGGGTAATGCTTGCTTCCAGGAATGAATTGGGGAATATTGCCTCCTTTTGAGTTTCACTTAAGAGTCAAAAAAAATAGTGGTATTGGGTCTTCTCTAAATTTCTGGTGAATCCATTAGAGCCTGGACTTTTCTTTGTTGGTAAGTTTTTAATTACATATTTGATTTCATTGATGGATATTGGTTTATTTAGGATTTTTATATCATCTCAATTCAGCTTTGCTAATTCATATGTATCTATGAATCTGTCCTTTTTGTTTGCATTTTATATCTTATTAGAGTACAAATTTCAAAGTACGTATAGGTGATCTGGATTTCTGTAGCACCTATTGTGGTTTCACTCTTTTCATTCCTAATTGCATAGATGTAGGTCTTTTCTTTCCTTTTTTGGTAAGCGTTTGTCGATTTTTAATCTTTGGAAGTACCAACTCTTTGATTCATTGATTCTTTGTATTATTTTCTTAGTCTCCAATGCATTAATTTCTACTCTGGTCTTTATAATTTCGTCCCTCATAAGAGTTTTAGGCTTGGCCAGTTCTTTTTCTAGAACTTTAAGGTTCTAAATTTTAAGTTTTTATTCATGCTTGCTCTGTTTTCCTGATATAAGTATTAACTGCTATAAATTTCCCTCATAGGGCTGTTTTCATTTTGTATCATAAATTCTTTTATCTTCTTTGGAAATTTAATGAATATTTAAGACAAGGCAGTCAGTAGACACTGACTCTATGCTGACTAAAATGTTAGAATTAGCAGACAATTATTTTAAAGCAGATACTAGGACATGCATGTAATGAAACAGACATGAAATTTTAATGAATAAGTAAAACTATAAAAGAGAACTACCAGAAAATTCATGGACTTCAGCGTATATCTGAAATAAAAGTTCACTGGATGAGTTTTATAGATTAAAAGTGTTAGTGAAATCAAAGGCCAAAATTACCTAATGTTAAAAGGAGACAAAAACATTGTTTTCAATACAGATTACAAGAACAGCACCTCACTGACCTATTGAACAGTAATAAAAGACTTAATATGTGTCTTTGGAGTTCTAGGAGGAGAAGAGAAGGAAAATGGAACAGAAAATGTGTTTGCTAGTAGGATAGAATTTTCCCAACTTGGTAAAAGATATAATTGTACATATGTGGGAGCTTTGTAGCCAAGTGATGTAAACCGAAGATAAAGCAAAAATCTTATAAATAGCAATAGAAATTAATAGCAATAAAAATGATGGTTAACATAGGTACAAGTAGAGCCAAACACAATGGAAGATCTTTAATGTGCATGGGGGAGGGTAAAATGAGGAGAAATGTGAGAGGACAACTGTCATCCAGAACTCAAGATTCACCAAAAATATTGTTTAAGAATCAGTGACAAGGAGCGAGGCATGGTGCTGCATGCTTGTAATCCCAGCAATCAGGAGCAGGAAAATAACTTGAGTTGGAGGCTATAGAGTGAGTTCAAGGACAATCTCATACATAGTGAGACCCTGTCTCAAAAAATAAAAAAGAAGCAAAGACAAATAAAGACCATTTTAGCTGTTAAAATGGATTTAATGTTTTTAAAAACATTACAATAAACATTATAAGATAAACATAAAATACAAATAGAATTGTTTTCAAATTTTTATTGCTGCTTGATTACCTAGTTGCTTCATTTTATGTAGGTTTCCACCTTTGTCTTTCTCTTATTTCACATTTAGAGGATAGTATGGTTATAAAGCATTTTATTTGTAACCTTTTTAAATTTCTTGTTCTTGTTTGGAAGGGTCAGCATTTCATATTTATAATTTTGTCTAACAGTTGACATAAGTATTGATAATCCTTATAGAGTATCTCCAAGCAGAATTTCAGGTTCCTTATTCTGGGTTTTTCTGGGTACTACCACCGTTCATTTCTACCATCACTTCTCCATTTCACTCATTTCACTCTCCTCCCACTCCAGCACACTGTTTTGGAGTTTTTCTTTGACTTTTATCCCTTGTTTAGATTTGACAGTCCAGATTCTCTGCAGTGTCATTACTTACATGTCATTCAATTGGATGTTTTTTATTGTTTTATATATAAATAATTTTTTAAATCTTTTCTCACTATGGCTATTTTCTATTGGGTTATTACCAGTTTTAACCCATGTCTTCTATGGTTCTGAAACTATTCCCTGGGTCTACATAAGTATATCCTTTACCATAAGTAATTATATTTAATGTTGCACTTTGAATGACATACTTCATTTTACACTGTTCAATGTGAGGGGTTTTTTTGCTTTTTTTTCAGGAGGACAGTGTTTTAATTTTATGTGTGTGTACAGTGCTAGGGATTGAATCCAAGGACTCACATATGCTAAGCAAGTGGTCTTCCATTAGGTTATACCTACTTCACGATGCTTTTGAGCAATACAAGTTATAAAGGTGGGAAATATTTTAAGTTTGACTGTGAACACTAGCTTCAGCATATATACTTACTTAATAATAGTTTTCCATAGATTTCTGTAATCATTGTAATTATCTAACAAGTTCCATTTCTTAGACTAGGAAAGGTTAGAGAGCTCTGGACAAAAGAGCTGAATCATAACCTCCTTTGGTTATTATAAATAGACTAAGTATTTTTTATTATTTTTGCATTTAAAGGTTTGTATTTTGATAAAGATCTGTACTGCATCCCTATTCTAATATGTAGTTCTTATGGCTCCAGAATTCCAACTTCCTTCCAATTTTCAGATCTTTTTCTGTGTTACATCTATTGAGCAGCTGTGCCATAAACACAATCTTTCAGAATAAAATACGATACTGCATCAGCTCCACTCTTAGAGCTTAGAGACTCTATCAGTAAAACAAGAATTTACTTTCAAGTGCTACATCAAAAGTTGATAAAATGTTGTTTAGTAGATTAGAAATTTCCATTCTGCAAAATAAAGAGTTCTTACAGATGGATGTACATCAGTATGTGTGTACTTAATACATTTGAACTATACACTTAAAAAATGGTAAGATGCCATGCATGGTGATACATACCTATAATCCCAGTACTTGGGACCTAAAGCAGGACAATTGCAAGTTCAAGGCCCTATATGGAAACAGAACAACCAATGCCCCCAAATCCCCTCCAAAAAAGGGCTAAGATTATAAATATTACATGTTTTGATATTTTGCCACAATTGTTTAAAATTTTAAAGAGTTAGCTTTTATGGAGTATAGTTGAGTAGTATAGTACTTGCTTAGCATGCAGGAGGCCCTGGGTTTGATCCTCAATACCACATTCCCCCAAAAAAGTTGGCTCTTTGATAATAGCCACTCTAACTTGGGTGAAATAATATTTCACTGTGATTTCTAAAAAATTAATTATTTGATACAGGGTCTCGCTGTGCAGCTCAGACTTGTAGTGATACTCCTGTCTCAGTTTCCGCAGTGCTGGGATTACAGGTGTATGCCACCATGCCTGGTTTTGGTGGCTGTTGCTGTGTACCAGGGACTCCAGGGCCAGCACAGTATGTGGTACCAAGAATCAAACCTGAATTCTTGTACTTGTTTGACTGCTGAGCTATCTCCCTAACCACTGTGATTTTGATTTTGATTCACTGATAATTGTTTATGCTCACCATTTTTTCTCTGTGGGGGGGAATATTAGGAATCAAATCCAGGATCTAATGTTTGCCAGACAGGTGCTGCACCACTGCGCTATATCCCTGACCCTAGCATTTTTTCATATAGTATTTGGACTTTTGTGTATCTTCTTATAAGAAATGTCTGTTCATGTCACAGGCTTGTTTTTTAATCAGATTGTTTATTCGTTTGCTGTTGAATTGTTTGAATTTCTTATATAGTCTGGACATTAACCTTATTAGAGGACTAATTTATAAGTGTTTTGTCCCATTTTGGCAGTTGTATCTTTGCTCTGAAGAAACTTTTTAGTTTGATATAATTGTATTTGTTTGTTATTGCTTTTGTTGCCTTTGTCTTGGGAAATGTTAACCAAAAACTTTGCCTACATTGGGCTGGGGCCATAGCTCAGTAGAATAAGCACTTGCCTGCAAGTGCAAGGTCCTGAGTTCAATCCCTGGTACTGCAAAGAAAAAAGAAAAATATATATATATAATGTTATAATTTGCATAGACATTCTTTTTGTTTTAGATTGGATTTTTTTTTAATAGTTGTTTGTTTGTTTTGTCTTTTTGAGGCAGGGTCTTGCTATGCACCTCAGGCTAGCCTTGAGCTCACTTTGTAACTCAAGCTGGTCTAGAACTTGCAATGATCCTCTTGACTCAGCTTCCCGAGTTCTAGGGTTATAGGTATGCACCACAATGCCCATCAAGGGTCTTAACATTTTAGACCTTTTACTCTTGATATAGGGGAAAGAAACTCCCAACTTGAAAGATACGTGGGGTAAGTTCATGTTCTCTAAAACCGAAGAATAAAGTTTAGAAACAATAGAGTATAAGAGCAGAATATATTTATTGAAGGAAACAAAGCTTCTGTCCAAGTGAGGAACAGAAGGGGACCCGAGCGAGTTGCCCTAGCCATTCTTATATACATGTGGAAATGTAAATTAATATAGGCATTGTGAAAAACAGTAAAGAAAGCATTGAAAAACTAAAATTAGAACTAACCACAATCCCTGGCTCCACATGCTGCCCCGCCCCCACCCCCTTCCCCGCGTGCGCTGAGCCTGCGATGGAGTCAGGACGTGGTGGTGCACGCCTGTAATCCCAGCACTTGGGAGGCAGAAATCAGGAGGATCACTATGAGTCTGAACTGTATAGTGAGACCCTGCACAAAAAAAGAAAAGAGAAAACAGAAACCTAAAAAAAAAGAACTAACCATAAGACCAACATTACCTTACTACTATGCATATCCAAAGTAAGTGAAGTCTGTGTGTGAGAGATACCTGTATTGTCTTATTGTAGCACTATTCACACTAATCAAGATAATCATCTGAGTCCAGTGAAAGATGAATTGATAAAGAAAATATGATATACCTAAAAGGTAGAGTATTATTTAAGCATAAGAAGAGTGAAATCCTGTCATTTGCAGCGACATGGGGGGACTTACAGGACATAGTGTTAAGTGAAATAAACGAAGAACAGAAAGACAAATACTATGTGTTTTTTCCCATATGTGGAAAAAAAAAAATTATCTCAGAAATAGGTGTAAAATGGGGGCCAGGGAGATGGCTCAGGAGAATAAGCGCTTCCCTGGCAAGCACAAGGGCCTGAGTTCAATCCCCGGTTCTGCAAAAAAAAAAAAAAAGAAAGAAAGAAAGAAATAGGTGTAAATAAAATAGTAGTCATTTAAGGCTAGAAATGAATAATGGGTACCAACATACAGGTAGATGGAAAAAATAAGTTCTAGTGTTCCATAGCATAGCAGGGCAGCTATAGCTTACAACAGTGTATTATAAAACTCAAAATAAGTAAAAGAGAGTTCAGAGATTCCCAACATAAAAAAATGATGTTAGAAAATTCAAGCAAAAATACCTTGAGTCATTTTCTTCTGTTATGAAAATGATATCCGTTCTAGAGGCAAAATGCATCTTGCTCTTTAAAGAACCACCTAGGTTGTTTACAGACAGTATATGATAATTGTAATATATAAAAATGCATAAAAGGTATTGATAGCATAATACTATTTTGTGAAATTCATAAATAATTTGAGAAGAGTAAAAATATGTAGCCCATGTATATCCACTATATCCTAAAATTTATATCCATGATGTATATAATCAAAACATATTTTCAAGGGAAAATGAATTTTAAGCTTTCCTTGTTTTTACTACTTATTCCAAGATTTCCCTATCTAGATCTCAAAATAGTCTCAACAAATACTTCCATTGCTTAAAAATAGAGAACTTTAAGATGGGAAAGAAGTTTCCTCCTTTTGTTCTTCCCTACCTGGATTTTTTATTTTAAAAAGTAATAATAACAGGGAAGACTTTAACAGAACTTTGATTTTTAGGCCTAGTCCCCATTTCTACTTCAGTGACTTTTGTTTAAAAGTATTTTTATTAATTACCTAGTTTTTGTAATTGCATGAAAATGCAATTTGGTTATAGATATACCTCAATTCAATTTTGGTGTTGATGTAAGAGAAAAACATTTCTGACTTGTAAAATTACCTGAAGGAATTTTCAAGTTTATCAAACAAAAAGAACATTTGGTTTGGTTTAATCATCAAAATAAACTCTAACTTACTAGATTCCCAAGTTCTATATTGGGGTTGAATTTTCCATTAGGAATGAAACATTCCACTGTCCCCCTTTGCTCTTTAACTTAAGCTGCAGTGAACACTAAGAATGGCCCTGTGACTGAGCTGCTTATTTTTTTTTTTTAATCTATTCATTTTATACTTTCAGACAGATTTTTCCCTGGGGTGAAACAAAGGTTAACTGAAATTTCCTCTGTTGTATACCTGAACGAATCAGCAGTTCGAGAAGGAAATCCCATTGATGGGCCAAGAGAGTGACAGGCTCTATTTAAAGAATTCCCCCGACTGTGTGGTAGACCAGCCATGCCATGAATTTAACTGTTCCTGTGGTCCCTATACTTGTACCCACCAAAAAAGAGAGAGAGAGAGAAAGAGACTTTGTTCTGCAAACGTTGCCTTAAGCTTTGAAAACCATGAGCCATTGAGTTTTGTGAATTCAAGTTAGACAGCAACAGAGACCACGACTCTAAGGGAACAATATCTGAAAGGGAATACACAAAAACAGGTAGAAACTGTTTAACTGTTTTATTTCTCTATGTATATACATATTTATGTATGTTTACACACACAAAAAAAAAACCTATACAAGGTATGTAGTTAGCCCTAGTTATATTTTACAGTGGTATTTAATTGTTTAAAAATGTATGATAAATGTAAACTTTATTTTGTTTGCTTAGCTTCTGATCTATAAAAGTATTCCAGTTTTAATAGGACATATTATATGTATTAGAAAAGAAAGAAACACAGAATGCATTTAAGTGGTTTTTAAAAAATGGACCTTTACATTAGCTCTAGAAGCTTTACTATGAAGGGCAGCTCATGTATTTTGTATTTTTCCCATTTAAGGGAAACTGTTTTAAATATGAAAAGACGGTATCTTGAGTTGGATTAAACATCCTTAATTCATGTGTATTTAACCTCAGGATTTGTGAGCCTTGTTGAAATATCTAGCTTTAAACCCTGCCTGGTAGGCCTCAATAGTGCTTACTGCATGAGGATTATAAATAGTTATAGTCTTTTTTTTTTTTTTTTCCTGAGATGGAAGTTAGTGTGTATTCCCTGGGGGACAGGAACTGTTTATGTTTCTAACAGTTATTTCATACATTTCATTTTGTACAAATATAGTTTAATTTTTTTAAATTTTTCCTTTGTTATTTGAAGTTTTTGATATAAAAAGTTTCTTCAGTATATCCTCTTTAGTGTGGATGGTAGCTTAAGGAACTTTTAAGAGATACTAGAATTAATAAAGTAATCTGGACATCAAGTGCTATTGTTGAGGGACTTTAGAGTAGATACCTTTTGAGTTCTGAAAGGCAAAAATAGAAATTTATCATGTATTGCTTAAATTCATGCTCACAAAGGAGAAACTGAAGTCCAGGGAGGTAAAATGTGTAGTGTTCAAGGTATTTAAAAGAACTAAGTGTCAGTTCATATTTAAATATTTCCTTTAATTTTGCCTATCTTTCATTCTGAGATATTTTTAAAATAACTCCTTTGTTGTTTTCTTTTTTCTTCTGTTTTGTTTTTTCCTTCCATTCTTACTTTTCTATTTTGGTCCTACCACAAATCTGTTGTAGTGCTATGCACTTTTGGTGAGTGGATTTATCTGAATTACACTTGGCCTACAAATGGCTACCATGTTATTTTTGGATGTTATTGTTTACAAATCAAAATTGTGTTTAGTCTGCTAGTTGAGCAAGCTGTAAATAGATCAGACTCTCATTACTTTCTATTAATATGAGTATAAATAGAAGAGTTAACCAATGGTATGGATAAATAACAGTTGATCTTCAATGACCAATAAGAATAATTGACAACTTTTAAAGAAAGTTACTGTTTCTCCAAGATCCATTAAGTAAATAGTATTTGTTGAGCATCTATACACTATGTGCCAGACACAATGCAAGATAATAAAGATATAATGAACAGTAAGATAGAACTGGCTCCTGCCCTTCTGACAACCTAGTGTACTTACACAAGTGGAAAGTTTGGCATTATTTTTATAAAATTTCAGCGAAGATTCTGTTTAAATAGAACACTGGCATTGCTCATCAGGCAGCATTCTTCATGTTCATATCAGAATATAGTTGTATATTAAAAATGGAAAGTTTAATTTGAAACTCAACAAGTTTTTCACATTAGTATTGCATGTCCTATGTGATAAAATAATGTTGCAATGATTAAAACTGTAATCTACCTGTTTTTGTGTCCTATATCCTTTTCATATTTCTCATTCTTGATTTTCTTTCTGTAGGAGGGTGTATTAATAAGAATTTGGGAAGGCACACTCCTTATGTATTATATGCATACACCCTTTGAAGTAGTATACATTAAAAAGGATTTTAAAAATATTTCCCTTTAAATGCAAAGTTTTATATAGTGACTTCTATCTATCTATCTATCTATCTATCTATCTATCTATCTATTTATTTATTTATTTGGTAGTCTCGCTACCCAGCTCAGACACATAGTGATCCTCCTGTCTCAGCTTCCTCACTACTGGGATTACAGGCATGCACCACAACACCTGGTTTTGGTGGCAGCTTGGTTCAGGATCAGCACAGCATGCAGTACCAGGGATTGCTGTAACAAGGATCAATTGCAGGTCCTTGTGCTTGCCAAGCAGTGTTTAGACCACCAAGCTATCTCCCTATAGTAACTTCTAATCCTTAATACTTTCTTCCTTTTTGTAAATCTCAAATTGAAGTGAGAAATAATTGTAGGTACCTTGGTAAATATACTTGGGATTTAAACACAATTATATTGGTAATATTCTTTCTAGAACTAAATGGAAACCTGAATAACTTGAGGGGCTAGTTATTCTGTAATACCTGAATTCTCCCCCACAAATGGAATCATTTGGTGTCATATTAGAGATAATGTGGTAGGGTGCCAGTGTGTAGTTGATGTGTATTTTTTTTTTGTGGGCAGTCTCCTCAGAGAGTTACTATCTTGTCTTTACTATTCCAGAATTCTTTTAGTCAAATCAAGTTTTTACATCAACACTCTATCCAGAGTTCTGTCATCAGGCTCACTAGTGGCTTTGCTAATAAAAGTAAAGGTCAGTCATTAACCTTTATTTTACCTGACCTATCAGTGGTATCTACCACCTCACCTTTGTTATATCGTCATCAGCATGCTGGACCTCCCATGTGGCAGATTTCTTTCGTCTTCTTCTAAGTCTTTATTCTTCTCTCTCTACACTCAACTCCTTAGTACTCTCATCCAGTTCTGTTTTATGTATTATTCTGTGCTGTCATTGGTAAATTTTTATTAGTTCAGTGCTGTCTCCTAAACTTAAGATTTATATATCCAGTAGTCTACTCCCAAATCTAAATTTATCTTTCACTCAAACATGTTCTTTTGCAGCTTTTTGTTGTAGTACCTTTTTTCATTGCTTTCATCAAAAACCTGAGAGTCATTCTTTTTTTTTTTTTTTTTAATCTTTTATGTATTTGTGTATTTGGTACAGGGTCTCCCTACACAGCTCAGACTTGTAGTGATCCTCCTGTTTCAGCCTCCCCATTGTTGGGATTACACGTGTGAGCCACCATACTCAATTTCTGTGGCTAGCGTGGCATGAGGCATGCAGCCTTGGGGAATCAGGGGTCCTTGTGCTTGCCAGGCAAGCACTTAAACCCCTGAGCTATCTCCCAGACCCTGAGAATCATTCTTTTTTTTTTTTTTTTTTTTTTTTTTTTTTTTTTTTTTTGGTGGAACCTGAGATTGAACTCAGGCCCTTGCCCTTGCCCTTGCCAGGGAAGTGCTTATTCTACTGAGCCATCTCCCCAGACCCTGAGAATCATTCTTAACTGTTGATTTTACATCATATCTACTTCATCAACAGTCTTCATTAACTTTCACTTCAGAGTTTCTTCATTTCCATTGTTCCATCTTGGTTAGCGGTATTATCATTTGTTGGTAGGATTGTTATAGTCACTTCATAACTGGTCTCCCTCCTTAAATCTACCCGTTACCCACTTTTTATTCTTAACAGAGTTATTCTTTGCCTTATAAATTAAATCTGTCTATTCTCACAGTTGTTCAATGACACCCTATTTCACTAACAGTAAAGGCAAAAACTTGTAATATCTTATACAGTTCTTTATAAACTGGTATCCCTGTATCTCTGACTTATCCTCTTCATTCACTGGCTACTCCGATGTTCCTTAAACACATCAGGAATATTCCTACCTTAAATACTTTGCTTTGGCTGTTCCCCTACCTAGAATGCTGTTCTCTGAAAGTGTATAGCTAATTCTCTCAAACCCTTTAAGTTTTTGCTTAAATGTCAATAAAGTACTTTCCACCTTATGTAAAATTGCAATGCATACCCAACATCCTTAATTTCCATTACCCTACTCTGTTTTTCTTTTTCCAGTGTACTTACAGCTCTCTATCATAAGGCATTTACTTAATTACATTTGTTATTTATTGCTTCTCTGCTCTACTGGAATGTGAGTTTTAGAGCAACAGCCTGTTTTTTCATTGGTGAATTCTAAGCACCTACAGTGGTGCTTGGAATATGATAGTAATCTGGTAAATATTCATTGAGGGAATAAATTAAGGGTAAGAATTGAGAATAATCAGGATGTTTAATTTAACACTAGTATACCATCAGGTTCCTTGAGCCCCAGTTTAGTTTTAGTCTCTTTTTGAACTTTTCTAACTAGTGTATTTGTAAGAATTGATATTATATTACCTTTACTCTTAGAGGTCTTCCAAAGAATAAAGGGAAGAAAAATATACTTTTCCTAATACAGTAAGGGTGTGTGTGTGTGTGTGTGTGTGTGTGTGTGTGAATTTACTGTATAGGTCATTGAATGCTTTTATAAATCTAAGATAGATCATAATGGGATCCTTGTGTTCTTATTTTTGTTATCTCTTGAAATATTCTATTTCATCATCCTAAAAATAATTTCAGCACTGCCTATTCCTTATTTCCAAATATGCTTTAAAAATAAACTAAGAAGAAATCAAAAGAATGATGGAATTACCTAAAAGAGTGGTACAGTAGTGAAATAAACTGTCACTGTTGTATCATCCTTGACTTTGCATACTGTTTTGCCCACAGAATTGTATTATTTTTCAGGCATGTATAAAAGAAGTCTAGAGATCCTAACTTTATATTTTTAGCTTTTGTTAAAGACAGTTGAGAGTTCAGAATATTTTCTATCAAAAATGGCACAGAAAACTGATTAAATGTTTTTGTAGTTATTAAATGGATAAAATAAATAGATAGATAGATAGATAGATAGATAGATAGATAGATAGATAGATAAAAAATGATAACAATACTTGGACCCTAATGATATGATGAACTAGCTCCATAAGTAATTCTCAGATAGTGATTTCTCAGGATATAGTTGATGAGTGTTCTTAAACTCACGAATTAGTGAACAATGTCTAAGTAGGAAAAAGAAATAGGCTATTCTCATTTAATTAGTCTTCAAATAGAAAGTTCTTTATCACACAATAATTATGACAAGAATCTACCAGCAATGGTGAACCTTTTAGATCTTTCAGTGTTAATAAATGGCCAGCTGTGGCACATGTACAATGGGTTTGCTCCCATTGATCTAAGCCATTCTGCTTTGATAAAGGATATGTAGCTGTTTTCCTTAATATTTTATAATGCTTGTGCACCAAAAGTTATTTGATATGGTATCAAATAAATGTCTTCAACACTTGCATACAGGAATGATGAGAAGGAAATAAATAAATATGAAAACCTTTGGATTGATCATTTTAGTTGGTGTTTATAAATCAAAAGTATGAAAATTTTTATAATTATGGAGCAAAAACATAAACTTGAAAATTGATATGTTTGTAAAGTGGATGTGGTCCAAGTTCATGTATGACAATTGATGAGAAGTTGGTTTTATTCTAGGATGTTGCCATTTCAAGTTTATTTACCTTCAAAAATAGAAATATATGGATTAAAAAAAATTTACACTGGATTAAGGATAATTTATTGTTTTTATGTACAGAAAACTCAAGAGTATGTTTAGCCCAGTGTAGTGACAAGCTCTTTAGTCTGTGCTTTCTCCAGCTTGGCAATACAAGCCACAGATTTTGCACCCAGAACATTGCCTCCCCAGTGACGGCAGGTCTCATTGTATCTGTCATTGTAGTTGGTCCTGATGGCCTCCACCAGCTTAATCAGCACGCCTTTGTCTTCTGAGTTGACTTGCATGAAGGCGAAAGTGGTACAGGTCTTCCTGTGGACCAGATGCCCCAACCTGGCCTTCCCCTGGATGATGCAGTGAGGGACCCCCATCTTGTGAGACAGAGCAAGCAGAAGCACAGCCAGCTCGATGGGATCCACATTGTATGCAGTCATCACAAGCTGAGCCTTCTTGTTCTCTACCAGAGTGGTGACAGTGTTGACATCCCCTTTGCCAGCAGCTTTCTTCTCCACCTGGGCCAACAGCCTCTGCTTCTTCTCTGCTTGGTCTCTGGTCTGTACTTGTGGGCAAGCTTAAGCAGCTGGATAGCTATTTGGCTGTCCAAGGCCTGGGTGAACTGGTTAATCACAGGGGGCACCTTCAGCTACTTGTACAGGATGGCCCTCTGTTAGCCCTCAGAGTTAGCAGGGCTATTTGACAAAGTGGGTGAGGTCTCTCTTGGGCTGCATGTCCTGTCCAATGCCAGAATTCTTTGGCCTCTTCTCAAACAAGGGATTAATCACCTTCTTGGCCTCCTGCTTCTTCACGACAGCGGGGGCTGGGGCCACCTTCTTGCTCTTGGTCTTCTTCCCTTTTGGCATCTCAGCTGGCTAACAGAAAGAGCTGGATTAAAATTTTGAGTTTGCTATTAAAATTTCTGATAATTTTATTATCACATTATTTAAATTATTTGTAAAGTGACAAATTACTTAAAAGGCTCATTGGACTTAGATGATTAATGGTGATAAATTTTTCATAGTATGATGCTTAGGTATATAACGAAAAGGCACTATAGATAAAACTAAAACTGAGAGATCAGATACAAGCCAAGTAAATGAAACAACTAAACTATTAAATCCAGAAAACTGGATACAGTATTTTATAAAAAATGAAACATTGTAGTGCTACATAGGCATAATATAAATTGACTATTAATTTAACCTGAGAATAGAGAATGCAGGGAGGAAAAATTCAGGTAGTATAATTAAAGAAACTAAATCCTCTTCAACTTTACTAGGAATTTAATATTCAAAGTAGATAAATCCATAAATAAAAAAATAAACATTATATGGAAGTATAGAGATAAATACCAAAAGAAATAGCTAAGGAGTTGAAAATAGTTTCCTCTTGAGAGTACAAGCTAGGATAGGAAAGATAAAATTATTGATTTTTCTTGCATAGTATTTTAGCATTATTAGACTTTTAAAATCATAAGCGTATATTCATAAAAATAGAAAACTATGAACATAAAGAGAAAATCTATCTGGTTTATATCAAATGAAGTTGATGGCACAGGAAATCCACAACAACCTTAGGTTTGAAGTAATGAATAAACTCTGGTGACTGGAAGGAAACCAAACTATTGTAATTGAAAGACATTTTAAAGGAGTACAGTATAGAAAAGCTTAAGTTGTTTGGTTAACAGATGTGGAGTAGCATATGAAAATAACCCTAGGTTTAAGAAATAGGGAAAAAGCATATAAGCCTATTTTTCAAGTGGAATTGGAAAAATGAGTTTTGCTTTGGATATGTTATGCTTTTAATGACTAGTGCAAACATTTATGATATATCCTGTAAGCAGTTATGAATGAGTCTGGATATATTTGAGCCAAGATTCAAAGAGTAATTTAACAAAATTATAGTAAAAACAAATTGTTTTAAAGTAACTTATTTCACCAAGGAGAGAATAAGCACAGAACCAAACATTGAAGAAGAAAACAAAAAAACAAGAAAATGTTAAAAGAAATTGAAGGATAAATGAAAGAGTATAGCTCCCAGATTGCTAGTTATCAGCAGGTAGATATAGCAAATTTTATATACCCTTTAAATCTTCTCTAGAAACCCTTTAAAAGTAGCCTGTAGCTGGTATGGTGGCACACACATATAATCTCGGAACTCTGGAAGCTGAGACAGCAAAGTTTCAAGTTCAGGCCAACCTGGGCTACATAGTGAATTCAAGGCCAACCTAGACTACATAATAAAAGCCTTTCTCAAGAAACAAAATAAAACAAAACAAAATTAATCTTTTGACTAGATCTAAATATATTTTTGTGCTTATTATTTTACACATATTTTAAATGTCCATATGGTGTATTTCTGCCTTTGTTGGGGGGGGTACATACATAGGCACCTGAGTAGATAGCTGTAACACAAGAAAAGCAGCTCTCGTAATCCCACTGTACTATTTCTGTTGATACTTTTCCCTTCATGTTTTTGTCCTTTAGTATTATTTGACATCTTTTTTTTTTTTTTTCCCTAAGTAAGGATTTCTTGACTGTATGGTTCTTGGTGAAAACTTTGGGGCATAGGAAATGGAGGATCAGCGATAAGTGTGTCTCTTATGTCTCTGTCTCTTTCTCTCTGGGGATAGACTAAGATCTTTATATGACTGATAACTTAGTAAGAGCTCTTTATAACTCAGGGCTAAGCACCTGTATTTATTTCCTCTTTCTTCTTCCTCCTCTACCTCTATAAAAAGAAAAGTTAAATCCCCATTTGTCTTTTGCACATATTTTAAAAATATAAGTTGTTTCTGGTAAATTTAATGATTTAAAATAAGATGAACATTTTGGTGCTTTACTTGCAAATTTGTGTGATTTAAATTATTGCCAGTTACACAGTACAAAATTTTAATGATTAAAATAGTTTTGTGCCCAGTGTTACAATGAAAAAGGATAAATACAAGAAAACCAAGAGGAAAAAAGAGAGCAGTTTGAGAAGAATATAAGTCAATAAAGTGACTTAGCCCTTAGGGGATTTGAATGTGGCATTGTGTATATTTCAAAAGTTTCCGTTGAAATAACAGATGCTACTGATGAAGTTGGGAATAGTAACTTCATTTGTGGCTGGTTCAGTTGCTTATTAGAAGTGTGAGGATCCCAGAGGGGATCTGGTAGAGTGGAGTTAGGCTCCAGGAAAAGATATGACATAAATATCTGGCAGCTTTTGTCTTTGTGATCTTTAATCCATAAATACTGGTTAGGTACAGGCATGATTATAAATGTGCAATTATATTACATTTTATGTAGATCCTGTATCTGCAACAGTGTTATTATTCAATAATTTTGTTTTGTTTTGTTTTAAGGTTCTTTTTAGTTACTAGATTTGCTTACTACAGAAATTCCACTTCATTTCCTAGCCATAGAAAACCACCTTTCTGGGCTGGCCAGATAGCTCAGCAGATTAAAGCGCTTGCTTAGGCAGATGCAGGGACTGGTTCTGTCCTCAATGTGCTGTGCCAGCCCCACCCCCAGAACATGCTGAGACAGCAGTTGAGACTGGATGTGGTGGCACATGCCTGTAATCCTAGCACTTGGGAAGCTGAAAACAAGAGGATCACTACGAGTCCAATTTGTGTAGTGAGACCCTATACTAAATACATTTAAAAAAGGAAGGAAGGAAAGGAAAAGAACAGAGGGGAGGAAAAGGGAGGGGAGAGGAGGGAACAAACCACCTTTCTGAAAATTATAGTCTGTTAAATAACTGGCTTACTGGCTTATTCACTCATCTTCATATTAATTTTTCTTATTTTTCTTTGTAATTTCAAAGTATGAAAGATGCTGTGTTGATCACTAAATATAAAGATGCTGTACAGATAAAACATATGTAATCTCAGTCTATAGAGAGCTTTGGAAGAGAGAAGGAAATAAAATATTTATTAATATAGCCCTTAATCCCATGATACAAGTTTTTTAAGTGCTCAGTACTCCAAAAAGATAACAGATAAGGTACTCTTAAACCATGAGTGAGAGAAATATTTCTGCTGGAGTGAGATCAAAGATGGAAATGTTTGTTTTTTCATAGGCATTAGAACCTATGATAACTAAATAGTAATGCTTTGGTATTTAGAAGATACAAAAAATTATAATGTCTAAGGTGTTAAAAGGTATGAATGATCATTTATGCTTTTAGAAAAATAACTGAATTGATAAGGAACTTAAAGCAAAGTCCTTGTTCCAAGTGGTTGAGTTAAGGATGAAAATTTGTCCAGATAATGGATATTTCAGAGAATACGTATATTCTGAGTGTTCCAGAAAATACATGTACAGAGCTGCAGAGAATAGCAAGACATTGAGAAATTTCTTAGGCACAGCTGGAATATTGGAATTAAGAAAATGAAGCAAGAGAATAGATAATGGTCACAACATGGAAGGCATCATATAACTTATAGCATTTAACATTTATCCAGTCATCAGCAGCAAAGGACCATTCAAGACAGAATGTATTCGCATTCCTGTCTTCCTCAGGTAGCACTAGAATGAAAACCCATGTTATGATAAGAAAAAGTCAGAAGTTGTTTTATCTATGTGAGAAATTAAGTGACGTTGGGATAAAGTAATGGCCTGTTACCTATTGGATAGAGAGTCTACAGGTTTGGGGAGTATATGAAAGTTGAGAGGAAAGACTTGAGGTTTCTGATTTGGGAAACACTGTGGTGCAAGTCATTGTGGAAGAAGAACCAAGGAGAAATAGAATTTTGTCTTTTTAAGACTCAAAAGAATGAAGAGAAAGTATTTTTTCTCAGTGATTATGAATTAAATCATCCTATTTTTAAAAATTCAACTATGGTTATTTACTTAACACAGTAATTTTTTCAGGATCTTTACCTCAACTGGCACATACTACTCCATAAGATAGCAAAAACTTTTAGAGTAAGCACCATATCTTACCATGGAGTAAGCAAATATCTATCTCCAGTAGTGTTTCTTACATGAAAGATGTTCAATATTTGTTAAAATTAACTTATCCCTACATTAAATGAAAACATTTTGAGGAAAGTTGCATTGGCATTCTTGAACAACTGGTAATTATAGTAATAGCTTGGTAAATATTAAATTCAAGTCCATTGTATGCTGAGAAAATTATAAATACCTTTTGGTAAAATGTTCAGTTTTACAATTTTGAGTATCACAAATTAGGAATCTAGAAAATGTAAGGCATTTATGGCTTTGTTACAGGTCTAAAACTGGATATAGAACGTAAAACTATAGAACTTCTAGAAGAAAATAAAAATATTTATAACTTTGCATAGACAAATATCTTTGGGCACAAAAATGTAACCTGTAGAAGTCATAACTGGGAGAAGATATTTGTGAATCACATGCATGATGAAAGACTTGCATAGGGCTGGCCGGATAACTCAGTGGACTAAAGCCCTAGCTTAGGGTCCAACACCTGGCCCCGCCTCCCCGGGGGCACGCTGAGAAGGGGTTTGAAACTGTAGTGGCACGCAGCTGTACTCCTAGTGCTTAGAAGGCTAACGAGAATCACTACAAGTCTGATCTGCATAGTGAGACCCTGTAGACGCTGTACCAAATACATTTAAAAAAAAAAAAATTTTGCCTAACAAAAGACAGATTTTATAAATAACTCTTAGAATTTCGTAAGAAACCTCCAATAAAAGGAGAAAACACTAATTATAAAAATGGACAACAAAAGGCCCAGCCAAATAACTCAGCAGATTAAAGTGCCTGCAAGCAAGTGCAGGGGCTGGAGGTTTGATCCCTGGGCCTGCCGTGCTGGCACGCATCTGTAATCCCAGCACTTCGAAGGCTGTGAACAGTCAGATCACTACAAATCCAATCTAGTAGTGAGACCCTGAACACCCTGTAATCCCTTCCCTCAGATACAAAAAAAAATAAATAAATTCAATAGCTGGTTTTGAAAGAAGATAAATGAAAGTCAAATAAATTGATGAAAAGATTTCTGTGTGATTATTCTTCAGAGAAATATCCATTAAAAACCTAATTTAATATTTTTTCACGTCCATTCTAAACCATATTTAAATGATTTCAGGTATTTGTGAGGTTGTAAAGCTGCTGGAACCCTTACACATTGTTGATAGGAATATAAAATGATATAGTCACTTTGGGAATTAGGTTGCCAGTTTCTTTTAGGTAAAAATATGTTTACAATACCCAGTAGTTCTGTTTTCCCAAGAAATGAGAAACTGAGGTCAGTTTTTCAGAAAAATATTTACTAGCCATATTTATTGTGCTGCTTTATTTATAATTGCTTAAAACTTGAAATAACCCGAGTGTTCATTAGAATATGGGTAGCTAAACAAATTTTTGTATCTATACAATGGAATTTTGCTTGGCAGTAAAAGAGCCATCTACTTCTTCCAACAACATGGATGAATCTCAACAATATTCAGTGAAAGAGGCCAGACAAAAGATCATATTTGTGTATTTCGTGTGACTCCACCTATATGAGGTCCTACAACAGGCAAAATGGGTATTTTTGACAGAAAGTAATTCAGTATTTGTCAGGAGTGAGGAGTTGACTGCAATTGTGCACAAAGTAGCATTTTTAGATGATAGAAATGTTCTGTATTTGATTTTTTGAGTGGTTACACAGTGCATACACTTGCCAAAATGGATCCTACTGTATTTTTTCCATCATGAGTACATTTTATTATATGTAAATTATACTTCAGTAGTCTTCTTTATGGTTTGACCCTCTGTGACCTTTTTTCTTTCCTTTCTCTCAAATTTAGATGTTATCTGTTATTCTAAATTTACACAGCATTTGTTTGGTCTCCTCTTACTCCTCCTTTCGTTACCTTGTCTTCTACTAGGCCAAACTCTGATGAACCTTTGTGAGACAAGTGCCAAAACTGCAACCTCAAACCCACTTATTTATGACAAAGTGCCAACTCTGCAATTAAACCTAAATACTGAGACTAGTGTAGAAAAACAACTCCTACATGAACATTTTTGTCTTAAATGAACACAGTAACAGAGCTATCAATGATACAAACAGCCTTTTATTGAAAGGTAAAGTTTACATTTAGTTTGCTTTTACACAGTTGATGTGATCTTTGCTGTTGTACGCATGCTGATAGCTTGTCAGACATTGGCTGGGGTGACTTGGCTCAAGTACTGACAGAAAGGGCTCTGCCTGCCCACTACAGATACATCCCATAGATTTGCCACCGCTGTACTAGGCTGTAAACTCTTACTTATTCTTTGTTTACCCTCTAGAACAGTGTTGGTTATAATCTTTTAATAGATATTTGTTAAATGAATTACTATGAAGGAGTCATAATCCTAGATATCCCCAAGACCCAAACTAGCCATGCATAGTGTCACATACTTATAATCCCAGCTACTCCAGAGGCTGAGACAAGGAAGATTTCAAATTCAAAACCAGACTGGGCAATTTAGGATGACCCTGTCTCAAAAGTTAAAAAAATAAAAAGGGTGAGACATATAGCCCAGTGATAGAGTTATTTGTCTAGCATGTATGTGGCCCTGGGTTCAATCCCCAGTACTGCAGAAAGAAAAGACCAATCTATAAAACAGCTAATAATTGATAATATACATCCTTGGGCAGTTACAATTATAAACTTTAGGGAATCATGTTTTACTTTCCATAGCATTAGATGGTAGACACATGGAAGATGAGTATTCCTGTAGAAAATTATATTTAAGGTAAGGCACTATATACTGGTTGCAAAGGACTGAACTGGCAGTGTATTTCAATCTAGCAGTAGAACAAAATTAGAAACAGCTCTAAAAGTTTATGCTTGTTTTGTTGTGTTGTGTTGTGTTGTGTTGTGTCGTACTGGGGATCAAACTCAGGACCTTGCACTTACCATGCAGATGCTTATGCCACTGAGCTGTCTCCCCAGCCTATGATGCCCTTTTACCTCTCACTATGACCTAGCCCAAGAGAGGTTAAGTAGTCTGCCCAATACCACATCACAGAAATTGTAGAAGTAGAGTTGGGATAAGCAGTATATTGTTATCAAGTTCTATATCCAGAATTTAGCAAAATGGAGCGTTTACTACCTTTGGAATTTCTAATGAGTTGCCCTAAACAGGTTTTGTTAGATTGAAATCTGAAGTTTTGACTTGTAGAAAAGATAAGAAAAAAAAAAAAAAATAGGGCTATAGTAAGCTATTACTACTAAGATTGGCACCTAGGGGAAAGGTTGAGATTGGGCTTCTGTGTTCCTACTTTTGCGTTTATCTATAATTAGAACCTGTTTTGTATATTGATGAATTTTGTGCAGTAAAAATATACTATAACTTGGTGAGGAGTTGTTAGTATATAACCTAAAATGTTAAAACAATCAAAATGTATCCAAATTCCTTTTCACAGTTGTCTGTTCATGTGTAAATTTATTGAGGGCTCAGGAGTGGTCATATTTGCTATTTGGTATTTTATTGATTTTGTATTTCCCTTTTTAAAAAACAGCATTAAGTCAGTTTTATAACTAAAGTAATTTCAAATAGTTATTTTCAGTTTTAATGGCGGACATTGAGATTAAAAACAAAAAAAGGCAACTTTGACACTTACAGGAAGGCATGCACCTTTCCTGCATTTTTTTTGAATGAAAGAATAATAATATAGATGATAATGATGAAGAAATAGAAACTACTACTATTTAATGTATTCTCCACTCTCATTACATGGATACAGCCTTCAAATTATACAAAGAAAATAATCATTAGCACAGCTTCTCCACTTCCCAATGGATTGGTCTTATTTTGTAAAGTGATCCCCTAGTTTTGTTAATAAAAATATTTTAAGTATATTTCTAAACACTCTTGGTGGGCCTAGGAAAATGTAGATTATGTCACATTTCTTAAAATTCCTTCAAAGAAATGATTCAGGCTTGATTTGTGTTTTTGAGATGAAAGAAAGTAGTAAAGTAACAAAAAGGAGAAAAATCATAACTTGCTTTGAGTGAAAGAATATCTTTCGGGGGCTGGGGAGATAGCTCAGTAGAATAAGTGCTTGCCTGGCAAGCACAAGGGCCTGATTTCAATCCCTGGTTCCGCCAAAAAAATAATCCTTTGTTGACACCTTAGCTTCTACAATAGTCTTAGGTCTTTCCTTCTTGGCCGTGGGGAGAGCTGAAGAAATAACAGCTTTGTAAAAGTACAGTGGAAAGAAAACTGTTAATACAAAAGAAAAATCTAGGACTTTTTTTCTCCTCTGGGTTTTACAATTACAATTTTAGATTAATAATCATCATTTCTGGATATTTGGCCTCCACTCTTACCCTTTATTTCACTTTTTTGGTTATGTTTGTGTTTTTCTGTTCGGTTTTTTTTGGGGGGGGCAGATTTGTTTGTTGCAGTGCAAGTATGTAGCACCATACCTCAGCATAGCTCAGCATTTTTTGTTTCATTTTTTAAAGTTATAATGAAAGTCACCTGGCATGGAAAGCTAGTAGACACAATTAATCTCCATGTTGGGGTGGGGGGGAACTTCAACTTATGTCTGAATTGGAACTTGTAAGTTTGCTGACAGTAGACAGATGAACTGATGAGGTTTACACTTATAGAAGTGCTCAGTAATGAGTTAACTCATTGAAGAGTTTAGAGAAAGATAGAAAGTGAAGGATTTTAGACAGACAACAAAAAGGAGGAATGTAGAGAGTCAAAGGAAAAAAGACTTCACTGAGGCTTTGGGATTTTCCCAGGGCCCACAGTCACCCTATCACCTTCACGCTTAGACTTCCTATAGGGAGTGGGAGTATTGGGATACCAGCCTGTTAGTAAAACTCTGCTTGGTCAAATAAGGAAGTTCAGAAAAGAGTTTATCTTCTATTAGGCTTTTGCCCCCTTCACTATTTTTAACATATTGTTATATGGTTTGATGGTTTTCATATCATTTTCACATATCTCCTTTAATTCATAGGACTTTTTATGTAGAGCAAGCAAATATTATTATTCCTGTTTCACAGGTAAGAAAAATGAAGCTTAGAGAGAGGTTAAGTATTTATTAAGAGCCACACAATTGACATGGGAGCTAAATTAATTTATTTAGCATTTCTTACTATAGTTAGGTCCAATTTGAGTACTAACAAACTGAATCTATTATCAATCTATAAGTGCTTTAGAGGTGCTGAAGTTTAATAACATTTGTTTTATTTTATAGGAGAGGATGATGTAAACTGGTTCATCAGTGACAAAGATGTTGAGGTAAAATCAAATGGTTTTTGAAATTTTTAATAGGTTTATGTTTTCTTTTGATATATACTTTGCTGTTATTTCACTTATAACTTGTAAGTCAAACTTTTTTAAAAATTGCAATGATCTACATGACTTATAGTTGAAAGCTTGATTTCAGCCTTAATATTTGTCAGCCCATTAATAGTCATAATGACTTAGTTCCCTTTTCCTTTCTCTGATCATGACCATGGTAGCCCATATGGCCTGGTACCACTAAAGATCATCACCGGAAATAACTGCTTCTTCAGTGTAAGGAAATGGTTAGACTATATTTAGAAGGTGGCAGATGTTATAAGAAAGGATAATTTACAACTTGATAGAAGTTTTAAGAAATAACTAGATTGGAGGTAACTAGTTTACTTAGCTAGTTAAGAAGAAAAGATGAAACTAGGTAATCCATGTGATAGGTATTGCTAATATTCTCTTGGATGTATTACAAGTTGACTAGAATATAAGACAGCTAAAATTTCATCTTTGTGTAGCAGAATGAATTTTTAAAGGATTCTGGTGGAAGGAAAGTATCTCAGGCCCTCTGGAAATCATAATCCTATCTGGTAAACAGTGACTGTATATCTCTGCTGTTCAAAAGAAGAGATGTATTTGGTAACTCTGTGGTTCTGTTACTGTATAAAAGACAAGTCATAAAAACACTATTCCCTAACTGAAAATTAAAACAGGTTTCTCATTTAGAATTATATGATGTACAATTTTGTGTGGAAATCAGCAATGATTTTTCGCTTTAAATGCCACCATAATATCTAGATAAATGATCTACATTAATACCCCTGCTAGACCTGAGTCATAAGCTGAGAGAAAAAGAGGTGTGTGGACAAGTATGAAAGAAGGAGCAGACATAAATGATTAGAGCTGTCTTTATGTCTCCCTCTTTTATGTCTTTCTACCTCTTTTTAAGAGAATGAGAGTTCATGAAGTTCTTTATTGCAGGGTTTGAAGTGTTATGAGCCGTAATTCTCTTGCCTTATCAAAGCAGTGCAACTGACTTGAAATTTAATGTTTCTTTACTCATATAATTATCTTTTTTAAAAAAAGAATAAATAATTTGCATTAATCAGAGTGAAAGAGTTGGTTTTTTTTTTTTTAATTCTTTATTTTCCTCCTCCTTTAGGCCCAGATAGGTAATAACAGATCATCTGGACGATGGACCCGTCGATACTATTCAGCCAACAAAAACGTTACCTGTAGAAATTGTGATAAGTGTGGTCACTTGTCAAAAAATTGCCCCTTGCCACAAGTACGTGAAACCCATCATACTTCTTTTCACATTGTTAAAATCAAAATCTTAGGTTTAGAACCCCATAACCTTAAATTCGAGTATTTTATAAATATATGTTAAATTTCCCTATGTGAGGGGAAAATCAATATATTTAGCATTAGAATGTAATTAATTTTAGCCTCATTATTAGTGTGTGACCTTGGGCAAATCATCTGTTTCTTTTTCTTTTCTGTGAAATAAGATTGCATAAGATGATTCCAGAGATCCTTTTTGCCTCTTAAACCAGCTTTTTATGAGATGGTTTATTTCATTGTGTAGAGACATAATTTTAGTCATTTCTAAATTTTAATACAATTGGAGCAACACAGAGCTAAAGCTTTCTTAGTTATTCCCTATACATATTAAACTCTAAAAGCATACATTTCTCCTATTATTTATTCTTTCCTCCTTTCTGGTATCTGTTGCCCCTATGATTTAGGTTCAGATATCCTCACATCCAAAATAGATATCTTCTGTTCTGTGAATATTCTTGTAAAATGAGATATATGAATCTCCATTGATCGTGCATGTTGTTTATAAAACTAATCTTAAAGCTACAAGTTTGAACAATTTGTTTGATTTTACAATTATTTTCAATGTTTTACCTTCATTGGATTCTCAAATTAGTATGACATTTTATGGAATTATATAGAAAAAGGAGTATTAATTTTTCACCATTTGAGACTAAAGTATTTTGCTAAAGAGATTTTGTTTGTCTGCCACATAGAAAGTTCGTGCCTGCTGCCTCTGCTCAGAGAGAGGACATCTCCAGTATGCTTGTCCAGCACGCTTTTGCTTAGACTGTTCTTTGCCAATGTCTTCCACTCACAAATGTCTTGAAAGATCTTCCTGGAGAAAACGATGTGACCGATGTGATATGATAGGCCACTATGCTGATGTGAGTATCCTACATATAACCAATTTGTTAGGCTTTGGGGGCATTTTTTCACTTGGTAGGTATTAGTCTGCCTACCTAAAAGGATGTTTGCTCTGCATTGTATAAAATGATAGTCATATCCCTTTGGCTACTGAACATATGAAGCAGTGCTGCTTTAAATCTCAGAATGGGGGCCAGCCAAATAGCTCAGCAGATTAAAGTGCCTACAAGCAGGCACAGGAGCCGGGGTTTGATCCCTGGGCCTGCCGTGCAGGCCCCGCCCCCAGGGTGCACTGAGACAGCAGTTGAGATTGGGTGTGGTGGCGCATGCCTCTAATTTCAGCTCTTGGGAGGCTGTAAATAGGCGGATCACTATGAGTCTGATCTAGTAGTAAAACCCTGTAGACCCTTCCCTAAAATACAAAAAAAAAGAAAAAGAAAATAAATCTCAGAATGAGAATTCTATGAAATAGTTAACCAAGAGGCAGCATCAACAAATACTTTAGGGGCTGGGGAAATAGCTCAGTGAGGGCCTGAGTTCAATCCCTGGTTCTGCCAAACAAAAAAGTACTTAAAGCCCATGTAAGCCCCTTTATTTGATTTCCTTGGCAAATAAAGGCTGATACTAAAGAGGTATGTAATAACATGTAAAATCCATGTACATATTTATGCATGTTTATATGACAGTATATGCACACTTAGCAGTTATATGTAAGAGTCCATATAAAGCCTGATTTGATATTGCCTTATTGATGATAATAGTTTTGCAGCTGTTAGAATCTTAGGTAAGAAAAATAAATGATCTCATACTTCAGATATGCTTATCTTATTAGCACTGTTTCTTTTTAGATTTAAGAAGCAAAACTAATTTAGAAGACATTCCAGTTGCAGCACATTAAGAATGTTTTGTTGGAGATTATTATAAATGTGTATGGGCTGAGTAAGACAATTCTAGTGACAGTTTCAGAGACCAGAGGGCTGTTAAACCAAGTAGATACAGCTTCTGATGAGGAATAGTTTTTCACTTTCACTTTACCCCCAAGTCTTAATGAATATCTCATTAAGGGTCTGTCATTTTAGCTCTTAATTGCATCCCTTACTACATAGTAACATATGTTTGTTTTGTATTAACAGCTAATCAGTTCAAAGTCATTTTTCATACTCATACCTAGGTGCCAATCCTAATTGGGGTAAGGAATATTTATGAAAGGATTAACTCTCTTTTCAAGCATTACTTATCCATCAAAAATTTTGTAATGATCTTCCTTTTTTTCTGATTTTATTTTATCATATTTGATTTTGAAGAGTAAAAACAAAAGCAAAAACAAATAGTAGAAACAAAGACAGAAATACGACAACATATAGAAGTACATATGTTAGAGATTTTCAAAACAAAAATAGGTGATTAACAATGGTTGTTATATTATCTATTTTTATCATCATATCTGTTGCTCAAATTAACAAATAGTTATGCAAGATTGGACAAATAATTATTGGTGCTTGCTTTCAAGAAACCTTAACTTTCTATCTTCTTGTCTGCTTTTTTTAAATTTAATTTAATTTTGAAGAGCAAAAGCAATTAGAAAAAAAGACAGAAACAGGATAACATACAATAATACATGTTATAGATTTTCAAAAACAGGATTAGCTAATTAACAATGGTTATATTGTCTCGTTTTTATCATCAAATCTGTTGATCAGATTAACAGATACAGTTATGTAAGATTGGGGAAATAACTGAATATTGATACTTGCTTTCAGGAAATTTTAATTTTTTTCCTTGTCTTTTTCTGTCTTATTTTAAAGAGAGTGTACTAATTGATAAGATATTAGAAACGGTACACATTTAGAAGACCAAGATGAAAGGTATTCAACTTTGTATTTTGTATTACACATTGTTATCCTCGATGTAGTTACCAGATTGCAGATATCAGCATACAGAGTTATTAACTCAAGTTGAAAATTCTAAACATTAATTGCTATTTTGAAAAAAACTGATGGAAATTGTAAGTATGGTCATCTCAGCCTTCCTGTATATATAATTGTGTGTTTTCCCTCCTTCCTTTTTTCCCATCTTTTCTCCTTTCTCTCATCTTCATTGTTTAATCCTTAAATTCAGTTTCTTTCCATTTTACTATATCTATTATACCTTTCAGGTTTTATTCTTTCAGGTTCTTACGCTAGGGAAACAATACGATATTTACACATGTGGGTCTGGTGTATTTCACTTATGAGTATCACCTCTAGTTATATCCACTTACCTATAAAGGCTTTGAGTTTGTTCTTCTTTATAGCTGAGTAGTACTCCATGATCTTCCTTTTAATGTATACTTCACAAAAACATGATAGAAAAGCACCAACATTTTTCTAATTTTGTTTATATTGAAGTATACAAATAGTCTTCTGCTAAAAAAAAAAATAATAATACGATTCTCTGTTTGAATGAATTTAGATTAAAGCAAGGTAGAACATAAGTGTTTGAAATATGTTTCACATATACATAACACATCAATTATTGAATGCAATTCTACTAGTAAATTTATATTTAGGTTTTAACTCATTTTTAAAACATAAGCTGTGCCATAGTACATATCTTTCATATTTGTATGTGTGTTTATATATCAATCTGCTTTTTTTTTGTGATGCCAGGGATCAGACTTGGAACCTTGCACTTGCGAGATATGTGCTTATGCCACTGAGCTATCTCTCCAGCCCTGTCAATGTTATGATAGGTCAGTTTGTGAAATAATGAAATTTAAAAATACGTCATTTATGTCTGAATAAATATTTTCAGATTGCCCTTCTAAAAACTTTGTACCAATATATCAAATTGCCATTAGTGTTGATATGTGTCATGCCATCTTGGCATTTGCCATGGCTGCTTCCAAACTATAACTCCTCCCTCTTTATATAGATTCTTTTGACTTATTTGGGGGCCATATCATCTAACAGAACTACCCCCTATGTTTCTTTGTCATTGTCTATTTCTTTGACTTTGAATTTTTTAGTAGACTTTCGGCTCACTGACCAAGGACTTCTAAAACCCTGAATCATTATCAGTGCTCTAATCTTTTATAAATTAAGGAGATAAAGTAATTTTCACTTTATATGTTCCTATAGCTACAGTATGGGCCTGTTTTGTCAGAGGACCAAATCTGTATGCAGAGAATTTTTAATGAAAAATGATAAATTATAGTCAAATCCTTGTTTCAATCAAAGGTTCTTTTCTGAAAACTGCTTGAAAATCTCAATGGTTAGCTACTTGTATTAAATATATTTGGTTGAAATTCCAGGGTTTTCTTGGGGATCACCCACTTGTTCCCCCCTCCTGTCCCTCTGTCGGATAGGAGCTTTCTTTCTTCCAATAAATATATTCTGCTCATTAAAAAAATAATTAAAACAAAATAAAGAAATTTAAAATAAAATAAACTCCAGGGTTTTACAAGGAAAAGGATGAAATATGGTCCAGGGCCTACTGAAGTCCACTTGTATCATTAATACCTTTCAATGGACATGAATCTGAAGCATGAAAACAATTCCATTTCTGAATATGCTGTAGATTTTCTCCTCTTGACCAACAATTAAGTATACATAGAATCCTCTAATACATGTATGCATTTAGATTGCACAGAGTCCCACTCTGTGTGCTGTATCTGACCGTTCCAAGATAATGGCAGCTAAAATCTGTTACCTACTGTGTTTTAAGCACTGTGCTAGAATAGAATGCTTTCTTCACTGCTATGTCCTCATCATACAGTAAATACTTATAGATACTTTTGATTGAAGGAGTCATTTATTAGATCCTCACAACCCACATGAGGTAGGTATTATTTACTGCTCAGCATACCTATATCTCTATCTCTATATCTATCTATTATATATATATAATATATAATATATAATATATATATAATATAATATATATAAGAAAATATATATATATATATATATATATATATATTCCAAAAGGCATTGGCTAGGATTAAATCAGTCATATGTAAAGTGCTTTAAGTTGAGTTCAATTAATTCTTGCAGTTACCATCCTTTAAAAAAAAAAAAAAGATTTTGCTATTATGAATTGTGCTGTTATAAACATGAGTGTGGTGTCTTTAGCTCTTTTAGGAAGATACCCCCCTCAAAAAAAGTATAACTGGATGAGGTGAAATTTCTTTTTTTAGTTTCTTGAGGAATCCTAATAGTAGCTGTACTTGTTTACATTCCCACCAACAACTTAGATGTGTTCTTTTTTCTCTCCAACTTTTCCAGAATTTGTTGTTTTCAGAGTCCTTTAAGATAACCATTCTTTCTGGAGTAAAGCAGAATCTCAGTGTTGTTTTGATTTGTGTTCTCAAATTTCTTATATCTAGATATTTGTGGTTCTTAAAAGTAACTTTTGACAATGATGTCATTTTATTTAAAATGTCAGTATTTTATAAAACATTTTTTAAAAACACATGAGGAAAACCCTTTTCCAAATAAAAATAAATGGTTAGTTTTTTTGCTCATGAACTTCTGAGGCTGATTTTTAACATCAAAACCAGCTTTATGGTGCATAGAACCATAATGCTCACAGAAGACCATCCCAACATCTGTAGTCTTTATTAATTGTTGAGATTGCCACTCTTTTTCATTAAAACATAGTGACTAAGTTAGTGAAGGTCAGATATAGCTGGAACACAGCCCCCTAAATTCTGTTCCTTCATTGAGTTTTTTCCTCAAATTCATGGCTTGGTGCTTTACCTTTAAATAGCTTCTTTAACTTTACTATTGTGTACAAGAATAAATGTCCTCTTCCTTTGGGTAGCTTAGTTCTGTAAGTCAGTTGTTGTAATCTACTGAGAGAAAATAATTCATGATATGTATTTCACTTGATTTTCCTTTTCACCTGATGATTGAAAAACGCTCTCATTAGTTGTATGCTAAAATGTCATGAGCTGAGGATGTAGCTCAGAGATAGAGTGTTTTTCTGGCACATGTAAGGATTTGGGTTCCTAGCACCAAAACCATGAATGAAAGATGTGTCTTTTACTTTTTTTTAAGTTCATTTTATTCTTGGAGATTTCCATCAGGAAATATAAAACCAAAGTATAATTTTATACTTCACTATTATAGGACTTGACTTTTGTTTTTGTTCAGGTAGTTATTTAAGAATAGGATATCTGTTTTATTTGTAATCTCTTTCAGAATGTATTTATATGTCTTATCTTTTCCAATCTTTTTGAGGTATTACTAGTCTGAAATACAGTTATTGAGCTGAGTTCTAAGTCAAGACTTGAATAAAGGACTTCCTTAATTCAATTATGTTGCTTTGCATGATAATGATTAGTTCTACCTTTGTTTGAAACCATGTCCAATGTTTCATCACCCAAATAAACTTCCTACATTTATTCATTTATCGAAAATTTGCTGTTTGTCTACGTGCCAGGCATATCTCATGTACTAGAAAAATAAGACCCCTGAGGACTTTAGAGTACATTATAAATGGACATGTTTAAAACAGTTAAAAAACAGTATGATGAAAGTATATCATGTTGCTGATAATGAAGTAAGAAAATATAAGAAGACCTTAATTTTAGTGATTTGCTCATGACACATGCTGGGAAAATAGAAAACATGACATAGACCCTAGGGGAAACCCAAGTAACTGTGCCCATCATAATTAATGTCACTTATCTTTGGAAATACCAGTTACAAAGTAATGCCATAGGAATTCTCAGTCCAGATTGAGTGAGTTTTCTCATAATTATATGGGTTTCAAATATCTACAAGGGTCCATATTTTCTGAACACTTGTTGACTTGCCTACTTTTGAAGATAGTGCAGACTGAAAAAGAAAATCTTTAATTATTCTTAGACTATTTCTTAATTTTTACTTTATGTCTCTTCTACCCAAGAAAGGTTAATTTTATATTATATCATGGTTTTCAATACCTTGTTTTAACCCTGGAAGAAATGATTTACAGTATAACCTAGAATCCAACCACTTATCTCTGCCACTCACATCCTGGCTCAAACCATGAGTATCAACTGCCTGGATTTTTTTTTTAATTTTTTTTAACTGCCTAGATTATTATAAACAGTTTTTCTTCTTCCTTGCCCTTACAAATTCTGTTTTTAGCAAGTGGATAGAGTAATCACATATCCCAGATTATATCCCAAATCTTCAAATATGACTTTGTATCTCTCGTAAAGTAAAAAGAAGACCGCATGTAATCTGGGTTTTTAACCACATTTCTTTTTTAAAAAATTATTTTATTTGTTTGTTTGTTTGTTTGGTACCAGGTGTCCTGTCTCAGCCTCCCCAGCACTGGGATTACAGGCTTGTGCCACCACACCTGGTTTCAATGGCCAGTAATTTCTGGGCCTGCACAACATGCTGTGTCTGGGATCAAACCTGGGTCCTAGGGCTGGGGAGATAGCTCAGTAGTAAATAAGCGCTTGATCCTGAGTTCAAACCCCAGTACCGCAAAAAAAAAAACCTAGGTCCTTGTGCTTGCTTAGACCACTGAGCTATGTCCCCAACCCTGACCACATCTCTTATAAGTCTCCCTGGTTTTCATTGTACCCAATCTCTCCCATATCCCTTGAGGATTCAGCGTGTTCTTACCTGCACCTTCTGTTGTTAGGAATATTCTTCCACTATTCTTCCCAATTGTTCACTCCCTCATTTCTTGTCTCAGCTGTCCCTTCTTTAATTAGGGAGGTCTATTTTGACCTCCCTAATTAAAATAACAAATGTCCACACCTTCAGCCTTCCCTGTCCTTCCATGATTTATTTTTCTCCATAATATATATTCTACACATTATATTTCTTTTATGTCTTTCTAATTAGAATGAAAGCTTCATACCTATTTTGATACGTGTTCATTCTAGTATCTCTAGTTTCTAGAACAGTGCCTCAAATACATAGGATCTTGGTGGGATTATTGGATAATGAATTAAGGATAAATAGGTTCACCCAGCCTCCTTCTGTGACAGAATACAAGCTGAGACATTATCAGCTTCATACATTAAAGAAGTATTTTTCCCTAGCATTTAAATCAAGTTTCAAAAGCTTTCCAAATGCCAAAACACTTGTATATCCAAAGTAAACGGAAATTTCTAAAGCAACAGAAATCCCTGTCTTAATTTTCTTCTATGATCTTTAGTAATATATTTTTTGAACATTCTCTTTTTGTAAATATTTCCACTTTACGTGAGTACTGTCAGTGTTTTTTCAGTCTAATGCGTTTGGTCTATCAACTGTCAGCTTTCATATGGAAAATTCTTACCTGTCACTTTGTAATGAAATATATTGTATGCTCTTCAGTGGCTTGAAAAAGCTAATTCAAGAAAAGATAAATTATGATTAATATTTAGATAACCTTTCACAATTCAAATAACAAACATTTTCCTATTGAATTTATTTTAAGTCAAGGTAAAACAATGACTTCTATCCAGACCTACTTAATGACAATCCCTAAATAAACAAATACAAATAAAAAAATAAATTTTATTGCACTAGCCAGATAGCTCAGCGGACTAATGAACCTGCTTTGGCAGAGCGCAGCTGCCAGGGTTTGATCCCTGGCGTGCCATGCCAGGCCTGCCCGCAGGGCACACTGAGGTGAGATTGAGACTGGGCCTGGTGGCACTTGTCTGTAATCCCAGCGCTTGGGAGTCTGAAAACAGGAGAATTATTAGGAGTCCAATCTACATAATGAGACCCTGTACACCCTGTCCTAAATTCATTAAATAAATAAATTTTATCATTTCCTCCCCCAAATCGTCCCCTAGTTTATTCCTTTACAGAGTACCACAAAATCATTTGGACATACAAAGGCACAGTGCAAAGGAAGATAGGAAATAATTTTGAAATAAAAAATCTTTGGAAAAGTTAAAATATCAAAATCATATTTTAATAGATTGATAGGCATCTTAAGATAAACATATGGTGCTGCTGTTAGTTGAACATTTCACCTGCCTATGAAAATAGACTCAGGTATACTTTCTCTCTTTTTCCCTAACATTTTATTGTTGTTTAAACATAATGTTGGAGCAACATAGATGGAATTGATTGATTTCCTTAATAAGAGTTAATTATTGAATAGGTTTATAAAATGATTGTCTGAGAGACCAAAATATGCCCAAGAAAGATTTCTATGCTTAGAGTTCTCTTCCTGTATTCTTGATAGATATGTATAGGACTTGACATTAGTAAAAGTTGCATATGTTTTCACTATTCAGGGAGTAATGTAAATCCTAAAATAAAGAGTTAATAATCACTGGAAGACTGGGCGTGGTGGCGCGCGCCTGTAATCCCAGCTCTTGGGAGGCTATAAACAGGTGAATCACTACTAATCCGTGAGACCCTGGACATCCCATAGACCCTTCCCTAATGAAAATTAAAAAAAAAAAAAAATCACTGGAACTCATTCCTAACCACTTAATAAATGACTTTCTGCAACTTTTTGTGATTACAGATGAATGTAACTTTATATAAATAAGTTCTAACTGAAGGTGTGTAACATAGCAAGCACATTTAAAGTTGAAGGAAAAACCAGCCCTTTTATTCTGAAATTCTATTAAATGGTTTCCTTTCTCTTTATCTGTACTTAAAGAATTCCCCAGTCCCTCCAACTGTCCCTTTAGGGCAGCCTCATTGCCTCATACTAGTCACTAGCAATAAACCTTGTAGCTTAGTATCAATTTTGTTTTCTTTGTAGAATCTGTGAAGAATAAGTTCACAAAGGATAGACCCTTAATTTCCACCAAAGGAAAGGAAGAATTGTCCTCTTGACAAAACTTGGAAACTTCCAAAATTAAAGGATGAGACTGTAGTTCTTCATTGAGAATCTTGTGATATTTGTTATTTTGCAGTACCAGGGATTGAACTGAGGACCCTGCACTTGCCAGGCAAGTGCTTATTCTACTGAGCCATCTCCCAGGCCCTCTTGTGATATTTATATAAGCTAAGCATGGTGGTGCACGCCTGTAATCCCAGCACTCAGGGGTCTGAGGCAGGAGGATTGTTGAAATTTGAAGGACAGATTGGGCTACATAATGAGTCCAAGGCCAGCCTAACCTACATAGCCAGACTATCTCAAAAAAAGAAAACATAGGTTCGATCCATGCCATGCTGGCCTCGCCCCCGTGGTGTGCTGAGAGGGCAGTTGAGACTGGGCATGGTGGCACACGCCTATAGTCCCAGCACTTGAGAGGCTGGAAACAGGAGGATCACTACCAGTCTAATCTGTGTAGTGAGACCCTATAGATGCTGTACTAAATACATGAAAGAAAAAAAAGAAAAATAATGGAGTTATTGCTGGACAGGTGGCATACAACCTGTAATCCCAGTACTCAGAAGCTGAGACAGAAGGATTAGCTTGAGTTTGAGCAGGCTATCTTGAGGCCTGCTGGGCCTGAATAGTGAGTGCAAGAGCATTTTAAACTACATAGCAAGACCTAGTCTCAAAAAACAAGCAGTGGGTTTATTGTTTGTTCAGAAAGAATGGGCTAAAAAAAAAAGAATGGGCTTATTATTCAGTATAATCACGTTTAGGGTATCTCTAATAAGTAAAGCAGAAGGCCCCTAGGAATTATTTTAAATTTCGGAGTGTGCTTTCAGTTTTACTAAATTCAGATACAAATTCAAGTCTGTGTAGACTTGAATTTTTATTCCTAGATCCTCTGAGAAAGACAAATTCTAGAATATTACTATCTGCCTATGAAAGGAGGGTAAATTTTAAAAAGTCAAACCTTCATTGACATCTGTAAATGTTGTTACTAAATACTGCAGATGAGGTCCACTCCACTGAACTTTATAGATCCCAGTTTTCTGATTGGGTTCTAAGGCTGAGAGGATAACTCAGTGGTAGAGTTCTTCAGTGGCAAACATAAGCCCTGGATTCAGTCCCTAGCACCGGGCGGTGGGGGTGGGGAGCACAGAACTGAACATTTCCCTTGGATCCATACAGTAGTAAAGCAGAATACAGCAGATGGGAATGATTTCCAATCTGAAAGACTTTTATGGGCATTTCTGTTTGCCAATTTATTCATTAATTCTACATATGATCTTGGTGAACCCAGGATGCAATTTATTCATCTTTAAGGAATTAATAGCAGTATCTACTAAGTATGTTAATCTAAAAGATATATGCTTTTTTTTCTTAAAAACTTATATGTAAACTTAGTCTATTTCAATAAAAAGAATAATCTATATAAGTTTGCGTAATATATATGGTGGTACCTCAGTTCACAAATATAATTATTTCCAAAATTCTGGTTACAGACTGAATTAAACAAGCCAAGTATAGTGCATGCCAGATAAGATGGCACATGCCTGTAATCCAGCACTCAGGAGTCTGAGGCAGGAGGATTTCTGGAGCCTGAACTGCATAGCAAAACCCAGTCTCAAAGAAAAAAAAAAAAAAAAAAAGAGCAAGAAACTCAATCAAATTTCTTCTTAAGGTCAACATTGAACCTAACCAGTAAGTTTCATTCCATTCTTGTCCAACTCAGTTTGCGACCAGAATCATAGTAAGAATTCAGTTTGTGAACTGAGGTACCACTGTATTGTACAACAATAAATGGGTTAAAAAAAAGACACATGCCAAGATACTGAATTTGCTCAGCAGATTGGGAGTTGATTAGAACAGAACTTGGAGACATAGTCAGTTTGGCCTTTACTCATCTTTTATTGTTTCATTAATTAAAAAGAGAAGATAATCATTTCTACAAGGTTTCAACTTAATAGTAATAATCTTGATTTTTTTTTGTACAGCATTCTACTCATTACTACCATAATAAAAATGAAACAAAAACAATTGTACGCTATTTTGAAATGTTCAAAAAATTCAAGTAAGTTGCATAATTAAAATATTAAGCTAATTGGCCTTTCAATTTAAAAAACAATTATTACCATAGAAGAACAGGTGAATGGAAAAACATATATACCCCAAGAACACTAATAATTGTAGTAAGACATAAGTCATTTTTTGTTATTGTTGTAATGTAAAGCAAACACAGGGCCTTATATATGCTGGGCGAGTGCTAAGCCACTGAACTATATCCTGAACCTGTAACCAAATTTTTTAAATAGTTGCCTCACCCAGTGTTATCCTAAGCTTTACTCTTTTTGTCTGTTGCCTACTATCTTTTACACAGGAATCAATTGTGAAATAAACTACACTATCTCAAGAGTAAACCTTTTCTCTCACTTCTCTCATTAACCCCTTGTCCACAGCTGTCTTCCCTAATTTAGGAAGACTTATGTTGGACTTTTATCTTGATATATTCACAGGGATGTGGGATAAAATGAATGTTTTTTTTGTTTGTTTGTTTTTGTATTTTGGCTTTTGTTATAGTCATGATGGCAGTGATGGCACTAGTGCTAGAGATTGAACCCAGGACCTCAAGCATGATGGGCAAGTGCTCTCCCACTGAGCTGCAACCTAGGAATAGGTTTGTATTGAAATAGTAACTTTCAGTGGGATTAAAAAATCCAAATTTTGCAGGTCTTTATAATTATAATTCCTTTCCTCTTATAAATGAACGAAAGCTTGATTGTGTCTAAAGTTTTCATGAATGAATTGATTAAAAACCATTTATAGAATCCTTGACATATGCCACCTCAACTATCTAGGTTCATGTAAACCTTTTTTTTAAAAACCAGTAAAAGAGAGTTAGTGATATTATGAAGAATTAACAGATCAAAAAAGAAATCAGAGAGGTACTCAAATGAGATAAAGTATAGGAAATAAGAAAATTGAAAAAATCCTTATTCATTCTTCATAGACAGTAGAAGGAAATTCTGATCAAAAGAACACACACTCAATGAACAGTTTCTTTCATTTCATGATATCTATTATACATTTTGGTCTTTATTTACTCTTTCAGTTTCTCATGCAGGGAGACAGTGTTACAATGTTTACACATGAGTCTGATTTATTTCACTTAAGAGCATGGTCTCAGCAGTGTGCCGTGCCAGCCCCGCCTCCTGGGTGCACTGAGGCAGCCTTTGAGACTGGACATAGTGGCACACAACTATAATCCCCGTGCTTGGGAGGCGGAAAACAGGAGGATCACTATGAGTCCGATCTGTGTAGTGAGACCCTATACTAAATACATTTAAAAAAAAAAAAAAGTATGGTCTCAGGTTGCATCCCTTTATGTATAAATATCTTAAGTTTATCAATTTTCTTATTTCCTACAGAAATACATAAAAGAATAGATTCTTCTACCAAAAATTGTTTATCCTAAGGCTGTTGCTAATATTACGACAAACTACAATTTGATAACGATTTTTGTAATGTATATGTGATAGAATAATTATCTGTAACATATAAAGCTCTTGCCAGGGACATGGCTCAGTAGAATAAGTGCTTGCCTGGCAAGTGCAAGGGCCTGAGTTCAATCCCTGGTTCCGCAAAAAAAAAAAGCCAAAAACATATAAAGCTCTTAAAAAATCAAATTAAGACCAAAAAAAAAAAAAAAAAACCTCAGCAGTAGTACCCAGTTGTTAGAGAAGGTGAACTGGGAGTGTGCATTAAGAATGTTCATCTCAGAGTTGTTTATAATAATAGTAATTTAAAGCAATCCAAATATTTAATAGTGTAGACAACTTAGGTAACTTATGTCCATGGTATTGCTCCAAGAAATGATGTAAAAACAAATACTAAAAGGGAAATATGTTACTTGTATATTAAATGAAATGTACAAATTACAAAACCATATGTGAAATACAGTTTGATGTGTGTATTTCCAAAGAAATAAGTTTGGAATGAAATATCCCAAAATGTTTGCTGTAGTTATATCAGAAATTATAGATGAGTTTTATTTTATTTCCATTGGTATCTGTTTTCTATTTTTGTAATGAATTTGCATTCATTTTTTTTTACCTTACATAAGTTTATTTTACCTTGATATTTAATCTGCCGTATTTTGTTACTGTTTATAAGCATTTTAGGAATTATCTAATCAGTAACCAGCATTCAATATTGTCATATTATTTATTTTAGCAATTCTTTTTTTAAAAAAATGTGTTTAGAACAGGGTCTACAGGGTCTCACCACATAGATCAGAGTCATAGTGATCCTCCTATTTATAGCCTCCCAAGTACTGGGATCGAACCCCCAGCCCTTGCGTCTGCCTAAGCAGGCACTTTAATTCTCTGAGCTATTTGACCGGCCCTATTTTAACAATTCTAATAGATGTGTAGTATCTAACTGTGGTTTTAGTTTGTGTTTGTCTAAGGGCTAGTAATGCTGAGTATCCTTTCTATGTGCTCATTTTTCATCTTTACGTTATCTTTGATGAAATGTCTAGATCCAAATATTTTGAGTATCTATTTTCTTATTATTGGGTTTTGAAAATTCTTTCTGTATTTCAGATAGAAATCTTTTAAGGTGAAAGATTTATATGGTCTAACCAAGTATGGTGGTATGTGACTATAATCCCAACACTTGGAAGGCTAAGGCAGGAGGATCACCAAAAGTTTGAGGCCAGCCTGGGCTTAACAGTGAGTTCAAGGCCATCCTGAACCACATAGCAAGACCCTGTATCAAAAAAGAAAAAGCAACAACAGCAAAAAGATTTATATGATTTAAAGAGAAATCATAATATGAATATGCCTTTTCTTTAGTATGTGATTTGATAAAGTTTTTCCTAAATCATAGCTTGTGGTTTTTTTAGTTCTCTTGGCAGTTATCTGACAGTAATTTTTAAATTTAAATTCTACTTTTATCAATTTTTTCTTTTTAAGGATTATGCTTTTGATAACATTTCTAAGAATTCTTACTCAACCACAGTTGCAAGCAATTTGCTCCTATGATTCTTCTAAATTTTTTATAGTATTATGTTTTATATTCTGATCTGTGATCAATTTTCAGTTGATATTTGTATAAGGTATGTGGTGTATTTTCACTATTTGTTGAAGACTATCCTACTTTGAATTGATTTTGCATCTTTATTAAAGAATCAAATGTTGTCTGTGGTTGTATAGATTGATTTCTAAATTATTTTGTTTTCCTGGTCTATACATTTGTCTCATCACCAGAATAGTACCACATTGTTATTTTGTTTTGTTCTTTGACACATGTTATGGTTTATATCTAGATGTCCCCCAAAGCTTCATGCAGTCCTATGGACTGGGCTTTTTGAAAATGGCTGACTAGAGTGGGCAATTGATTCATAGTGCAATGCTGGAATTAAGGGTGAATGATTGCTCAGTGAGCCTGCTGTATGTGTTGACACCACTGTAATCCCAGGTAGACTAGATACAAAAGGCAGAAAGAGGCTTCCCCCTTTTCTTGCTTACCTTTGCTGTCTTCTGCTGCTGTGAACTGTTTCTGTTCTGGGATGCCCCTTTTCCAAGATACCCTGCCTTGGACCCAGCCAATGATAGGCTGAAACTTCTACAAACTGTGAGCTAAGCCATCTTTTCCCCATTTAACTTTAGGTGTCAAGTATTTTGTCTCAGCAACAAGAAAAGTAACTGGGACAGGGTCTTGCCATGTAGTTCAGTCTGGCCTTGAACTCACAGCAATCTTCCTTCCTCAGCTTCCTTAGTTTTGGGGTTACAGGTGTGTGCTATCATGCCCAGCAACGTTCTTTTAATCACTATAAGTTTATAATGAATTTTAAAATCAGGTACTATAATTTTTTAAACTTCATTATTTTTTACGAAATTATTTTTACTATATCATTTCTTTTCCCTTTTCAGTCTTTTCTTTTGCCCATACCTCTGCTGAATCATGGTGGAATTTTGATTGATATTGGGTTTAGTGTTTACAACATTGTGGGGATGGTCACACTCTATTGTATTGAATTTTTCTAGTCCATAAATATATATTTCCACTTCAGGCCTCTTTTTTGTCCTAATTTACAGTTTTATTATGTATTTTCTCTAAATGTATATCTAAGTAATTTATTTCTTTAGAACTGAAGCAAATTACTGTTTTTTAAATGTTGATTTTTAGTATTGCTTGTAATATAGAAAAAAGTTTACTGAAATATTTGCAAATACTGAAATATTTGCAGTAGTTATTTTAAGTGGTACAATTATAGGTGACTTAAACCTGTATTTTTATTATAATGAATATACAAAACTTTTATGTTTGATGTCATGAATTTTTTTTTTTTTAAGACAAGTTTTTAGTCACTACAGTAGAAGAAAACACAACTTTGGACCTACAGATGACTACCTGGACATCTGCCAGATCCTTGATGTTATGAGAATTTAGAGAGAAAAGTAAAAATTTCCCCTGGAGAATTCTGAGAATTGGAGAGTTAGAACTGGATATAGGGTATGATTATAAATAAAAGTAGTTGAATATAGTCAGTTAGGATTGGATTAGGGTTGGGTTTAGTGATTTTAAACAGTTTACTAGGTATTAGTCATTTATGATGGACTTTGGAAAATTAGTATAAAAATAGATCTGAAAAATTGTTTTTTAAAATTATTTTACCTGTCATATATCTCTTATCAGTCTACTTTAAAAGTTCTGGTAGCTACTAATGGGTTTAAGGAAATAATGTGGTCTAGAAATCACTTAGACATAATTTACAAATCTCTCAGAATGTCAGATTTTCACTTTCCACTGAGCATTACCAAAAGGCTCATGGTAGTTTTAATTGAAGGATGCTAACAACATAAATTTTTGTTTTTTATTGTTGTCCAAGGAGTATTAAAAAAAAAAACAAAAAAACAAAAAACAAGAGTTTGGAGTAAGCTAGAAGTTATATAGGAACTCAAAGAGTTAAAGATGTCAGAAAGCAAGAAGTAAGATAGCTCTTTCTTCATGCACATGGATTTTGTATTTATTACCAAGCCAGCTAGATGGATTCCCAGAACTACAAGGATTTATCCCTGTAAGTTTCTTCTCCTTGCTTTCTGGTTTCCTGATTTAGAGACAGTGGATCTATAGTTAGTAGAGAAGCCAGCAGTAAGGGAAAGTGATTGAGGAAGCTGGGGCTATAAAGGAATTGAGTAAGTTAGAGAAAATTGAAGGTATCTCAGTTGATGTGTAGAGTACTTTGCTTTTCATCAGTAACCAAAATATTTTAAAGATTTTTTTTGAATTGAAAATTTAATGGTAACATATAAAATCAGATATCTGATCCATTATTCTTTTATATGTATTTTTCAACAACTAAAAACATTGAGTAGATCTTTGCCAGCCAAACGTAGTAGATGCTCTGTAGTGCTACAATGTTGGTTTTTTTTTTTTTTTTTCCTGTGAAGAAAGCAGCTCTGTCCAAATTAAATTATTTTAACTTGTACTTTCAGTTGTTTTATGTATTATATCTTATAATAGTTTACCTAAGCAGTAAACTTTTACCTGCCTATAAGTTTGACCACATATAAATGTTACACATACAAGCATATTATGGTCATAAAGCAATAGAATCTCAGTTACCTTATTAATGCCAATTTCCCCATGACCAGTTTCTGCATTGGAAGTATGGAGAGTGCCACATATATGTCTTTGTGGCAGCAACTAATACAAACACTCACTGTATGTCAAGCATATAAAAATTAGGGCCATCTAAATAGCTCAGTGGATGACACGGGCTGGTAGTTCAATCCCCTGGCCTGCGTGCCGGCCCCACCCTGGGCACACTGAGACTGGGTGTGGTGGCACACGCCTGTAATCCCAGCACTTGGAAGGCTGTAAACAGGAGGATCACTATGAGTCTGATCTACACAGTAAGACCCTGTACACCATGTCCTTTAAAA
>NW_004524621.1:9137015-9159515 GCF_000260255.1 Octodon degus | reverse complement strand
TCTTTCATATAACACAGTTAACTTCCTATCCTTAAGCCCTTCTTGATGCATTTGAATTGTATAAATATATTCTTAAAGCCAAATTATTTAGTTCTCTAGCTTCCTTTTATTATGATTTTAGCTTAAATAATTACAAAGTATTAAATAATTTCAGTAATTCACCATAGCTCTTTTAGTCATTTTTAGTGTATAAAATGTGGTATGTTAAGAGATGATTTTCTTTTAATTGTACAGTTATGTATGTAATACATACAAATTAATAGATGTTAAAATCTTAACATATTAAAAAGTTTTTATATGAAGGAAGGTCATTTTAATACCTTCCTCCCTTCTTATATAAATAAAAAGCAAGCCAGTAGACTCATATCGGCATTCTGTCATAGCCCCCCAAAATCAAGAATAATATCAAGTGGTTTATTTTCACATTTTGTTGTGACCTTTTAATTTATTTATAGATCAATAGAAAGTATAATTCCTCAACTATGCCTCAACTAAATCTCCCAAATAGGAATTTGTTAAAATCTTTGGTGTTATTTCAAAAGATATATACATACCATATATGTTACAGATGTAATTCATCAGAATATATTATGTTTCTGCTTATATAGCACTTTTTCATCCTAATATAGTGTAGTGAAATCGTTACAGTTTAAATTTGATCAGATCATATCTTGTACTTTTCAAGATCACAGAGCTACTCTCTGTAATCATATACTGGTGTTTATCATTATGTTTTAAGTAATGTTCTAATTGATTTGACAATATATTTCTTTTAGCTTTCTCCTTAGAGAATTCTAGTTTTGAAACCAAAAGTATAGAAAGTGCTACTCTTTTCATTATTTGCAATGTTCTTTTATATAACTTTCATCGAAGGGAAATAATTGGTTTCAGGTATAACAAATATTTGAAGGTTTATTTAATATTGTAGCTTTCCAGAATATTGCAAAAAGAATATTTTGGGTAAAAATAGATGAAAAAGTTAATTTTCCTTTTGTAGAATATAATTACTCTACAATATTTTGTGGGCATAACAAATTCAATTTGAAAATTTCATTTCTGGTTAATTTTTCAAAATAATCCTACTTAATTTTTCAAAATAATATTGAAATAACTAACAATTTATAGTTTCAAGTATTAGTGAAATTATATATAGGTATAAGTGTAACACTCCTATGCTTATAGATAATGTGTCCCTATTTATCAATCCATCTAAAATAAAAGTTAAATAATTAAATTATTTTATCACTATTTGAGCAATATCTAAATGTATGCATTTAAGCAATATTCAGTCTTGAGTAAAAACAATATGGATGTTGATTTTAGTCATCTTCAGCTCCTTTATTAGGCGGTGGACTGCCATCTATTGACTCATAGTAGCCCTCACACATAAGTATGCCATCAGTCAGAGCAATGACCAAGTAATGAACTAGGTTACAATCGCTACTATATATTCATTTAAACCTGTGTGCTGAAACTCTGCAACTTTGTACTTAATAATGGGTTTATTTTTTTAAGCAAAATGTGTCTATTTCTTACTCCAAGTGAATTTTTTGGGGGGTGGGAGGGTTTGATTAATATATCCAGTTGGGAAATCTTTACATTTGAGAGCTTTTCAGTTGCTTTTATCTGCTTCTCCATCAGTAAGACTAGAATGACATTTACAGAGCAACTTCAATTCACAACTACAAATTAAGATCTATCTAGGAGTCACTTTATAAAAAAAGAAAAAGTTACTTAATATTATTTTTAAAATACATAAAAAGATGAAGTTGACTAATATAACTGAACTTCTAAAATGTTCCTAATGAAAAATTCCTGAAAACATATTCTAAAAGAGAAAGTTCTAGAAATGCTCACTTTTCAACAATTTTTTGAGATAAAAACTAGTCTTTTTAACAACTTCAATCTGAATAGAATAGCTTTTCAACCAAATTTGACTTCACTGTATTAGTAAAAACCAGGACCTAATTTTAAAGAATTTATGCTAACAAAATTTTAAATTGCTTCATACAGACACACTCTATGACAACTGTATGATTATGCCATTTTATTTATTGTTTAATGATTGTGTAATTTAATATTTAGATTATTGATTTAGAAGCCTATGTGCGAAAAGAAAAAATATTTTTATTTAGCAATTATATACTTTTCTGGAACAGTTAATATCTTTGTTTCCTTAAAAAGTTTAGAAACTTTTAAAAATCTTTTATTACTATGGTTCTATTCTTATACTTTAAGTTCCACTTTATTTTCAAATTATTTTGTAGAACCTGACTTTACATGTTCTTTTTCTTTCATGTAATTCATTTTAGCTAAAAATTTCCCTCTTTAACTATTCAAGAAGGAAAGTCCCTTCCCCCATTCCTTGTCATTTCTAGTCTCATTTATATTAAAATTAAATAATTTATATTAAAACTCTAGGCCGATATGGCCACTGGCAGAGTTTTATAGCCAACAGAATTTAATTCATAAATTCTGTAATTTGATGTGTATTAGACATTTTGTTAATCTTGCTTTTAGTCTACTCACTTCACAATGTAAACAGGAGTTTGCTATTTGGAAGCTATATGTGTTAAGAACCAAAAAAAGACAATGTATCCTTTATGTTTAATTTTGTGCTTTGATTTTTTTGTGAGTGTTGTTATAGTGAATTATAACCATGTTGGCTTTAACTAAAGCTTTCAAGAGGAAGCAATTGTAGCTTTCTTTGGAAAAATAGAGTTTTAAATTTTTTTCATGTTGTTTTAGAATGGTTAGAATTCATACATTAAAAATCAAAATATTTGTTCTCAGAAGAAAGGAAGAGAAATGAGTTTCCTTGTCTTCCTTTCTGACCCAGGAAAGGCTTCTGACCAAAGTTGACTAGTAAGCAATACTAGTCCTACCTGAACCAGTTGAATGGCAAAGTCTATCTTATGGACCATAGTTAACAATATTCTATTTCATTTTGACACTCAGTTTTCTCCTCTTGCCTGGAAACATCAATTTAGGAATGTATTTTCTCAGTTTTCACAGTATGAGAATGTTTTCACAGTATGAGTTTTACACTAAATGAGAATTTTATCCTCTAAAGACTTCTATGCCTTACCATAGAGGGTAACCTTTAATTGTCATCAGTTTGGTATTTAACTTTAGAACTGCTTTATAATCCAGAAGGAATAAGAAAGTGGAGTTATGTTCTAATGCCATAGCTGTACAAAAATCCGGGATTGTGATTTAAGATAAGGTAGATAATGATTTTCGAACTGTACTCTACTAAAATGCATTTAAAAAAAAAAATAACAAAGTGAGAAGTAAAAAGTCACCCCAGAATCTTTTCATGTAAAAAGTACATCTCTCCTTTAGTTGAAGGATTAAAAAATATATATGGAATACTAAATATTTTTATTTTTCTGAGAGCTCCTTGGCTACATAAGCAGACCTATTAAACTAACAAGAACCTTTTCCACTTAGTGTATATCAGTTGAAAGGGTTTTCTTTTATTGTGTGTTTCTGTGTGAATGTTCGTAAGCACACATATGTATGTGTATGCACATGCATACACGCAGAGATAAAGGGAGCAAGAATGTGGGAGATTTAAAAAGAATAAGATGTGTCATGTACATGGACCAACTCCTCACAATAAATATTACATGCCACAAACATGTACTAATAAAAAAATGTTTAGGGGGCCTGCCCCTTAGCTCAGTTCTTTAAGTGGCTGCTTCAACAAAGCAGTCAGGCTCAGGTTGCTGTGGTTCGATCCTCACAACTCAAGCAGTCAAACCTGCCCTGAAGGCATTGGGAGGAAAAAAAAAAATGTTTAAATCAAATGTTAACTCTAAGGCCTAGTTCTTACTCTACTTTGGAATTTTTTCTTTTATAATTTTTGAAGTAACATGCAGGCTTTCTAAACTAACACTTTTTAAGTTCTTTTCGGAATATTTTATTTTTATAGTTCCGCTCATTTTGGCAACTTGAAAACCAAAAATACTTCTGTTCTCTCTGTATCTGGTACTACTGTTTCACTGTTTTGATTGACCAGATGTTGCTATTAAGACATTATATCTCTCTCAGATTTTCAGAGAAATAATTTCCATTAAAAATTCCCTTAAGGGGCCAAGGAGATGGCTCAGTGGAATAAGTGCTTCCCTGGCAAGCGCAAGGGCCTGAGTTCAATCCCTGGTTCTGCAAAAAAAAAAAAAGGAAAATTCCCTTAAGACTAAAATACTGCTAAGGTGAATGTTATTGTGCTCTGTTGATTCAGAAGGTACATGACTGCTCTGTAGTACTTTGAGCCCCATCGAGCCCCATTCTTTCATGATAGTACTATACAATAAATGTAATATTGTTAACTATGGTCCAGGTGACTTGGTGTCTGAATAACAAGATCTTTTTCTTTCTTCAAGTTCTGGGGATCAAACCCAGGACTTCATGCATGCTAAACACGTGCTCTGTCACCAATGAGATACTCCCTCGATCCCAACTAGAAATTTTTGAAACACCATGATGACTAGTTATAATACTCCAGCTATGATAGAACAAAATTTAAAAAAAAATTTCAAGTGGAAGTTGATGTAATTTTATATTTATATTATACATTTACTTTGTTCTTAAGGTCAGAATTATTCTAATAATTTGTTTTCGAATCTTAATCATGTCTTGAATTTACCATAAAAAAAATTATAACATTTAGAGAATAAGCCAACTGATTTTTTTTTTTCCTTCTTGATTTTTTTTTTTTTTTTTTTCCAGTACTGGGATTAAACTCAGGACCCTGTGCTTGCCAGGCAAGTGTTTATTCTACTGAGCTATCTCCCCGGCCCAACTGATTTTTTTTAAATCTTAATTTCACTGGCATGTTGGACCACATTTTGCCAGAACTTATCATTGGAAGCAATTGGAAAATGCAATTTTCATTTTCAAAGCAAATGAAACCTGGAGTTATCAATCTGAATAAATGAGATTCTTTCAAAAATAAATACTATTTGCTAAATCATCAAAAAGCCGTTTTCTAAAGCTTCTGTAAAGGAAACTGGTAAAAGTGAACGCTGACTTACAAATGTACATTATTTTTCCACTTATTTTCCCAGATATTAAAGGCTCCTATATATCATACTTACTTTTGAATGAGGGTAGAATGAAGTGACTTAGATTATGATATATTTTATGTACATTTATTGAGGTACATAAGATAATCTTAGTGTTTTCTTCTTTTGAAAGAAATACTGAGATATGTACTCCTTCAGAGAGAATTCTCGACATATTTGATCTTAAATATTTTAGTGAAAAATTGATTTGGTTTAAATTGAGAATCATTGTATTAGGATTTTTTTCTTATGTTAATATATTTAAATAATATGTATGACAGTTGTAATGTAGATTTAGGTGTTTAAGGTAATGTATGCAGCATTCATACAGTTTAGAAAAGATGTTTTATAAATGTTTTGTCCTAGAAGCAAATATGCTTTTGCCATTTTCTAAATATCTTCAGTGATCTAATCCTCACTCATAAAGGTTTTTGTTATTTTAGAATAATACATGTTGCTCAATAAAAATTGAATCTGAAATTCTGTAAGAACAAGAACTTCCTCTCTTAATTTGACAGAAAAAGTCCCTGTGCTTTTTTTGTCTGCTTCAGAGTGGCTGGGAAAAAAGATTAATACATTTAGGAATTAACATTTATCATACAAGCTTCAAGTATTAGTTCTGCTTTTAAAAATTTAAAGAAATTCTTGTGATCATTTTCTTTTTTTTTTCTTTTTTTTGAGATAGTTTCACTATGCAATTCAAACTGGCCTAGAACCATACTACAGAGCCAGGCTGGCCTCAATCTCGCGGCAATCCTCCTGTCTCAGCCTCCCAAGTGCCAGGATTTCACACATGCATTGCTACACCTGACTCTGTTACTGAATTTTTTCCTGAGGATAAAAAATTGCATTTAGACTTTCTGTTACTCTTCTCTGTCTTTCTTATGTTCACTTTTACCTACATAAGAATTATATTTAGTTATTATAGGAGCAATTTCTTCTTAATTAAATATTGTAATTAAATTCCATTTCTAAGTGTTCATAATTTTAATATGTAGCATATTTTTAAAACTTGTATCTTTTTAAAAAACACATACATATTCATATAATCCCAAAAAAACTACAGGATTTTTTTTTATTTTTTGCTTACAACTCTGTACTTTGAAAGGGTGTCCTGTTGTAACAAAAATTAGTATCAGTATAAACAGATATCTTTAAATTTTTGAAAACTCATAGAATTTATCACTGTATAGTATCTGACAATAAGGATCACAAGTTCAAGCCCAGTCTGTGCAATTTATAGTACCTTGGCCTCAGATTTTTATTTTTTTTTATTTATTGATTTTTGTATTTTAGGGAAGGGTCTACAGGATGTTCAGGGACTCACTACTGGATCGGACTTGTAGTGATCCTCTTGTTTACAACCTCTCAAGAGCTGGGATTACAGGGCATAACACCACATCCAGTTTCAATTGTCCAGTCTCAGTTGCTGTCTCAGTGCACCCTGGGGGCGAGGCCAGCACTGTAGGCCCAGGGATAAACCCCCGGCCCCTTCAGATTTTTATACAGGCTAGTTACATAGCTCAATGAAAAGGTCCTAGGATTAATCCTTAATAATACCAAAAAGAAAAATCTGAAATATTGAATGATGCCTATTTTTTGTCACATTATATCTAACAAGCAGTATTGGAGAATAAATTTAACATATTTGAGATATATTCTTCATATGCATTTCAAACAGTAATTCATGTCATTCCTTAAAGAGTTATGTTCCAGGCAATCAAGATTTTTTTTTTTTTTTTTTTTTTGTCATTTTTCTGGATCAAGGTTGTCATACTTTGCTGCAACGAAAAAGGTAAATTAAGATACACTAGCAGGGACTGGGATTTGATCCCCAGTACCACATGCTGTGCCAGCCCCACCCCTATGCTGAGCTGGCCACCGAGTCTGGGCATGGTGGTACGCACCTGTAATCCCAGCACTGGACAGGCTGACAACGGGGATCACTACGGGTCCAAGCTGCATAGTGTGACCCTATACCAAATAAGTAAATAAAATTTTTAAAAAAGATACACTAGACCAATAATATTTGTATCAAACATTCCCTTTAGTAGTTGTCCATTTGAAAGACATGGTGGATTACAGTAATTCCTAACAAGTTTTAAGTATTTAGGAATCAGTTATAGTTATTATCAATCATAACCTTTAAAGGTTTAGGTCAATCATTTGAATAATCTGGAGGAAAAGATTCCTGAAAGGACCTCTTGACTTCTTAATTGAGTTATTATAAATAGTAAAAATTTCAGTAAACTAAAGTTGAATTAAGTTCAAGGTTTCAAAATCATTTTCAGTGACTAAAACTTAATTATTGTTTATATTTATCAAATCTTAGATTTGAAATGCATTCATCATTTTATCTCCCTATATCAGAAAGTCATGGCATTATCTATGGATTTGTATGCTTAATTGCTTACAGGTATTTTGAGGCTGGTGTTATGATCCTCAGAGCAACTTCTCTGATTTTTAAAATACATAGAAAATGCCATCTGAAGAAAATACTACATATTTAGAAGGCACTTAGTAAAACCAAAAAAAAAAACTTTTTAAAATACCTTTGCAATAAAATTACACCTTCACTTTAATTGGTGTAGTGGATACAAGGATCATATTTCAAAAGCAATTATTAGCTGATGTGGGGGACCACACCTCTAATCACAGCTATTCAGCGGGTGAGGCGAGAGAATCATGAGTTCAAGACAAGCATAGATAATTTACTGAGGCAGGAGAATCATGAGTTCAAGACCAGCATAAATAATTTAAAGAACTAAGGATATAGCTTAGATTAAGATACACTAGCTAGGACTGGGGTTTGATCCCCAGTACCACATGCCACGCCAGCCCCACCCCCATGCTGAGCTGGCCACCAAGTCCAGGCATGGTGGTGCACACCTGTAATCCCAGCACTGGGGAGGCTGAATACAGGAGGATCACTATGAGTGATCTTAAGGATATAGCTCAGTACCTCCCTAGATTTGATCCTCACTACTACCAAAACTATTTTTAAATGAGGTACTCAGAAATCAGTATTAACTTAGTAAAAATAATTCATATATATTGTAATCACAGTTTCTTGAGAAACTGAAGCAAAAAGATCAGAGATTTCAAGGTTAGCACTAGGAAACATTTCAAGACCTCAAAATTAAATGTGTAAAAGCCTGGAAATGTAGCTCAGTGCATAGACCCTGAGTTCCATCTCCAGTACCATCCCAAAACTTCATGTGTATAAGAATTGATAAACTACCAGATTATTCTTTATTCTTTTTTTCAAATAAAAGAACTAAATCTACTGAAGAGACTATAAGACACCTAACTTTGTTGTATATTCACACTTATAATTATTCATCCACTTTATATGATTATGTTCCTTTACATATATTTTTTGATTATTTGACATTTCTTTTCAGGAAAACTAAGTTTTGATTTGTGTCTTAACTTTGTTTGTACAATAAAAATCTCTATATTTTTGTCTTGCTTTGTTTATAGTTGTACCGTATTTCCTCTTTTCACTGAAGTCCTTAGGAAAATGTGCTATGAAATCTGGCCAGAAGGGCAGACACATTTCTGAGGAAATTACTAGGGAGTGTTTTATAATATAAAAGAATGCCAGCTTTTAAATTGAACTTTGGTTCAGAATTATGTATCTTAGATGTGCAAAAGTAGTTAAAATATTTAACTTATAAGAACTTCATTTTTTAATCTGAAAAGTAAGGATAATGTCTTAAAGATTTTTAACTATGTAATGAGATGATGAATGTAAAGTATTTCACACAATATCTGGAACATAGTCCATGTTATACACTGTATAAGTTCCATTACAGCTAACAGGTAGGCAGCTCACACCTGTGGAGATGGCCTGTGGACTGATATTCCAAATTTAGATTATTATGATGTCTTTTGCCCAGGATGGGGAGATACATAATGACCTTTTAGTCTCAGACTTCTAACCTTGTTTTTTTCTTATACTTACTTCAATTAAAAAACCTACAGGCAGTGTCTTCTGTTACAAAATTATTTCCCTCAGCTTTCATTTTCTATTTAGACTTCTCTTATTCTTTCCAAAAGTATAGATGATTAACTTTTAATTATGGAAAATTATTTTCATAATTTGGATTACCTAAAAACTCATTATAAAAACATTGAAAGTTAGACATAGGAGTCAAGGAGCTGGATGTTGAGGCAGAAGATTCACAAGTTCAAGGCCAACCTGGGCAACACAGTAAAACTTTGTCTCAGAACAAATCAAAATGAAGTGAAAGGTAAAAATGTGGCTCAGTGGTAGAGCACTTGCACTTGCCTACAATGTATTTTGACCTGGGTTCAATTCCCATTCTTAAAGAGAAAAAAAGAAAAAAATCACAAAAAATACTTAGGGTACTTCCTTTTCTAATGAAAATGATTATATGAAATACATACCATATATAAATATTTAACACATGCTTTACATGCATCTAGCCCTGGATTCAATCCCCAGAATTGGGGGAATGGGATATTATCACTTTGAAAAATATATTAAGCTAGGGCTGGGGATACAGCTCAGCCGCATAAGCGCCTGCCTGGCAAAAGCAAGGTCCTGAGTTCGATCCCCAGTACCACCAAAAAAAAAAAAAAAAAAAAAGTGTGTGTGTGTGTGTAAGTGTAATGTATGTGGTGATTGTGTTATCTGAATATAGTTGTATGTCATAACTATATAAGTAAAATTATATAAATACTTGCTTCCTGTGGAAATAATATGAATACAATGAAATCAAATAATTCACACACCAGTTATGGTACTTTCTGCTAGGTATAAAAGCTTAAATGTTAAATCAAATGAGGAAGGAAACAAAGTAGTGTATCACATTTTTTTTCATTTCCAAGTAAAACATCGTACTTTCACATGACTGATAACCAGAAAGTAGGCAGATTTCACAGCAAAATGTAGTGGTGTAAGAGCCAGATTAGCTCTACAGACTTCCAGTTGTATCTTATGTAGGTCCAGGTTTAAAATGGCAAAGTTCAGAGCTTTCCCAGTGCATGTGATGCATATTCTTTCAAAGAGCATCCTGTTCCACTTTAATTCCTTATTTTAAGGCATGCAAGGGCTAAGGTGAAACATACTGTAAAAGTAAAAGAACATTACATTTTCCCCCTTTGAAACAGGTCCTTGCAGCTGTGGAATTCCTTGCCTTAGTGATTGGTGATTAAGTGTATTTCAGTAAAATAAGCAGGGTTTAGGAAGAGAGGATGATCAACTGTTGTAGATCATATAGAGTTACAGTCAAAATGAAAGTCTTGGGCTTTATTTGAATTCCCTGTACATTAGCTGATAAATACAATAATAGCTCTGATTCTGTTCTATAATTTTTCAGTAGAGATGTGTATACAGTTACACTGAAATACATAAGCAGATTTGAGTATGTTAAGCATTTTATATTTTTGGAAGATATATGTTAATGTGATTTCTGTGTTTTAAGTCTACGCCAGTAAACCTTCAGACAAAATATCCATGAATTCACATGTGTGTGCATTCTTTTCTGTCGTTTCCCCTATATTCTCTCTCCACGCCCTCATCATTGCACCCTCCATCAAAGCTTGTAGTCCTTTCCATCTGTGTACTAAAAGGTTTCTTTGTAAACCAGGCCATTTGTCCATCATTGTTTGGGGTCCAAACAGTGGTAAGATACCCTGTCACTGATCCCACACACTATGAATGGCAGCCCCTCTCCGGACAATTGGTGGAGGGACCAAGAAATATTCCTGAGAGGATTATTTAACCTTTCAATTTAGAGGGCACAAAGCCTGGCTGATTAATGAACTTTCTGATGGGTGCTGATAAGCGGATCTATTTCTTTATTTCCCTTAAAAGTGATTCCTTCTTCTGCCCATATTACTATAATCTTAAACATAAAATGGCAAATAGATTAAAAAACATCACTAAAGAGTTTATCTGGCTAGCAAACTGAAGGAGCTAAATTAAAATTGGTAATGACAGCAGTGGCTCAGCCTCATATATGATTTTTAAATGCCCTGTGTATTTTGAAGAGACTTATTCTCTAGCTTGCCTGGTAATGACTGCTTTTGGTGCACAGTCTGGGGCTGGCTTCAGTTATCCCCACCCCCCGCCCAAAAAAATGAGTTGTGTTATCTGGATGGCTGCAGACACATACGCATCCCCCTTTCTCACTGCATGGGCAGACAAGGTCGATAGCATTACAAGGTATTTGTGGCAGTGCTTGTTTCAGTTTTCAGAGCTGCCAGTTTCCAGGCGGATTTGAATTACAAAAGAAGAAGCTGGCATGAAAATTGAAAGGTTTTATCGGCTGGTCTGAAGCCTCATAGCACATTGCTTATTTATGCAGTCCATTTGCACCAGGAAATATAAAAAGGAAATACATTTTAAAAATAAGGCCATAAAGACCCAGATATGTTTAAGATGGCAAATAAAATATAGATACCTATAATATCTTTCCAGGAAACGATTTTCACTTAATGTTGCACATTACTTCAGAAGAGCATTTATGTTGCTGTCATAAATTTGTGCGTTTGTGTCACTATGTAGGTAGTCTCTGGGGATTAAGAAGGAAGCCTTTGCTAACTTACTTTAAAATTAAAATAGACGAGGGATAGCCGTGCAGTTTGAGAGCTACATTGCAAGTATTTAAATAGGATGGTAAATTAAACTTAAACTAACATTTTTGCATTCCATGTAAAATTAGATATGGCCCAGTGAATAAATGCCACTACCTTTAGAGAAAATTGGGATGCTTTTTAAGGCATGAAGATTTGGAGCATTCAGGAAGTGAATTACTGTGATCCTTACTGTCTTGCATATGTTCATTGTTCTGTACTTACCTTTTTTGTTATTGGGGTTGTTTTGGTGGAGTGCCTTATTTCCAGAAAGAAAGATCATAAAGCAGTAAGTTTAATAGGTCCTTTTAATAAAACTTGTGCTTTTATTTTAGCCTGGAAAGGTACTGTATTTTAGGTTTTACCAAGTGCTTGATGTTGTAAATATGTAATCTTCTCACTATTGGGATTTATACCAACAATTTACATCTGTTTACATTGCTTTAACATAGTTTTGATTTCCAAAAAAAAAAAAAAAAACACTCATGCAATCTGTTAAACTCTTAATTACATAAAATGAAGATGTATGTATACAAACATACTGTAGTGCAACACCTTGAATAATGAATGGCTTTACCACTGGTCATTCACAACTTTTCAACTCATTGGTTTATAAAACTTAAGTGTATCTAAAAGACAGGGAGGAAGTTCTCTCTGTATAGAAAATATCAAATCAATAAAGCAGCACATTTTGTTCTGCTGCAATTCAAATGAATACTGTTTAAGAAGCCATTTTCCAATAAAGCAAATTACTCTCAGCTAAACCATGAGAGATAGTTTTTTGTAATTCTTGTTTTTACCAGTGTCTGGTACCTTTCTCGTGTTTTCACAACCTAGACTAATTATTTCATGTATTTTTTTAAAAACAGAGGAAATATCAAAAGCATACACATCTGCTGCATGCTAATGATGTGCTGTACATTTTTTTCATGAATTTTCATAAGGATTTTTTCTACGTAGCATGTGTGGCTTAATGATGTAATCACCCGATAGACTAGAAAATGCTCCAAAGGAGACGTTCCGGTCTGTTGTGTACATAATACATGTTTCAGAAATCTGCCTAATTAAGGAATTACCCAATGGATTGAGAATCTGTTGGGTATATGTCATTTTTAACACATAAAAATATTATATGTATATGATGTGTAGTTTTTAATGCTGTTTTTTGGATGTGGGAGAAATGTCTATTGGACAAGTGAATTTTTTTTTCACTAAGAAGAAAATAAAAAGCTTAAAAATTGTTCATGAAAGAAGCATTGCTTTAAGATAATTCCTAAGTCTTCAGCTTGGGGAGAAAATTTCCTTCCAGTATTCCTCAAAGGGACATAATATTGTGAATATTTGCCAGAACAGTATGCATGTGAAATGCTTTGTCCAAAACCATAGTACGAATAGGCTAAGAATATAGGTCCTTCACAGGAAAGGATATCAACCTGTGCGCTGCTAATAGCATAGGTTGTCATCATTGCTTTCTCTGGACTTAGCTTTGGTTCCATTAACATCCTCTAAAAAATGGTTACCCATCTTTTAAATCTCTTCCTTTGATTCCTTTAAGACCCTAATAATGACATTGTGGTTATGTTCCTTGGATGTGGTGTTTTGTTTTGTTTTGTTGGTTAGTTTTGGTTTTGTTGTGGCAGGATCTCACTAGGTTGGCTTTCAACTTGTAATCCTCCTGTCTTAGACTTGCAAGTGCAGAGATTATAGATGAGTGTTGGCGTTGTAGATATATGCCACCAGGCATTTATATGTAAATGTTACCAAAGGAAAAGGAGAGCATCCATTCTTCTTTCCTTGACCACTTTTTATAAAACTAAGTACAATAATTAGAGAACTATGTCTTGCTTTAGAGTAGCTAATAAAAAGCATTCTCTAAACAATGAAAAATATATTTTGAATTCAGCCTTTTTCCTACTGAAATATCAAATTTGAGTTGCTTCAATTAATGGACTTGGAATGTTACTACAAACTTTTGGTTTGGGATAACATTTTCTTGATAAATCCTGTTTGTTCACTTGGGTTGGATTTTTCAGATGAATGTATGTTGAAAGGGCTGTACTGTTACTGAATTGATTGAAACAATAGATTGATTTGGAAACATTTTGAGAAAATGAAGTTCTTAAATATAAAAATGATATATTTAAGAAATACATGTGTAAATGCAATTTGTTTTGAAAGAAGTTCTACTTTTCTCAGTATTATACTATAGTTGTGATACACTAAGTATTTAATGTACTTTTAATATTTGTTCATAGAATCAATGGAGTAAAAAAATGTATAGTCTAGTCTTCTAGCATACATGTGATTCCTAAAAATATATTTTACATTCACAAGGGTAGAAATTTTTCTTTAATTAGTGAAATTGATTGCATATTCTTTATAGTAATGAGCTTCAACTAGATGCAAGCCCTCATTGGATCAAAGTCAGTTTAGATAAGGGCAGCTCAAGGTCACAAAGGGAGATGCCCAGCAGGTTCATTTGCATTAAAAATTGCTGTTAAAAATAGGACACTGAGGCAGCTCTAGCATTTTGATCTCTTGGCCTTTGTCATGGAGATTCCTAGTAGTGAAGGGAGTAAGGCCAGTGTCCCAGATAATGATTAACTGTTTTAATGGCATTCATTCATTCATTCCACACTAACTACTCATGCAGAAAAAAGGGTTATGTAAAATGACATTAGAAGAAAATCATTTGTAATCGTTGCATCGGGCTGCACTTTGAGGAGACATTAGGAGTAAATCCGTGGCGTGGTAGGCTTATGCTTTATCTTCTGATATTTACTGAGTTTACTGGTGCATGAAAACCTTTCAGCAAGAATAGCAGATAGGATGGACCTTTCATAGGTAATGCTATCTACCAGGTTATTACTTCTATATATTGATAGTAAAGTAATATCTAAGATATCACCCTACAAATATAGATTATTTAAATGTCTGTAACCAAGGGGAAAAAAGACTTGCTTTCGTAAATAGTTCATTTGATATCCATTGGGTTAAAAATCTTCAGATAAAATTTTTTACTTTTAAAAAAACTTGAGAAAACTGCATTTGTTCTCTTACATTTAACTTTCGTTAGCAGAAAGCATATAAGCTAGAACCCTGAACTTGGAGCTAATCAGCTCACATTAAAGTTAGACCTTTACTATTAACTAAAAATAAAAACATGCACCAATACAGAAATATTGAGTCACAAATTTCTAACACTTTAAGTGACATAAAGGTTTTGTTAGATCCTAGTATAAAAACTTGTCTGCTAGAAATCACTATTGGGTTTTCAGTACTATATTCTAATACAGATATGTTCTCTAATTAGTAAGATCTAGGCTGGTTTCATTCCTGTACAGTCCAAGTACATGATAGTAAAGTTAAAGTGTGGGGGGGGCAATAAAAAATAAAGTGTGTAGATAGCATTTGTCATTTTATTTACTAATTATTGTGAAACAGTTTAGAATTTCATAGTACAATATGAATACTGTTGCTATTCTTATACTAATGGAAGTTTTTAACTAGTGACATTAAGATGAATGAACAACCACATGTTTGCATTTCCTCCAAGGCCATAAACAAACAGTGAGGCTGTATTTGATCTTACTTTCAAAATAAAATAACAAGTGTCACCATAAAACATCATTTCAAACTCTTGATTAACAAGAATCTTTTCATCTTTGGTATCGTAAGACTGAGTTCATTTTCTGTTTGCATTACTTCCCAATTTTGCAAGAATATATACCACACTGTCATCGTGAACTAGAAGAGACACTAAGGAAGCTGGCATAAAAATTAGTAGGCCAGAGAGATAACTCAGTGGACTAAAGTGCCTGCTTAGGCAAGTTTAGGCAAGTGCAGAAACCCCTTGATCCTTAGCACCACATGCTGCACCAGCCTCGCCCCCATGGCTGGCTGAGCCTGCCAGAGTCCAGGGTGTGGTGGTACATGCCTGTAATCCAGTGCTGAGGGCAGAAGGATCACCATGAGTCCAAGCTGCATAATGAGACCCTGCAACAACCAAATGTTTTTTAAAAATTTAATAGATTCCCAGTGTATCTGTATTTTATTAATAATAGCTAAAATTTATTGGATGTTTACTATGAGCTAAGATCATTAAATGTCTTACCTCATTATTCATTCATTAAGATTGTATTTACTGCGCTCTTACTGTATTCCTCGCTCTGTTCTAGAAGCTAGAGTATAACAGTAAACAAAAGCAGACAGAAATGCTGGCCCTCACAGAACTTAGCTTCTCTCTGCCTACTAGTTGGGGTGGGGTAGAATAGATAAAGTAAGTAAAATGTTTCATCTTTCAGATATGATAAATATTGTTGAGCTTTTTGGATTGGGGTATTGTTGAGTGGGTAGTTCTCAAAGGGGTTTAGAAGCTATGGCATGCCAATTGGAAGGAGCTAGCAACATTAAATAGGGTAGTTAAAAAGGCCTTACTAATAAGATGACAGCTGAGCCAAGTCTGGGAGGTGAAGCAGTATACCATGTTATGTGTGACAGAAGAGCAGTCCAGGTAGATGGCACAGCTGGTGCCAAACTTTGAGCTAGAAGTTTTTCTGGAATGTTTAGTTAACAGTGAAAACAGCTAATAGGATATGAAAATGTGCTCCCAGACCTGCAGCAAGGTGAGAAGAGTGGGGAAATGAAGTTGTAGGCCATTTTAAAGTTCTTGGGCTTTTTACAGACAGCAAACTGTTAGAAGTTGGCAGACTAAGGAGTTAATATGCTCTGATTTATTTGTGGAAAGATCATCCTACATTGAGAATAGACTGCAGAGGAGCGGGGACAGAAGCAGAAACACTGATTATAAGGCTCTTAAAATCCTCAAAATGAGAAGTAAGTAGCCAGACCTGGATACAGTGATTCAGTGGACAAAGAGGGTATATCTTACAGAGCCAGTAAGTATGACAGATGTATGATATGAAGTATATGTGAGAGACAAGTCAAGGTTGTTGATTTTTGGCCTAAGCAACTGGAAGCAGACTTGCTAATAATAAAATGGGAAAGATAATGGGAGGCACATATTTTGGGGGCAGGTTTTGGTTTTTGTTTCAAATGTGAGAACCCACACAGACTTTTTTTTATTATTAATTTTAATGAAATCGTAATGAGAGAGTTTCAAAACAGGTTTGTGGGACAGTTACAATAATTAATACATTGCATATTGTTGTCTTTGTAGTAGTTACTCAGAGTACAAGATGTAGGCATGATATCTTGTCTAAACACTATTAATACAAATCTTTCTTCTCATTGAACTAAGAGAAAGTATCTATATATCTATCCTGTTTGTATATACAGGTATATATATATTTTTTTCACTAAAAAATGGTCCTTCATTTATATCTCCCATTTTTATTTTGTTTTGTCAGAGATGGGTGTTCCATTGCCATTCAGGTACTGTAGGTGCTTGAATTCAGCATAATAACCCAATATAGTCCCATATCCACAATAGTAGTGGGTTATCAGCAAAACTGGCAATGTCAGAAGTTGTTGACTTGAGCATTTTACAGCTCAGCATATTAATATGGCTTTATTTTTTATACGTAGTGGCTATACTTTTCTGCTGGATGATTTAAGACCAAGTTAAAGTAAGACCTATATAACTAAAAATGTAACTTTTGTATCTGCAAGGTCAGTCAAATCCCCTAAGGATTTACCCTGAAATCATGTGCAGCAGTTTGTAGATCTTTTGGCAGTGTCAGCCATCTGAATAAGTCACAGCCATTGCTTGACCAGTTTGCTCTCTGTGAAATCCTGAGAGAATGTTTTCTCTCTAGGTGACTGTCCTTAGGCACACTATACATTGTCGATCACTCTGTGGACCCATAATCTCCTTGAACAGAAAATTTGGGAGACCACGGAGTTACAGGATGCTACAGTACAGGTTCTCTTACATCCTGAGTCCTCACAGACCTTGAAGGGCTAATGCCAAAACATTGGCTATCTTTATAGCCCTTCTTTTACTCTAATTTTTGATCTGCAGACTTAAGTTATTAACCATCCAGAAGAGAAGCTTAAATAGAGAATACAAATGTGCAGTTGAGAGATAATTCTTGCTAAAGGATAAATACATTAGAACTGTTACTTTATTAGACTAAGAATGAAATAAGTAAATTCAACAAATTCCATGAAAGTTTTGCTTTACATTTTCAATCAGTAACACAGATTTTCAATGTCTATTTTATACATCTTTATTGGCTATATAACTACTTTCCACTCTTAAAATTTTGACATCTTTAACTTTTGCTCATTTGCTACCTATTTATTTATTAAGCACTGTAGGTGTGGGTCAGCAAACTTTTTCTGTAAAATGTCAGATGGTAAATGTTTTAGCTTAATAAGCCATGTAGTCTTTGTCACAACTCTAGCCTTGAAACATGAAAATAGCTGTAGATAATCTCTAAACGGATATATGTGGCTATTTTCTAACAAATTTTACAGACACTAAAATTTGAATTTCACATAATTTTCAGGGGTTACAAATATTCTTTTTATTTTTGACTATGTAAAAATGTAAAAACTGACCAGGGATATAGCTCAGTAAAATAAGCACTTGCCTAGCAAGCACAGGGTCCTGAGTTCAATCCCTGGTACCACAAAAAATAAATACATAAAAATGTAAAAACCATTCTGAGTTTGCTGGCCATTCAACAACCAGAGTAGGCCAGATTTGGCCTATATACCATACTTTGCTGATCCTTGTTGCACATTCTGAACAAAGGGAGATGCAATGCACGAAACAAAAATTTCTATCCCTGTGCAACTTACATTATCTAATAAGGCAGCAAATAAGCAGAGATCAGTAACTACTTCAGTACACTGAAAGGTGATAGACAAGTGCTATAAAAAATTAGAAATAGTGTATGCACTAAAGGGAGGATCTGGAGTCCTGGGGATAGAAACAAATGTATTAAATAATACCCTTTGCTCTGAGGGGTCATAGGAATGTGCCTCTGGACAATTGTATAGTAACTCCTCTTTTCTTATGTCCTGTACATTTAAGGAAAAGCCAGAAGTACCATGGCAGTACAGGTAGTGCTTCTTTTGGGAAAACTTCTACTTGAATCCATACCAGTCAAGTCAGCTTCCAATGAACTACATAGCTCTATTGATATGATTCTCATTGGACTCTCTCATCATTGCCTCTTGGTTTATCTTGGCCTTTAGCATATGATTCAGGTCAATAGAATATCTTATTTGAGGGGTATAAACATGGCATAGTTTTCTCATTAATGAAGCCAGAAATCTTGCCTTAAGACAAATTGTATCATGTATTTGTATAAACACAGAATAATTTATAAACAAATTAATGTCCTTTTTAGAGAGCTTATTATTTGGTGGTGGATTGTTCTATTTATTATTAGTTACTGTCTCTGCTCAGAAGTTTCTGTTTTCCTTGAGTTTTCTATTTAAGGAAACAGGAAAAGTTTGAAGATTTTTATTTCCTATTCATCTTTTTCTTTCCTATGGCAAGAAACCCCGTACAAGCAACCTGCTTGCAACATCAAACAAAATTAATTGGCAGATGAGCTGTCTTTGTTTCTGGATTCAGTAATGAACATAAGAAATAAACTTATCCAAGTTCATGTCTAGCGCTGCCTCTTTTCCTCCAGTCTCTAAAACAGAAAGAGCAAGGATTAGATTTTTCTCCTCTTGATTAGACCTACACTTCCTCAGAGATCTTGTTCTGTTCACTGTCTCCTGCCTCCTGTCTTTTTGCAAGTTCTTCATCACTTTCTTACATGCTCAGGTCTCTCCTATCTAGAAAACAAACTCCTCCTAAGAATGCCCAGTCTAATCTGTCCCATGCTTCTCAAAGTAATACAGAACTACTCTCCCCCTTCCTTCAATGTGTATTTAATGTTTTTACATTTCTTACTGGATAATGTAATGTACATACTGAAAACTGGGTTAATTATGTGTACAATTTAATGAGTCAGTTATATGATACATACCCAGGTAACCACTTACATGTGGCAAGAAATAGATTGTACCTACTCTTAAAATTATGTGCCGTTCTCTCCCTATTAGAAGTAACAACCATCCCGACTTTTGTAATTAGTTCTTCATACTTTTTTTTTTTTTTTTTTACCATTGTATACATCGTTTTGGTATTTACCCTACTACATTCTACTTTTTCTACCCTCAGAATAATTTTAAATTTTTTAGTAAAGTTATTTATGAATAGTTACACATGAAATGGATGTTGCTCAACATTGATGTTATTAGGGCTCTGCTGTACCTCAACCTGATAGATCAGTTTATCCTTCCTGAACTTAGTTTTAAGGCCTGTACTTCTGTTTTTCTATGTCTCTGCACCCTTGAGCCTTTCTTTCTCTGTTCCTTCTTCTACAAGGTCCTCTGCCTGCCCCTTAAATGTTGCAGTGTCGCCAAGATTTTTATTCACTATCACTTTACATTAAACTCTAAGAAGCAGTATTTCAAAGCAATCTCCTACATAAAAAGCACTTTTAAAGAACAAGATTTGAACTGTCTTCTAACATTTGTTAAACCCTCACAAATACTTATCTTGCAGACCAAACCTGGCCCACCCAAAAAGCCAAAGACTCCTTCTGGACAGTCAGCCTTGGTGTATTGCTACAACTGTGCACAAAAAGGCCATTATGGACATGTAAGTTTGAGTAATATTTGGGCATTAAGTATTCTGTTGCCAGGGAGTGGTTGCTGAAAGATGAACTCAAAAAGAATATAATTCTGAATGCTTATTTGTTTACAAACTAACATTCAGAGGTAGACTTAATATATTTCCAACTAAATTATTCATCCTGTCCTTACCAGAGTGAGTCTATCAGAGCATATTTCTTTAATAACTTTAAATGTCTATGAAAACGAATATAGTTCATAAAGCCAGTCAGACAAATAATAGTCAACAATATGGTAGTAGTTCTCTTGAGTTCATATACTTACTGTTATTTTGACACAGGTACTTTATATTTTAAATATTCTACTTAGTTCTCCAGTTTTTCTTACTACTGTATTCAATTAAACTTGTAATCCCTGACACACAATTATGGGTAAGACAGAGATGTGGTGGACATTAATCTCCTGACCATTTGCCACATTAAGTATGAAACAGCAGCAGCTCATCCCAGAGACAACATGCAATAAAAAGACTCAGAACCCATATATGTTAGGAATTTTGAGGCAGAGGAAAAAGGACAGTGGCACAGAAAGTAGAGAACCCCTGTATGGCATGATTTATTTCTGTTCACCAGATAGACATCTCACAGCCTAGAAACCAAGGTAAATAGCAGATTGAATGGCAGGAGGGAGAGAGCATACAGAGGTTTAGAAGCCCTCAAAGTGAGTAGAGGGATGAACAATAAATGAGGTAATTGTAAGTCTCTTGAAATCCATCCATGACACTTTATTATATTGATCCTGAGAACACTGCATTATAGGGAGATAAAAAAGTTGGGAGAAGAAAAGGTGCTAAAACAGAATCCAGTAATGGATCACTTATGTTCCATTTTGAGGTAGCAGAAACAGAAGTGGGAGTGGATAGAATATGAAAACTAGGTTAAAACTTTGGTCCTCAGTTCTAATTTTTGCTCTACTGCCAATAACCAGGTAAGCTGAACATTATTTTTCTTCTTGTCCTTAATCTTTATCTCCAGAGCAAAGAGGATATACAGGAAATCTCTTGGCGCTGACATTTGGGTGCTGTTTCTAGTATGATCAAACTTATCCTGTGGTGATACAGATCCTACAGTATTCTTACTTCCTATTCTTTAGAATTCACATTGAAAACCTCATTAGAGAAGATTTCTTTTATAAAATTATCATCTCCAGATCTTTACTGCTCCATTCATTTATCCCTGTTAGCAATATTTAGAGAACATAGTCACATAAGTAGTCCCCTGACGCATAAGTCATACAGATATACAATTTATGCCTACTTACTTCTTTAAAGCAAAAGGTATGATTTTAGCATTTATGTTTGTTCAAAGAAAACAATTATAGTTGGGTACGTACGCTTACTAGTCTTTCCTGCTAGTATAAATAGGAAATCCATTAAAAACATTTGGAATTTATCCCCGAAATCTAGATTTAGATTATTTTTAATTTATAATAAAGCAAATTTGGCAACCTCATAACTGACATAGATGAAGAACTCTAAATTATCCAGCACTAATGAAGAAGATCAGTGGTGTGGCTAATCCAGAATAGTAGATAAATTATGTAGCCAACTATCAATTGTCTGTGCTAATGGAGGGGACCAGTGATGTGGATAATCAAAATATGATTTACATTTAACTTTGGAAAACATTTGTAGTACTGGATAGCTCTGTATAGTCATATCAGCCTAGACTGTCCAAATAGGAGAGGATGCATTGCAGACAGTTAAAGAGGACCCCTCCTCTTCAGTTTCTGAAATTCAGCCTTACAAATGTTATTATTAAATAGATTCTTCATGTGAAAGATACATTTCACTTCCATACTTCCATTCATTCTCCAGCTAGTAAGGCAAGAACAGTAGTCACTATATTAAATGACTACTCAGCAAGATATGAAAAAGGGTGAATAGGGGCTTCAAAGGTTCTGTTTATATAGGTAATAAATGAATGCAGCAAGATTTCTCATAATCATAATTTGATCCTATGTTGTATGATTAGAACTCAGTACAGAGCCGGCCAAAAAGCTCAGCGGATTAAAGCACCTGCAAGCAGATGCAAGGGCCAGGGGTTCAGTCCCTGGGCTTGCCATGCCAGCCCTGCCCTGGGGCATGCTGAAACAGCAGTTGAGACTAGGCGTGGTGGCATGTGCCTGTAATCCCAGCTCTTGGGAGGCTGTAAACAGGAGA
>NW_004524621.1:9130549-9131095 GCF_000260255.1 Octodon degus | reverse complement strand
CTGGCAAGATGTTCTGCTCCTGAATCAGCTGGGTGGGTCTTGCCTCTAGCCTCTTTGCAGGGAGTTCTGCTGAAGGGTTCCCTGCTGGACCTGCAACCTTGGTTGAATGAGGATCCACAGGCCCCGGGCCTGTGCTCTGAGTCTATTCAGGATCCGGAGGGCCCCAGGTCATCTCACCTCCTTTAGGTTGCTCTGGTAAATCTTGTTCTTCTTCCATGGAGACCAGAATTACTTTATTACACCTATGGGACTGGATTCTGAGTCTTGTTGTGCAGTCTTCACAATTCAAAGGCTGCAGAGACCCCACAGTAAGACATGCAGACCGACCCAGACTGAGTAGAACCAACACAGTGGAGGAAGCCGCGGCATTAGCGTGACCCAGATGCGCATCCCTAGGAACCGGAAATAAGTAGCAGGGTCACCTCACAATCCGCACTTCGGTCTACATTCTCTTAATGAATAAAATGATTTGTTCTAATGGTGTTTGTAAATAGGATCTCAAGTCCGCATCTTGTACAGCAATTAACCACTAACAAGAAGGTATGC
>NW_004524621.1:9121308-9130225 GCF_000260255.1 Octodon degus | reverse complement strand
TTACCAGAGATGAAATTGCTCCATATCCCACCATTGCAGTATACTAGAGTATTCTATTTATAAATATAGTACTTGTACCAATGAGTTTAGTGCCTTTTTTTTGTTTTGTTTTGTTTTTTGGTTTTTGGTTTTTTGGTACCAGGGATCAAACTCAGGACATTGCACTTGGCCAGGCAGGCACTTATGCTGCTGAGCTATATCCCCAGCCCTGTTGTTCTTAATTACAGCCTTTCATTTCTGTTATGGTTAGAATCATAGACCCACATCTTTGGTGGTTATCTTTTCTCCTGTAACTAGGAACCTTTTACCAGTATAGATAAAAGTTATGGAAAAATTTTTGATGTTATCATGTAAGTTTGCCTTATAACTTGCCCGCTCCAAAAAGCTATAACAGAGTAAAGGTGACTGAAGGAAGAAAGCAATAAAGATAAATAAAGTTATTGATATGGAAAACTAAATAGCATCAACAAAACCATAAGCTGGCTCTTGAAAACTCCTTCTTGGAGGGAAAAGTGGAAGTCAGTTAAGGTAAAATAATTAATTTTATATGAGAGATAAATATAGATTTCTTTTTACTTCAATGTATTTAGAATGATTCATCATGTGTTTAAAGCTACAAATTAAGTGCATAAAATGTATTCCTACCAACTTGGTCAGATATCTTAGCAGTCCAGTTCAGTGATGAGTCAGCTAAATTCTATGTGGATATTTCACTTTTAAAAAGTTATTCTGATTTTTCTTCTACACTTAGCTAAGAAATGTTAACATTTATAAATAAATTTTAGGCAGGATAGATAGAAAACAAAATTTCCAAAGGGAAACCTTCTTCAAAGAAAATATGTTTCAGACATGCTGAAGAGTTTTATGTCACAGTTCATGATAAATAGAAACCTATAATGGAGAGAAGTGCAGATCACAGTGGTATTTGTAAGTATATTTAGGAGGGCCAGAGGCATGGGGAGCTGCCCTAGGGAAATGGATGAGAAGAAAGATTTCAACTTGGGTAGGGAAGCAGAGAGGGGAGAAATTTCCTTTGGAGTATCCAGAATTACCTAGCAACATTTTCACAGTAGACATAACCCACCACCACTCCACTCTACACTGTAAGTATTGCTACCCTAATAATTAGTCAATGTTAAGTTGAAATAAGCTTGCAAACCACCAATCTCTAGAGAAAAGACCAAAGGGCTAAGAATTTACCACTCACATTTTGGGGATGGGAAGAAAGCTATTGGAAGAGACAGAAAGGGAAAGGACAAATATTAGCATCAGGGTGAGTAAAATAAACACTGTAACAGAGGATAGTACAAGTGTGATTAGCACTATCCCTCAGAACTATTAATTGAGACTGAGGGAGGGGTTTGACAGGGACAGTTGATAAAGATAAGAATTTCACAGGTACAGAAATAAGAGAAGAAAACCCAAGCCTGCTGGATGTGGTGGCATATACCTGTTACCCCAATATCTGGAGGCTGAGGCAAAAGGATCCTTGTGAGTTTGAGGATCACCTGAGCTACATAGTGAGTTCAAGGCAAGCCTGAACTACATAACAATCCCTGTCTCGTAAAGAAAGAAAAAAACCAAAACTAAAAGTATTGCACATCAGCACACTAGGGTTGTTGGGCTGTGTGACCCCTCACTGTATCTTGCAAGGTTCACATCCAGCAGCCACAACATGAGGCACCAATGATGTCAGATTCGTATCTAATTGACATGGTCTAGAAGCTCACAAAAAGGTCTGTTGAACAATGCAACCTTGTGACATCATAATTTCATATACAATTTGTAGGAATGTACAGAAAGGCGAATGTTTAACCAGACATTTCCAACATCTCCATTCATCTACTACTATGATGACAAATATGAAATTCGGGAGCGAGATCGGAGAATAAAACGAAAAGTAAAAGGTATGTCATTAGAATCTTTTTCTTTTTTTTTTGATGGAACCGGGGATTGAACTCAGGCCCTTGCCCTTGCCCTTGCCAGGGAAGCGCTTACTCCACTGAGCTGTCTCCCACCCCAGAATTCTTGTTGGTTAAAGCACTTTTGCTGTAGTTTCTATCTTGCCTTTTTCTTTTTCTTTTTTTTCCCTCTTGCACTATTTTTACCTGTTTTAGACTCCTTATTTATATAATATCACAGAAAGCATTTTTTAATTACTGTAGAAACTAGAAGCATCTTGATCCGCAAAAAACGACTATTTCAGAAAAATACTGCTATTGATCTGGCATGCAAAGCTTTAAAGATTCTTTTGAGGTTTTGTTTGACGTTTAATTATTTTTTCTCAGTATATGCTTTTTTCATGGGAAGAAAAGGCTTTCCTGTAGGATGACTCCTGGGGCTTCCTAAAAAGTCAGCTCTTACTGGTCGCCATTGCAAACAGAACTCTAGGGCCACAGCCATCTTTGTGATTGCAGTGCACACTATCCCAACATAAAGTGTTTTCTCACCAAATCAATGTCTTACTGTTTAAGTATGTGTTCTCTGTTCTTTCTTGCTGTATACTTCAAGATGGTTTTTTTAGTTGCTCTTCTTGTTTCAGGACAAAATTTGTTGTATATTTTTCAAATCATTATGTACAATGTCTTCTGACTTTTTGAACTTTTCATTATTCTTTTTTTGGACTCTGACCTTCTTGTTATTCTTTTATGGACCCTCAGCATTCAGTATCTTTTCAAAATGAACAGCGTAATTCTGAGGGAAATGGAATTATTTCTCACAGCTGCTGCATCATTTATTATGTTTAATATAGAATTTATCTCAACTGTAGATAAATTATAGTACATGTAAATAATGATTAAGCAACTAAATTAGAGATTTTAAAAAATGTCATCTCTTAAAGAATTATGAGTGCTTGCCATTTTATTTTATTTTATTTTATTTTATTTTTATTTTTTTGGTGGCTCCATATTGCCTCCAGCGCTGGTCTGGGTTGCCTTGAGTATCTGGGAATCGAACCACCACTCCCAGAGACTGACTGCTTCGTTTAAGCAGGCACTTAAACAACTGAGCTAATGGGCGGGTCCCCGCCATTTTATTTTCTTTATACTGTTTTTTTCTGATTTTCTGTAATAAGCATTTATAAGTTTAATTATCCAAGAAAAACAGTTTTCCCCCTTTTTAGCTAGTTATATTGACAGCTCTGTAGTCCAGATCCATTTTAAGGAGCAGTGTAATTCATTGGCATTTTAATTTTATGCTGAAATTATTACATTAAAGTTTTAATGGCCACTTTAGTCATTCAAGATTTTGTTGATAGATTTAATATTTGGCCCTTACCATACCCTCATCTCCCACCTACCATCAGATACTCTTAATGTGTCAAATCCTGACAAATTATAGCAGCATTTGGCACTAAAACTTCTTAAGATACATGCACATGAACTCTTCCCAAGCCAGTAGTCTCTACTCTGGAGGAATAGAGGTTTGGCATCTACCGCTCAGAACTGTGGCCAGACTTTTATCATCAGAGGGTAACTGAAATGTCTTAAGAGATTGTCAGAAGGCTACTTTATATATATCCCTTCACCTTATCTTCAGGGGCTTTTTATCACTAGAGAACTTGACTTGGCCAGACATGACTTTTCTTCACAAACCTAAGATGATTATTCTTACTGGGCTTTGTCTCCATTCAATGTAGTTAACTGTAGTGAATAGAATAAATATCTCTGGATTTTGGATGTTTTACCTCTTCAGCAATCAGGAATGTAGAACTATAACCATTCAATTTCCAATGAGTACTTTTTTTTAACCTTAGTAAGGTTTCTTTACAGTGTCATATTGTTAGGATGTCAAATGTCTTCCTCATCTGCTAAGTTATTTACAGATCTGTGAAAACTCTGCATAAACTGTCTAGCTGCTGAATATGCAAAACTACTTTTATATTTTCCAGAACTCCAGAAAAATGGGGATTTCCCAAGGCAGTTCAAGAGACCACATATGGAAGCAGCAGATAAGAGACCCCTCCGTGACATGAGGAAGAGCCATGCCTCCCAGGAAAGCAAGTGGTGTCCTGCAGATGATGAAGGTCAGAGAGAAATGATAAGCCGAAATAGAGACCCAGAGAAGCATAGGAAGGTTGACAGACATTGGGAAGTGAATGAGGACTTTCCTAGGGGCACTCACTCTTCTCCCAGCAGCTTTAAAACCCAGAAGCCCCACAAGTCCCTTCATCACTCATCACATCACCACAAGCCAAGAGAAGATAAGTTTCCCAGAGATAGCAAGCGGAACAAGCAGAAGAAAAAGGAGAGATATGTGGAAGATGATGCCAATGATAATTTATTTCTTATTAAGCAGAGGAAGAAAAAATCTAAGCTGTGATACAGCTTCTGAGTCAGCTTCATGTCTACAACATTCTAGCAATATTTTTTATTACCTGTAATTAAATAAAAGGAAGTTTTTGTTTTTACTGTTTAATTTCAGCCATACTTAAAGTTGCTGAACAAAGGTCATAGAGATCTTAGTTCTCTGTATCTACCAGGTTTGTAGGTAGAAAATAGATAAACTTAGACCTTCCATTGGAATATCCTTTTTATTCAAAATCTTTGGGATAGGAAAAAAAAAAAAAAAAAGACTTTTCAAAAAAACTTTAAAAAATTTACTTGAAAGAATTAAAATTCATAAATGCAGTACATCAACATGGGATGAAAATTAAATCTTTGTAGGAGGAGAAATTATTACTAATAAGAATTCATCACTCAGGATTACCTTTATTTTAACATGGGAAAGAACAATGGCTATAAATCTGAATCCAGCTTTTCTTGCTTCTAAAACTTGTCTGATTCTTTCAAGTAAATATTACAGGTTGACTACAAAATGAAGATATTACTAAAGCTCTGGGGAAACAGGGAACAGGGCTATTAACAAAGTACAAAAAGGAAATCTGTCCAGTTTAAATGTAAAAGACAGATTTCCTGAAATATATCAAAATGTATCACATTGAAAGACTTTGTTCCATTTTTATAGCCACCTTTCAAGAAGACCATCATTCATGTATATATAGAGATGAATACTACCCAACTTTTAAAAATTTTGTTTTCGTGAATTTTTAAAACTACCATATAGAGATAATTTGTTTTGTGAACTTTGTACTTCTCAAAGCCTAATCTTAGAATAAGAAAGATAAAATGTCTGAAGCAATGAATAAATTTGTCTGTTATATAAAATAGCAATGAGAGTTTGTATCTCAAAGAACATAGTTGGCGGCTGGGGAGATGGCACAGTAGAATAAGCACTTGCCTGGCAAGCGCAAGGGCCTGAGTTCAATACCCGGTTCCACCAAAAAAAAAAAAAAAAAAAAAAAAAAAAAAAAATTATCTGTTCAAGAACATAGTTGTGTTGGATAAAAGTATGGTAATCCTTGAAAGAGTAGGACGTGGGATGCACGTGGCTTATTAATCTGATGGAACTAGCATACCTTTGTTCCTAGAGCATCTCAGGCCAAACAGGAGATTATTTAGAATGAGAAAGTATTTTTTGTCTCTTTTTTCCCAGAAATTTTCCTTGTTAAACATTTATTCTTAAGTATGATTTACCCATCAAGTTCATACATTTATGTGCAATTAGAAAAGGAGGCTACAATACTTCATAAGGGCATAAGGTTGAAGCCTGTTTCCTAATAAGAGGAGAGCAAAAATATGGGGAAAACAGTTGTTTCCTTTTCCTTTCCCTTTCCCTCTGGCTCTCACGCCACAGTGTTCAGGTAAAGTTAGTCATTTACTTACTCGCATGCAGACTTTCCATACAAGAATAACAAGTTCAAAACATGTGGGATTGAACAGTTATTCACATAATATTTTATATGGAAAGATGTAAGAGAAGAAAAACATCTCCAAAATAAGGCTCTGTACAGTTGCTAAGGTTGAGAAGACTCAAAATATCTTTTTTTTTTTTTTCCCCTTTTGTTTTTTGAGACCAGGTCTCACTATTTAGTCCAGGCTGTCCTTGACCTATGTAGTTGGGACTGGCCTCAAACTCATGGCAGTTGCCCTTCCTCAGCCTCCCAAGTGCTAGGATCCCAACTAACACTATAAAAATAATCTATGGAAAAGAGATACACAGAGATATATTTCATAAGAAACCACTGGTAATTATTCTGCCATTAAAAAATTACATATCAAAATAGAAGAGCCTTTTATTCCTTTCTAGCTGTCTTTATCTCCTGATCTTATACTTTGTGTCACAACTAAGAAATAGCTTTTGGCATCTAGTGGGCAGAAATTAGAAATATGAAGCATCCTACGATGTATAGAACAGTTCCCCCACAATAAAGAGTTTCCTACCCCAACATAACAGTTGTGCTTGGGTTGAGAAACCTTAATTGAAACTCTAACCCATTTTTCAAAAGGAGTTCTGTTCACTAGGAGAGGAATTCTGGTTGCCTTCCACATCTGACAGGCCAGGCTTAGAATTTCATCATACTGCTAAGACATTGGTTGGCTGTGTCCCATTCATTTGAAGTAAGCACTAGACCTGTTTGGACAAATTTGTGAAGGGCCACTAGAAACTCAGTTGAGGGGAGTTGTTACTAAAATCAGTCATGGATAGAAGCATGGGGTGAGGGTGAGGGGCAAACTTGGAGATTCTGGCTAGGGTGTAAGCAAAGAATTCTGTGCGAATAAAGAAGTAGTGAGGAAAGGAAGAGTTGGAGACTAGTGGGATACTTGATTGGATTAAAAAAAAAAAAAAAAAAAAAAAAAGTTAGCTTGTAGGACTCATCGCCAGGACTCAAATTTAGTGTGAAGCCATAGATTCTACAGCTGGGATTTTCACTTCAAAGCGCCAGCTGTGGGAGGACATGATGTACTCATGCCGTGCAGGGTCACATGATGAAGCTGGTTGGTGGGACCTGGCCCAGAGTGTACACATAATAAAACATTGTACATAACCATCCTAACAACTGAAAAACATTTCCCAGCTGAAAAGAAACAACTAAGAAATGCTTCCAAGAAAAACCAGCACAGGAGAAGGAAAGTGAGACAAAGAGAAGAAAAGGAATGGATGCTTTATCAAGTCAAACAGGAACTTCCAGGCTTTCAAGGGAGCAGTAGAGGCAATGTAGGTCACACTTCAACATTCTTTGATTAAGAGTAAGGGAGTTGGAATAGGTCATTGCTTTAAGTCCTGTCCTTCAGGACCCATTCTACTCTGGCTTTCTACCACCCCACGTAGGTTTTGGTGTCTGAAGGACAGGCCCTGACAAGCCCAGAGTGTGAATACAGCACTGCTACAGCCATAATCTCAGCAGAATACTCAGCAGTCTCAGACCAACACACATATACATTGTGCTAGGAGTTGAAATATAGTGCCTTTGCACTGAGCTACATTCCCGGCCCTTTTTTATATTGAAATGAGGTCTCTCTTAACTTGCCTAGGCTGAATTTGAATTTACTACCTGCCTGAGCCTTTCACAATGCTGGAATTAAAGATATGTGCCACCATGCCTGACTTAAAACTTTTTGAGTGCAGGAAGCTACACTTTATTTTGTTATGTTGTATATAATGAATTGCAGGTGTTGCTCAATAAGAGTAGCAACTGAAGATACTTGTATATCATAGCATGGAGTCTAGGATATCAAGTTCATAGCACCATTTATGACAGTATCAAAAGTAGTTTGAGAACTTCTACTTCTAGCCGAAAAAAAAAAAAAACAACCAGATTTAGCTCCCATCCCGAAATAATGTAAAGAGTATATAAGACTATTCTCATGATGGTGAACATAGAGAAATGGCAAACAAACATGATGTGCCCTGTGCTTACCCCAGCTGACTGCTTTGAAAGTTTCCCACCTAGACAGCAAGCCAGGGAATCCAAGACCCTAGAGTCTTCCCAGATTGAGGAACCAAGCCAGAATCTGCAGGTTGGTTTACCAGAGAGGAGAGAGCTGCAGATACTGAACCCACAGACCTGCACAGGGTTCCCCTCCCCTTGAGTGATGGTCAGTACTTATGTATGAGGAAACCACCTGAAAGAATTAGAGGAAACTTTCTGGAGTTCACACAGGACCAGAAATAGGTTCTACTCTCTCCAGAGTAGAAAACTTCTTTGTTCACAGGATGCTGACTAAAGCACTCAAACATTTTGCCTCAGTAATGAAGAAAACTTGGTCTAGATGTAAACATCTCTGGTTCTGCCTCACATTTAAAAGCAAAATATGAAAGAGTTAAGCTGCTCATTGTTAACCAGTTCCCAAAACATAGCCCAATATTTATAGGAATACAAAAATTTCCAACACCAAATAAGATAAAATTCACAATGGAATACTATTAAAAGTGCTAATTAATCATTAGTAACAAGAAGCAGATCAGTGGCTGCCTGAGGGCAGGGGTGGTGGGCAGGCAGGCTGGAGAGGGGCACAAGGAGGTGTGGAGGTGTGAATATGTCCATGATCTGGGTTGTGCTGATGGTTTCGCATCATGTGCATACATCAGAGTCTCATTTCAAACCAGCACTCTATTGGAAACATTTTAATATTTTCCCACTCAGTTGGGAATATTATGAGAAATCTGGGCAAGGCTCAGTAGTCCACGGGCCATCTTGCATTTTGTGTTTAGTATTGCCCATGTGGGGCTAAGAAGGACACTGGGATTGCAAATTAATCCAACTATAAGGGTCTGAAAAAGGGTCCCTAACCTCATAGGCCTCAACAGTGGAACACTTAAACAGGTCAGTTTGGTCTTAGTTTCCACCTCGCTCAGTTCAATCCACTAAATCACAAAAAAAACAAACTGGCATAAGAAAGCAAGAGCCAGAGCTGGGGTTGGTGACACATGCCCGTAATCCCAGAACTTGGGAAGCTGAGGCAGGACTGTCATGAGTTCAAGGCCGGCCCAAACTACATAGCAAGACCCTGTCTCAAAAAAAATCCCAGCAAAGTGGTTAGGATAGATATATAGTTACATTCTCTTTTTTTTT
>NW_004524621.1:9086458-9118718 GCF_000260255.1 Octodon degus | reverse complement strand
AAGAAAGAAAGAAAGAAAGAAAGAAAGAAAGAAAGAAAGAAAGAAAGAAAGAAAGAAAGAAAAAGAAATCAACAAGAAAAAAAAAATCCCGGGTCAGGGATATAGTTCTGTGGCATAAACGCCTGCCTGGCAAGTGCAAAGTCCCGAGTTTGATCCCTGGTACCACCAAAAAAAAAAAAAAAAAAATCCCCCAAAGAAGGAAAACAAGAGCCAACAATTATTGCTGCAGACGCAAGTTACAATCCACAAAATGAAAGTTTGTGTTACAGCATAGGCAACAGCCTCATCCATACTAGACTGCTCAGAGCCTAAATGGAACCTGTCAGGTAACTCAGCCATGATTTTTTTTTTTATCCGTTCAGTACTAGGAATCAAACCCAGAGTCTTACTTATGCTAGGTAAGCACTTTACACTGACCTATATCCCCAAGCTTTTTAATTTTATTTTGAATCAGAGTTTTGCCTAAATTAACCAGGTTAACAAACATGTGATCCTCCTGCCTTGTGGGCAGCTGAATTACAGACCAGTGCAGCTATGCCCATCTATTTCAGCACTTATTGAGCATCTAATCCAGTGATGGAGAACCGTCACTCTTTTAGAGACCAAATGCCCAAACTGCAACCCCAAATCCACATATTGCAGTGTCATCACTTCAATTAAATCTAAATACTGAAGTTTTTATTTAGAAAAAATAATTATTCACTGCTGAGCTGCTGGGCAACTTGGCTCGTGTCCCGACAGAGCACTCTCTCTGCATGCCCCCTGCAGCATTCATGCCATGGGTTCGCCACTACTGATCTAAACTGACCCAGGTTCTACCTTCAGTAATTCCCACTTTTTAGGGAGTAAGACAGGTACAAATCTGGTTCAGTTCCACAGATATTTATAGGATACCTGTTATGTGCCATGTACTGTGCTGAGCTCAAGTTACAATGATGACCCAGACTAATGTGGCCCATGCCTTCATGGGACTTGGGGTTGGAAGCAAGGTTAGAGGCTGTACATGGAGTTGAGTGCTTCAAAGAACATAGTTCTTAAGCCCATTACCATGGTGTAAACCTGTAGTCTCAGCTACTGAGGAGACTAAGGCAGGGGAATCTCAAGTACAAGGCCAGCCCAAGCAGCAATAGTAACACTCCACCTAAAAAGAAGGCAGAGAATGAAATTGTTGGAGTGGTGATCAGTGGTAAAATTCAGCCTCTCCAAGATTGGAAAACCAGAACCTGAAAAATGACAACTTGTCAAAACAAATGGAAAAGCAGGTCACCAGAAATCAGGAAGAAACTGACAGGAAAAATTAGAAGTTACATATTAGTTGAAAAGACAGTGTGCAACAAGAAAAAAGAAATAAAAAGTTTGTTGGTTCTATCTATTCCTCCCCTCCCCAGGTTTCTAGGTTGGGGATTGGGGGACAACTAGACTTCCCAGAAGCAAGGTAGCACCCAAGACTGGGAGATCCAGGGAGAACAGCCAGCATATTCCGTGACCTCTATTGAACTGTAAAAATAGCATAGGGTTTTGCTCCAAGGGGATTCCTTCCACAGGGTAGCCAACAGTCAGATACAGCTGTCAGCTGCTGCCAAATTGCCTGAAAGTGCTTCATCAAGCACCCTCTCAGGAAGGGGTTGATTATTTAAATTTGGAACCAAGAGCAACTAGAACTACTTCATTTTAGGGCTCCCAGTGTCTCCTTTCCACAGTGATGGGATAAGACAGCCACAAACAGGCAGCTGCCTAGTAAGAGATCCCTGAGGAGTTTAAGCTCAGGAAAGACACTACTCTGGGTGAGAAGCTAGATCCAGCTGGAGTTGTGCTTGGAAATGGCTTGGTCTGGAGGTGTCTGCCAGCATTGAGTACTTAACCTTGGTCTGCTGCTTGCATCCATCTGTTGGGAAGGCTGGAAAAAACAGATAAATGAGTTGCTAGGTGGGCTCATAGAAAAAGTAATTAATCAGATAATGGAAGTAATAAAGCAATCAGGGAGCTTTATAGAAGACAAAAAAAAAAAGCTAACTGGGCTAAACAAAACTGTAAAAAACATGAACGACCACTTTAGCAAGCAACTAGAGTCCGTAAAAAGCATCCAGAAATCCAGATTTAAAATTATACTGAAAGTGTCAGAAGAAGTGACCAATGTGAGGACAAAATATCAGAATCAGAAGACAGGGATGCTTTCCAAGATCAGTTACTCAGTGAGACCTTAAAGCAGGAAAGCCTTAAAAATGAATTGAACAGCAACTAGATGATACAAAGAAGACTAATGTAAGATTAATTGGAATAAGTTAAAAATGAGAAGACAACACAAAGGGCATTTTTTAAAAAGCTGCTTACAGAAATAATAGCAGAAAACTTGCCAAATATTGAGGAAGAATTAAAAATATATTCTCAATGATATCCTAAGAGGAAACAATGAAGCCAACAATACAAAAATCTAATAGAATGAATACTCCAGAAGGGCTGGCCAAATAGCTCAGCAGATTAAAGTGCCTGCAAGCAGGTGAAGGGGCCGGGAGTTGGATCCCCAGGCCTGCAGTGCCAGCCCCACCCCCGGGGTACACTGAGATGGCAATTGAGACTGGGTGTGGTGGTGTACGCCTGTAATCCTAGCTCTTGGGAGGCTATAAACAGGTGGATCACTAGGAGTCTGACCTAGTAGTGAGACCCTGAACATCCTGTAGACCCTTCCCTAAAATACAGGAAAAAAAAAAGTACAAAGTGCCAATGAGTCAAAGAGCTTATTCTTTGACAGAATAAACAAATAACACCTAGCCAATCTTACAAAGAAAAAGGAAAGAAAAGACACAAATCAATGCAATTAGAAATGAGGCAAAATTACAACAGACTGCTAAAGTCTAGAAGATTGTTACTACTTTGAGAACCTGTACTCTTATAAAATAGAGAATTCAGAAAAAATGGATAGATTCCTAGACACATATGAACTACCAAAGCTGAACAAAGAAGATGTAAAAATCCTGAATAACTTTAGAGATTTAATGCTGGTATTTCTCAAGCTCATTAATGAAACTGAAAGAGGAGTGCTCCCAAAGTAATTCCTGAAATCTAATGTTACCCTGATTCCAAAACCAGAAAAAGACAGAATCAAAAGAGAGATCAATGGGCCTTTTACAGGCCAATCCCGCTAATGAACATTATATTAGGGACACAAAAATCCCTAATATATTGGCAAACACAATGCAACAAATCATCAAAAACCTCATACATCATGGCCTAGTAGAATTCATCCCAGGGACATAAGGATGGTTCAACATACACAAATCTATAAATGTAATATATCATGTAAACAAAAGCAAGGACAAGGTCACATGATCATCTCAATAGATGCAAGAAAGGCCTTTAATGAAATCTAGCATCCATTCATAATTAAGGCCTTAAGAAAATAAGTATAGAAGGATCTTATTGCAATCTGATAAAGGCCACTTACGACAAACCAATGGCCAACATCATATTAAATGAAGAAGCGTGGAAATCTTTTTCTCTGAAATCAGGAACTAGACTAAGATGTCCACCATTAGCACTCCTGTTCAATATAGTTCTTGAAACATTAGCCAGGGCAATTAGAAAAAGAAATATTTAAAATGGATATGTACAGGAAAGGAAGTCAAATTATCATGATGGGCAGATGACATTATCCTGTACAAAGATGACCCAAAAAATTGCACCAAAAACTTCTAGAATTAATAACCACATTCAATAGTGTAGCAGGAAACAACCAACAGAGTGAAGATACAACCTCCAGAATAGGAAAGTGTTTGCCAGCTATTCCTTGGGTAGAAAATTAATATCTAAGTTAAGATTGCTAATCGTATCATTGATGTTGAAGTCAGTGGTAAAATCTTCAAAATATCCATATGACACTAGGAGATAAACTAGTTATATTTCATGAATTAGAATCTGTAAAAATTTTTTTCCATGAGTGATAATTCTTAAAGAATAACTTTAAACCTTTTGATCTTTTTAATGAAATAAAAAGCATATTGATGTGTTTGTTGGAAAGAAAGAAAGAAGAAAGAAAGAAAGAAGAAAGAGAAAAAAAGAAAGAAAGAAAGAAAGAAAGAAAGAAAGAAAGAAAGAAAGAAAGAAAGAAAGAGAAAGAAAGAATCTGCCTAGCATGGTGACACATACCTGTAATCCCAGCACTTGAATGGCTGAGGCAAGAGGATTGTTCTGAGTTCGAGACCAGCCTGGGTTACAAGATGAGTTCAAGGCCAGTCTGAACTGCATAGCAAGACCCTGTCTCAAAAAGAAAAAGAAAAAAGAAAGAAAACTAATATCTAGAATATATAAAAACTCAAAAAATTAGGCCCTGTGAAACAAAAGATCCAATCAAAAATAGGCAACTCAAACAGACACGTCTTAGCAGTACAAATGGCCAATGAATACTTGGAAAAGTGTTCAGCATCACTGCCTATCACAGAAATGCAAATTAAAACAACACTGAGGTTCCATCTTACTTCAAGAAGAGTGGCTATAATAAAGAAACCAGATAACAAATGCAGGTGAGACTGCAAGGGAGAAAACACTTCATTGTTCATGGGAATGTACACTATCATAACCATTATGAAAATCAGTGTGGAGATTCCACAAAAAACTAAAAATAGAAATTCCATTCAACCCAGCTAGTCCCTTCCCAAGTATCTTCCCCCCAAATTAAAAACATTACAGTGTTACATGAATACTCATGTTTGTAGCAGCACAATTTATAATAACTAAATCTTGGAAGCAGTCTATCTGTCCATCAACAGATGAGTGGATAAAGAAAACGTAGCATTTATACACAATGGAGTACTGCTCACTGATAAAGAAGAATAAATGAGTCATTTGTAGGAAAATAGATGCAACTTGAGGTCATAATGTTAAGTGAAATAAACCAGACACACGAGTCTAAATATTGCATTGTTTCTCTTGTAGGAGAAACCCAAAATATAAATTAAAGAGCAAAATAAAGGAAAAAAAAGAAGTGGTGGGAGAGAGGTTAGGGAAAAAAGCAGCCACGAAGGAAGAAAGGGGATATTTAAAAAATTAAGGTTAGTTATGTATATAAACCAACTCCTCATAATGAATGTAATCATTGTATGTTAAAAATATGTACACAAAAAATATTTTAAAATAAAGGATAAAAAACCCAGTTCTTGTTGGAGACTAAGAGCTCAAATATCTGTTGATAAAATGAAGAGATAAAGGCTGTATCATCTTTATCTTTTCCTACAGGGCCAAGTGTAAGCCTTACACAGCTTCAGTAAATAAATATACTAGTCCCCCACTGGTCCCCCATACTGTTCTCCACATAAAATTATCAAAATGATGACCACTAAAATTTGCTGGACAGTTCAGCCATCTGGACAGGGAGGCTACACTTGCAAATGGAAAATGTTTACAGAAATTCCTTTTAAAAAGGATAGGAAAAGATGAATATGGGACTCACATTATCAATCTAAGGCCATTCTGATGGAATATGTAGGAGAGCAAAGAAGACAGAAACCCACCAATATGATGCCAGAGTAAATGCCTGGTCTTTCACCAGATGTGACGGAGCACACCTGCAGTCCCAGTAAGATACAATAAGTACCTTACTTTCAAACAGTTACTACATTGTGAACGTTCACAGATACGAACAGACCTTGGCTTAGGAGCGTTTGTAGATGCAAATAAATTGCAGAAATAGCTCTTGTGTCTGCCAGACATTGTCACAGTTGTGCTGCTGCATAGTGCAATGGTGTGCTCAATTAGAGTGCAGGGTGCATGGACACAAGAGGAAAAGGATGTAGATGGGACTGCTGCGAAGTGCAAAGCTATATACATTACATTTGTGTCGACGTTATATAAGACTCATTATGGGACTTATGAACCAATCCGACTTAACAAATATTCTTCCAGTGTAGAACTCACTCATAAGTTAGAGACTTACCACTGGGCAAGAAGATCTTGAGTTCAAAGCCAGCCTGAATGACAGGGTGAGACCTCAGCTCAAATAACAACAACAACAAAACTGATATTGCAGAAATCACATACATATTTTTTTGGAGATGTTTGATCCAGGAGGATTAATTTCTAATCAAATTCAGCATGTTAGAGAGAAACTCCATAGATCTTAACATCATTATGTCATGATCTATTAGACTTGTTTCCTGCACTAAGAACTTCCATTTATGATGAGTGAGAAAAGCCCTGAAATGGATGTAACTCAAGTTAGAAAGAGGATTCAATGTGGGCCTGCATGCTCAGAAAGAGGCCAATTCCAGTGTCAGCATTGTAGACCCAGGAAAACTTCACAGAGGAAGTGGCGTTGAATTAATCTTTGACACACAGGGGAGACTGATACACAGGATAAGCAGAAAAACACTCTACAGAGAAGATGAGTGTGGGCAACAGGCTGGGTGTAGGAAATCTAGGGCATACTTAAGAGGCTCATGTAAAGTTTGCCTTGACTGTGGGTCACTGAAGGCTCCAAGTCACAGGCTGAATGAATGTAGTCCTGCTATGTTAACTGTTCTGTCACTTTTCTCCTCTCTTTTTAAGGTGTTTAATATAAGTGAGTTATAAACTATCGCACATCGATAGAAATTCTCTTTAAAGAGTAGGTGATACAATGACAGAGGTGGCAATGGGTACCACCCAAGAGTCTATGTAGGGAGATAATGACATGGTTGGAGGTGGACTTGAATTTAACAAAGCACCACACAAATTAGTGCTTTTATCATGTTAGCACTCACAAATTGCCTTTATTTCCAAGGTATGGAGTGTTCTTTATCTTCCCTCATAGAGAGACAAGGCTGGAGGCTAAGTCAAAGTTCTCCCAAGAAACAACCAACAGAGATTTATCAATCTTACCCCATCACTGGGGCTGACAAGCCTAAAATCTGAAGGGCAGGCTAGCAGGCAGGAAATCCAGGCAGGATTTCTACTTCACAGTTCTAGTCCTAAGGCTAACTTCTTTCTTCAGAAAACCTTAGCTTTTGTTTTAAAGACCTTCAACTGACTGGATTAGGCCCACCTACATTATTTTGATTCATTTCCTTTACTTGTCAACTGATTATAAATGCTAATCACAGAATACCTTCTTAGCAACATCTAGACTAGGATTTTGCCGAACAACTGGGCATCATAGCCTAGCCAAGTTGACACATAAAAGTAAACACTATAGTGGTCTTTATCAGATATGAAAACTGAGCAAAGAATGGCAAAATTAACAAAAGTCCTAATCTCTCAAACCTGAGTCCAGGTCTTCCAGGTGGCCTTTTAACCTTGGCAATAATTTTATATTATACTTGCTTTTTACACAAAATCCTCTATAGACATAAAAAGCCAAACATCTGTGGTATATTGTGCCAAATGCTGGTGTACACTGCCCTGTGTGGGGGAGGCAGGAAGGAACCACTGTCAGGTCAGACCCATGGCTAGAAACACAAAATCTGATGTAGTGTGAGGAAGCACTTCCTAACTGGAGTTTCCAACAGTGGAGCAGGCTCAGGCCCTGAAAGTGAACAACCAAAAGCTGAGCCGTTTGTCATGGACACTGTGGAATCTGATGAACATGGACCAAGGGCTAGGTGCAGCCTCCCCCAGAGCTTCTGTGAATTCTGATAATCTTGGATAATAGACATGCTGCTCATAGTTAACTACATTCCTCAGAAAAGCCAGTGCTCCTGTCCCCACCATCCCCTGTCAACAGGGAGCTGGCAGAAGGTCAAGGCAAGACAAGGAGACTCTCTAAAATGGAAACCACCTACATGCCTTTCTCACTCCCCTTCCCTCCCCTCCCCTCTTTCCCTGCCAGCCTCCCCTGGTTAATCTTTCTGGGAGGGGAGCTTATTGGGCTTGCTGGTGCCTCAGCTTCTTTCACATCACAGCCCCATCTTCCACACTCACCCACAGTGAGCCTCTAGGGGCCTGAGAGGTCCCACAGTCCTGCTGGACAAGTCATAGGTCAACAGACATCTCTGTTCTATACCCAGTTAATCATCTCTTCCTAATGATGACTTGTATTACAACAGCCTTCACTTGACTGCTCAAGAAGTTTTCTGGTTTTATCACTTCCTTTAACCCAAGCATCCTGGGCTACTCTGGATTCCTTACCAAAGACCTGGTCTGAGCCCTCCTGTCTCTGGTGCAGGGGGTCCTCCTCTTTTCACATGCCCTCTTTTCCCTTCAGCAAGCCAGGCTTTTCAGGAGAGGGAGGGTCTCGCCATGATAGGACTTGCAAATTCTGGTGGGTATTAGAGCCACAAAGAGCCCGCAAGATTGCCTCATCACCATGGTCTGCCCTATCAGATTCCCATTTCACAGATGAAGAAATGAAGCCAGAACTAGGAAAAGGTTTGCCCATGGTCACACATCAAGCCAGAACCATAACCAGCCTCAGGATTTGGTACCTTTCTCATCAACCCCTCTGCCTCACTCTGCTGCACTCTGTCAAAAGAAACAGTTTCTCTGAAAACTCTGGTAAGCTAGGATCATGTTAAATGTTGAGTCCCAACAGCCTGTGTCCTCTGGGGACCTTCTGCTCAAATGACATCTACTTTTAGTGATGTCAGCTTAGCTGTGAGCTGGGCTACAGCTGGGAGTGAGGGCTGGAGGATAGGGTCCTCCAGGCCAGGAACTGAGCCATGTGATCTCTCTCTCTCTCTCTCTCTCTCTCTCTCTCTCTCTCTCTCTCTCTCTTTCTCTCTCTCTCTCTCTCAGAGTCACCAAGAGAAACCAGAGAGCTAGAAGGCACAAGAGTCATACTTGAGAACACATAGAAAGTTAGGAAGGGAGGGAGTGAGAGCCCAAGAGGATAGGAGAGGACTCCGGAGAGACTTCTAATTCCCAGACCATTAGGAGCCAAGCCCAACATTTGCAATATATTATCTTGGGGTTATCAAGACTAGGGACGTGCAAAGATCAGAAAGATCCCACTCTACAGCCTGGAGGACTTTCAGAGTTTACCAGTCTAGAACGTTCTTGGTATATATGGGAAAACTAAGGCCCATAGTTATCCTCAGATCCCATACTGAGTTAGGAACAGAGCTAGGTCTGGTCCCCAAGGCTCTGACTCCCAGTGTGCAATTTCATACATGTAGTGGAGAGCTAGAACATGAGGCAGGAGATATCCCTGCCTGGGTATTAAGCTTTTGGAGCCATGGAGATCGGTGAACTGAAATACCACAGAGAACTGGGGCTACTCTGTGTTAAGAGGCTTGAGGTGCCAACAGGAAACCAATGTGGCTGTGACGGAGAAAGAAAGACTGTAAAAGTGAAATTTGCCTCTTGTGAGAGGAGGAAACTGAAAATGTATTCTCCATCCCATGCAAATTCAGCACCTGCAGTGGCTCATAATATGTGGGGCTCGGCTCCCACAGTCTGCCCTGGGGCTACCAGAGCCAAACATAGCAGGGGAAGAGGAGCAGTGTCTTCCTTCCTCTGTGGTACAGTATGAGCTGCAGCAGCTGCACGTGTGGGGTATCCGCCGCCCTGGGGCTGCCTGGGTGGTAGTAGGGCCTCCTTTGTAGCTGGACCAAGGTGACTCCCTCAGGGACTGTGCCTGGACAGTGCTCCAGCCTTCCCCTATCAGGCTCTTTAGTTTTGATATTCCATCCTGCTAGCCTGCTGCCACTCCCTCTTGCCTTCTGTCCTCCTGACACACCTATTTTCCTCTCCTGTGAGAATTTGTTCATTCTGTGGCCCCGGCTGGAAACGTCCTCTTTCCTTCTTTCCCTCAAACCTCACAGAACCACGCCCCTGCAGAAACCTTCCCTTCAGCTCAGACACTGTCAGGGTCTTGGCTGGGCTCGCACCTCCACACACTACTCAGCCTGGCCTTGATCTACTGGTCTGTAACTGTTTACATTCTCAGTATTGAGGTAGACTGGAAACACCTCAAGGTGGGTAACTGTCTGATCTGTTACTGCACCCCATGCACTTTTCTTGGCACCCATTATAGGTAGGGATGGCAGACATACAGTCAAATCTGAGAAAACATTGCCAGTCAGTCCTCATCAATTTCCTCTGGAGACTCAGCAGGCTTCTCAGCAGTATTCCAGGGAGACACTGCCTGTCAGCTGTGATTGGCTTTTTTGATGAGAACTAGTGGCTGTCTCTAGAACTAGTACTCAATAAATGTGTGGCTCAGATCTCAGCAAAGGCCTTGACCCCTCAAAGATTTGGCTCCAACCCCTTGGCCTGTGATTTCTGTGAGATGCTAAGGGTCACTTCTCAAGATACTCTCCTGCTGCTTCAGCTTCACTCCATGATCAGTCCAGGAAGGAAAGAGAAATTGTCTTAGTCCTATATGAACCCACACTCATACATTCAAATGTACCCACACATACCTAACATGCGAATACACACCACATGACACACACATAGGCCTAAGTGTGCGGCTCACACATGCACCCAGTCACACAAGATACACTCCCAGCAACCAGTTCATAAATTTGGAGAGTGCCATTGAAGAATTTTTTGGCTGTGAGGATGGGTTACATTACCCAGAGGACAGTGCCCCCATCTTACAGTTCCCTCTACCTGCTATCTCTGCCTTTCCCTCTATTCCCTCCATTCCTCCAGCACTATCACCTCCCAGTTGCCAACATTCCCATCCCTCTGTTTTATAAAGCCATTCTGCTGCCTGCTCTGGAGCCAGACAAGGCCAAACTGTACCTGTAGATCTCAGCCAATCAACAAGGTCTTTCCCAGAGTCATGGGAATTAAACTTGTCCATTTTGTCTCTAACATCATTAGGAATGGGTACAAAGAAAAGCATCTTGTCACAACTTCCATTTCCCATGTTACCCTACCATACTCTAAGCCCCTCCTGGGTGCTGACACTGTGCCAGGCCTTGGCTGCAGAGGCAGTAGAGCACAACAGCCTAATGGCAGAAAGACACATGAGCAAACAGTCATGCATGGAGGGTGAGATACTGCCATGCTAGAGGTTAAGGAGCAGCGTCCCTACTGTGACACAGAGAAGATGAAATATATAGTAAATGCTCACACTTGCAAAAATGTATTACAGTAAAAGACACATTGCCAGCAATCCAGTCCCCCTCACAATTCTCTCTCATTCTGAACACACTTCTCCCATTGTTTTTGCTACTTTCTGAAGCAATTGTGCAAGTCTTATTTATAAGATATGATTCTTATAGGATACAATTTTTAAAAAGTGGTAAATACCTGTGCCAAGTGCCATCAACAGAAAGGCATGCTTAAAGAATTCCTGTACGTCTTCATCCACCTCATCCACTGCATGGGCGGTATGCAACTTCTGGCTCTTTGCCAAAATGACCACAAAAGGTAAATCCTTTGAATTAATTCAGGACATGGAGGTAGCTGGGACAGCACAACTAAAGACATTCACAAAAGAGGACTTCCAGAACTGTTTCAGGAAGTGGCAAGAAGGATGAGATAAGTGTGTCAGAAGCAAGGGCAAGTGATTTGAAGAGGATTATGTGACTTTTACTGCTAACTTTATTTATTTGTTTGTTTGTTTGTTTTTGTTTTTGTTTTTGGTGCCGAGGACAGAACCCAGGGCCTTCAGCTTGCTAGGCAAGCATTCTACCATGGAGCCAAATCCCCAGCCTCAACTGCTAAATTTTAAACAACAAATTTTCACTGTATTTTTAAAATCACACTTCAGATAAAGGACCAGCCATTTGCTGGGTGTAAGGCTCAGGGGAGAGGAGCAGCCGTGGAGGGGCTAGAAAGCTGGCAGAGGCCACGCTGACAGCTGGGGATTGGCACGAGGCTTCATCTGTCAATGAAGGTGAGCCCAGCATCTTGGGTGTTTTTCCCAAGACCTGCTAAGTTGTGTAACCCCAGGTCCCCTTCTTCAAAGTCTCAGAAAAATATTTAGGATCTGACTTCTTCCAACAAACACACACAAAGCCAAAGTAACTATTCCCAGTTGCTACCACTGTAGCTTAGTTTCATTTGTTCTTGAACCTCATGAAAATAGCGTCATCCAGTGTGTGCCCTTTTGCCTCTGGCTTCTTTTGCTCAATGTGTCTGTGAGGTTTGCCCATGAGTATAATATTTTAAAGCTTTCTTTCAAAAATTGAGAGTTGGAGCATTAAACTTGGAGGAGCCCAAACTTAACACAATAGTTTCCTAATCATCCCACCACAGAAGCGGGGTTCTCATGAAAATTAGTCTTTATCCTTCTCTTGTAAGAGCTTACACAAAACATAAGCCTCAAGGACCACAATGTATAGCAAGCTCCCACCCCCACTAAGCAGTGAGCACCTCACTGCAGTCCATGGCTTAAGAGGCTCTATTAAACCTGGGGTGGATTTTCTATGCCCAGTGGTTTTCCATTTTGTCTTTTAATTTTTACTTTAAGGACTTAATTTTAACAAAAGAGCCAAATTACCACAAAGCTTCAAAATGAACTTGTTTTGGAAAGTTAAAAAAAAGATCTTGGAATTTGGAGCTTTTTAAATTAACTTTGGAAAATTGTAATTAAACAGCCCCTGTACCCCCTCTCATGTTTTGCAAAAGGCAAAGAACAAAGAGGCCGGAGAATGGAGATATTCAGTCTGGGAAAACCCTAGAGCCATCTGAAGAGCTTGGAGATGTTCCATGAACAGTCTGAACCCAGACTACTGACATCAGGGTATGTTAGGTTGAGACTCAGACAACATGGTATATTTTGAAGCTCTTGAATGATTGCACTGTGCATTCAAGGTCGAGAATCTCTTAGAATGATTGACAGTGATCAAATGATAAACCAGGAAATGGGTGATGCTAAGAGCCAGAGAGAGATTCTTCCACCAAAGTACATCTCACCTTGGAAGAAACCAAGAGGGTCACAAATGAGCCAAGTAACACCAAAGGACATTGCAGTAGACTGCTACCTGCTGGTCAACTTATTACACCCAGCTGCTTTGAACTAGTATGGTGCTGGATGTGGAAGGCCCTCCTGAGAATTGTTGCCAGCAGCATAAGAAGCAGAACTGGAGAAGCTGTTGAGAGGGCATTAGGGATGCTGTTTGGAGAAGCTGTTGGAGCTGCTGGAAGCTGCTGGTTCTCTTGGGCTGTTCTACTCGGTGACCTTGCTGAGGATGTTGCTGAGGATGGCTGTGGTAGTTTTGGGGGAGCTCTGATTCTTACCTTGAGTGTTGCTTCCTGGCTCCAGTTCAGATCCCTCAGGCTGCTGTCGTAGACTTTCTAGCTTCTACCACTAACATTTGGACCTTCCCAGCACAGATCCGTGAAGTGGGCATGCATGAGTCATTGTCATGATTTCTAGACCTGCAATTGCCTAAACAGGCACTTTAGACCTCTGAGCTATCTCACTATTCCCTAGGCCTCTAATTGGACTTGGAGAGGTATTGTTTTGGGCTCTAGGTTTTCAGCTGGACTCATGCAGGATATTAGGATCCAGGCCCTCAGCTGGATCCTTTTGGTCTTTAGTGTGTGGACAGATTTCTTACACTCTTTGTATGTGATTCTTTTTTTGTTGTTGTTACTGGGATCAAAGTTGAGACTTTGCACTTGCCAGGCAAGTGTGTGTAACTGAGCTATCTCCCCAGCCCTGGATTCTTGGGTGATTATAAAATAGTCTTATAAAATGTGTCCTACATTGTATTATTTCCCCTAAAACACCCCAAACTATGACAACTAACTCCAGCCTCTTAGGAAAAAGTTCTGTTAGGGGATGCATTGTATTCCTGAAAACTCTTATGTTGAAGTTCCCCAGTGCCTCAGATTTCTACTGTATATGGAGATGGGACATTTAATGATCTGATTAAATTAAAATTCAGTCATTAGTGTGTGGTTTAATCCAATCTGACTGAAAAGAGATTTGAACAAAGAGACTCCAGGGATATAAGGATTTATGACCTTGTGAAGAGGAAGCAAGAAAATGGCCATCTACAACCATGAAGAGAGGCTTCAGAGGAACCCAATCCTGCTGACACTGGGACCTTAGGCTTGTGCTGTTGAGGCTACCCAGTCTACAGTTTTTCCACTCAGCTGGAGAAGATGGAGAACCCTGGCTGGGAGGGGTGCAGAATGTGGTGGGAGAGGAGGTAGACAAGGCAGGAGTAGGCTACCACCCTGCAGGCTGCCTTGTCTGGTTCCAGGAACGATGGGTACACAGGAGGGTAGCAGGGCACAGGTGATGTCTAGAGTCCAGATGACACAGCCGAGGCTCCAAACACTGTACTTGGGGACACAAGTGGGTAAATGGGACATTAATTGGAAGGCCCAAGACCCTGGGCCTATGTATGTGTATACAAGGGAGAGAACATTACCCAAGGTAGCCTCATCTGCGACAACTGTGTGCTGGGGTGTGGTGAGGGGATCTTAGGACAAGTTCTTGCTTTGGGGACCCAGGCCAGTTCAGGGTTCTTAGCTAATCTACCCCTCCACTTTTGAAAAGTTTCTTTGGTGTTTGTTTTTGCAATACTAAGGATTAAATTCAGGACCCTACACATGCTAGGCAAGCATTGTACCACTAAGATATGGCCCCCGTCCTTTTAATTTTATGTGTTTGTTTGTTTGTTTGTTTGTTTGTTTGTTTGTTTGTTTGTTTTGAGGCAAGTGAATCACTAAATTGCCTAGGCTTGGTTCAAATTTGCAGTCCTACAGCCTCAGCCTCCCAGAGAGCCAGCAGAGGTGATTCTACCACACCTGGCTAAAAAAAAAAAAAAATTAAATTTTGAGATAGAGACTGACAAAACTTCCCACACTGTCTTGCATCTACAGTTCTACTTCAATCTTCCAAGTGGCTGGGTTTATAGTCTGTACCATTACCCAGGCTTCCCTCATTTTGATTTTTAAAAAATCAGATTAGGAAGGATTCTTAGAGTTTGTTTACTTATTTATTTTAGCATTAAGGATTGACCCAGGGCCTTTACATTGAGCCATATCCCCAAGCCCTTTTTTATGTTTTATTTTTGCAAAGTTGCCTAGTCTGAACTCAAAGTTGCAATTTTCCTGCCTCAGACTCCCGCATGCTAGGATTACATGCCTGTGCCTACTGCCCCAGCTCTTGGCTTATTTTGGAGTAACCTCTTGTTGATCCCAATCCATCCTAATTTACAGAGGGCCATACTGAGGCCCATCAAAGGGAAAAGGACGTCAGGGATGGGGTTATCCTTGGGTTAAGTGCACACAAAACAAGCACGCGGCCATCAAGCTGAGGGTGTCCACAGCTTGTCCAATGCCTGAGGCAGGATTATTTCAGAGCTGCCAGGACCAGGACTTAGAAGGTGCCCCCTCCTGCCTCCTGCCATCTACCACCACGAGGCCCTGGACCAGTCATTTGGAGAGTGCAGCCAGTGTAAGTCACAGAAGTGATGTTGTCCTTTGTAGTTCAAAAAGAGTTGACCTCTGAATTTTGGTGGGGTATTTTGGTTGGGTTTTTTAAAACTATCCAGATTAACATCAGGTAAATTCCCATGTATAAAGGCCTCTTGTTTTCTATGACTAGCTTTCAAAGTGGAAGTGAGTGCATAGCTGGCTTGTCCCAGGCAGTATGTTTAATGGGCAGAAGAGACAAGAGGGGTCTCCCAAGTGCCAACCCCAACACTGCCCTTCAGCTGTTCATGAATTACTTTCTCTTCACTAAGAAAACAACGTAGCCTCTGTAAATGCCTTTCCTCACTGTTCACATGCAGCAATTGCTTCCATAAGGAACAGAGACACCAGTAATAATTTCTACAGTACAAACCAGACCTGATCTCCCATTGGGGCTACCCCTGGCTCCAGATGATGGAAGAACTGGAGGAGGAGGTTCAGGGTTGCTATGTGAGCATTTGGAAGGACATTGGCCCTTAATCTGCAACAGCAAGTAGAAACACTGAAAGGACACCCAGGGATTTGGATTTGGAGGCAGCTTTATTTAGGTGGTCTAGGGCTTATATGAGATAAACAAATAGGAAAGACAGAGGCAGAATGACTTGTCGGTTGGGGATTGGTTTATACAACGTGCATCATAGTAATCAGCTGTGCACCACAGTGACCAGCTGTGTCTAAGAGACAGGGGCAACCAGATCTGGAGGAGGAGGCAACTAAGACACTAAAATACACTGGCTGGTAGGGGAGGGCATGTATTTTCTGTTACAAATCAAGACATGGGAGTGTGCACCTCCCAGCAGTCATCTGGAGAGGGTTGCCACGTGGAGGGATGCACAAGAGGGTCTCATATCCCACCTGCAGCCTCTATCTCTGCCATTACTTCCTCTTGGGATCCATTTTGCCATCTCTCTGGCTCTGTCTTCATGTTCTGCAGCCAGTGACAGTGCCACCTCAGCAGGCCACAGGCTATAGGGAGAGTGCAGGCAGCTCTTGGAAAAGGTCAGCTTTCCTGCCTCTTGTGAGCATGGCTACAGTGATCCTCTGGTTCCAGCAAGGGTCTCAGTGGGTATTTGACATCACCCAGTCACAAAACTACCTCATTCCAGCCCCAGTACTGTCCTCTATGGTCCCCCAGCATTTTGCATTTATATACTTTGCACTAGAGTATAGAGTAGCAAGCAATGAACACACACATATGTGCATAGTAATATGCCTTTCTATATTCATAAGAATCCAGAACAATACACACCAAAGTGTGCCTCTTACTCATCTCTGGGAAATGGATCATTGCTTCCATATGAAATATTGTCTGAATTTATTACAAGCATGTATTACATTTGAAGCTTTTAACTGAAATTTCGAAGGAAGAAGTTTTCTGGGTGGGCATCTATCTATCTTCTCTCTTGCTGGATGGTGAGGACTTTTCTCTGGGCCCAGCATGAACCAAGGCCAGGCACAGAGGGAAATGGACGAAGATTTGTTGCATGAACTAAGGGCACAAATGAGCCTGGGATCCTCCAGCGAAGCCAGGGGCTTTGAGGGTGATGCTCATTCATAGCACACAGTCAGGGAATGGCAAACAGGACCTTTCAAGCTTGGTTGCATGAGGAAGGCCCCAAGCTGAGTGATCATGAATTCTGAATTTGTGTGTCTGAATTAATGGGGATTTTTTGTTTTGTTTTGTTTGGATTGATTGATTTTTCTCCTTACAAACCCTCGTGTCAAGAGCTGGCTTTTGGTAGATCAGGAGGGAGCCGCTCTGCTTCGTGTGAAGCCCTGACGCAGAGGCAGATGATCTCTGGGTGGCTTGGTGCCAGGTTCCCCACAAACTTCAGTTATGTAATGGTGAACTAATGTGCTTTTTTGTGTTTTGGTTTTTTTTTTTGTTTTGTTTTGTTTTTCTTTTTGTACAGGGTCTCACTAGGCAGCTCAGACTCACAGTGATCCTCCTGTTTTCAGCACCCCCAGCGCTGGGTTTACATGCTTGGGCCACCACACCCAGGCTTGGTGGACAGCTTGGCCCACCCCGGGGAGGGGCTGGCATAGGATGTGGTACCTGGGATCAAACCCAGGTCTTTGACCTTGCCTAAGCAGGTGCTTAGTGCGCTGAGCTATCTTGCCAGTCCTGAACTAATATTTTAATGCATAAATCTGGGGATCTAATGAGACACTAAAATAGGGATACCAAAAAACAGGTCTTGGAAATACATGATCACTAGGTTTAAACTTTTTAAATTATAAAGTAACAAAGCCAGGGAGATAGCTGAGCAGGCATAAGTGCCTACCTGGCAAGTACAAAGACCTGATTTGATCCCCAGTACAAAAAAAAGTAGCAGAACTATATTTTAACAGTTTAAAAATAAGGAAGAAATATATCCTTAAACTACCCCAATGAATTACCCAGTTGTATTCTCATGCAGTTCCTTCAGGTGTGTAAATGTATGCACAATTTCTTATCTATGTGTCACACATAAGACTGCTCATAAAATTGTGTATTGTGCTTTTTAAAAACTCTGTTAGGGCCGGCCAGATAGCTCAGCAGAGTAAAGCGCCTGCAAGCAGGTGCAGAGGCCTGGGATTTGATCCCCAGCAACTGAGACTGGGCATGGTGGGGCACACCTGTAATATCAGCCCTTGGGAGGCTGTAAACAGGCGGATCACTACAAGTCTGATCTAGCAGTGAGACCCTGAACACCCTGTAGGCCCTTCCCTAAAATATAAAAGCAAATAAATAAATGAATTAAAAAAAACTCTCCATTGTATTCTAAGCCTTTTTTCATCCTATTATAAAGTCATCCCAACTTTTTTTTTTTTTTAGACATGCCTCACTGTGTACCCCAGGCTGGAAACTTGTGATCCTCCTGACTGAACCTCCTACCTGAACCTCCCTAGGCCTGGGATTACAAGCATGCACTACCACATCCAGCTCCAAACTCTTCTTTCATGACTACAGTCAACTCCATTAAAGGAGAAGGTATCACCTAATTAACCAATCATCTCTTGTTACATAAAATGGGAAATAGCTTCCTATTTTATTACTGTACCATTTATCAATGTCTTTAATTTATTTTTTTAAAGTGTATTTGGTGCAGGGTCTCACTATACAGCTCAGACTCATAGTGATCCTCCTGTTTTATCCTCTGTGACACTGGGATTACTGGCATGTGCCACCATGCCCGGTCTCAGTGGCTGGCTCAGCATGCTGGTACAGCATGTGGTGCTGGGGATTCAACCCTGGTCCCTGCTCTTGCTGAGGCAGACACTTACTTAGTCTGCTGAGCTATCTCACTGGCCCTTTTTAATGTTTTTAGTTACTAGATTTTTGGCTAGTGCCTTCATAATTATACTAAGGAGTAACACTTAGAGATGCTTGCACACCTTAGGTGCATATTCCCTAAAAGCAGAAGAGAGGTAAACAGTCTCAAAGTATCTGAGAGCCAGGGAGATAGCTCAGTGGCATAAGTTCCTGCCCGGCAAGTGTGAGGTCCTGAGTTTGATCCCCAGTACCAAACCAAAAAAATGTATCTGAGCCACAGGCTTTGTAACCAGTGTGTACAAGATAAGGAACTTGCACCAGCCTCCTTCACTGAGACAGCCTCACTATGAAAAACTGTCCAGTGCACTAAACAGTGTGCTCAGTGCCAGTTATGTGCATTCTGGTAGGAGCTCCTGATCTCTTCTGTAATCAAGAACTTGCAGACTTGTACTGGTCTTCACATGCCATTTTAAGTAGTACTTGTCTATACAGTTTCATTAAACACAAATAGGTCATTGGAGAAAATTTCCACTCAGGTGGATTCATAGTTAGGTCTTGGATGACAACAGAATCCCCCAATGAGCCTGGTATTCTGCTAAGGCTTCCCAAGCAGCTGTACTCTGAGGGTGCCCCATCCCACAGCTGGGTTTCTGCTGTTCTCACACTCGAGGGTTTGCTCATGATCATTTCCCAGGATTCCCTGGCTCATGATTAGGCTGCAGATCTCCAGGCAACGCCTTGTATAAGTGTAAACAGAGAGGAGGAACCAAAGCAACACAATTGGAAGGGCCACCATAACAATTGTGCTGTTAGCATATTTTACCCCTTAGGTTACTTTATTATTTTATTTTATTTTTTACAGTACTGGGGATTGAACTCAGGACTTAGTCTACTGAGTTATCTCCCTGCCCTCCCTTAGGTTAGTTTAAAATGCAGTTATTTTACACTTTAATTTGAGTTATAGTCATGTGTTGTATAATGACTTTTTGATTCAAATGGACCTCTTATGTGATGATGATCCTATAAGATTGTATTGCCTAGAGTGCCAGTGAGATAGCTCAGTGAACTAAGCACCTGCTTAGGCAAGCGCAGGGACCTGGGTTCTAACCCACACACCACATGTCACACCGGCCTCATCCCCAGGAGTGCTGAACCAGCCACTGAGACCAGGCAAGGTGGTGCATGCCTGTAATCCCAGTGCAATCTGAGCTGTGTAATGAGACCCTGTACCAAATACACACACACACACACACACACACACACACACACACACACACACACAAAGATTGCATTGCCTAATCCTATCCATCTTAGTAAGGGTAAGTATACTCTGTGATGTTTCCACATGACAAAATTACCTGACAGCACATTTTTCTGACTCATCTCCTCATTAAGCATCACTTCCAGGAAAGAGGAGTAAAACACCAAGGGCAAGAAGGATTTTTAAATTTTTTAAAATCTTTTATTTGCTTATTTGCTACAGGGACTCACTATACAACTCAGACTCATAGTGATCCTCTTGTCTCAGCCTCCCTTGTGCTGGGATTACAGGCATGCACCACCACACCCTATTTTGGTGACTGGCACAGTGCACCTGGGGTTCTGGGGCCCATGTGGCATGCAGTACTGGGGATCGAATCCAGGTCCTTGTGCTTGCCAGACAAGTGCTTAGAACACTGAACTATTCCCCAGCCAATGACGGGTTTTTAAGACTGTTTAAACTATCTTATGTGGTGGCCCATGCCTGTAATCCCAGCACTCAAGAGGCAGAGGCAGGACGATCACCTTGAGTTTGAGGCTAGTTGGGGCTACATAATAAGTTCAGAGTTAGCCTGAACTACATAGTGAGACCCTGACTCAAAAAAAGATTAAAAAAAAAAAGTGGCATGGTCAGGTTTGAGCTTTAGGAGAAGCAAAGTAACTACTTTGAGGAGAATAGAAGAATTAAGACCAGAGGTGGATGCTCTAGTAAGAATGTCAAGCCTGGAGCAGTATGGGTGTGGGGTGGGTGGGGGTGGCAATACCAGCCCCAGCTCTTTCCCCTCCCTGCATTCATGCCCCAGCAACTGTCCCACCCTGGGAAGAATGGACTCTCCTAGGCTAGATTGTGTGCTTGAGCTGTGACTTGCTGTGGTCAATGGAATGGAACACAAGCAACTGATACCTGTTGGACACTGAACATTAAGAGGCCTCATCTGTTTCCATTTGCCCTCTTGAGCCTCTGCCATAACCATGAAATGGATCTGTCCAGCAGCCTCCTGACCCTAGGAAGATGAGGGGACATGTGGGGCAGAACTGCCCAGCTTGCAGACTCCTGAATGAGCCAGCTGAGGTCAGTAGACCTGCTGGAGCATGAGAAGGAACAGCTGCTACTGTGGGCCTCTGAGACACTGCAGCTGCTTGTTATGCAGCCCTGCTCCAGCAACAGGTAACCGATGCAATGGGGATGGAAAGACATGAATGTGCGCAGGGAGGCAACCACAGCTGGTCAGCTGGGTGAGGGAGCTCTTCTGTGAACTTGCAGTTCGGCTAAATGATCTGGGCAGTTGAAGGTGCCAGTACCTGGGATGGAGAACTCAGGAGAGCAGTGAGAAGCAACCTCCCATGGTAGACATACCACAGCACCCACTCCTGTCCAGTGAGCTTTTCTTTCTTCCTGTTATAGGAGAAGACCAACTTCCAAGCAACTGTGTCTGTTAGTATAGGCCCCACAGGGACTATCCTCAGTCCTGCCATACGCAAATGACCCCCACAGGCCACTGGCTCCATCTGACCTTCTCCTGCAGGACAGACCCATTAAGACAACCTCTGCTTTGAACAAGGGTGAAATGGATTTCCCAGCCACGGATGGAGGAGCCAGTCAAGAAAGGCCCACAGATTTCCCAGGGCTTCGCCCAGAGAAAGCAGCCTGCATCTTGTTACTTTCATTTACTTAAAATACCTACCTTTGCAGCAGTGAAACTACCCAAAATACTCACTTCTTTATTTCTAGCTAGACAAGTTGAACTCAATTTGCATTGGATAATTACTTTCAATTAAAGTGACAAGAATCCTGTTTTGTGGAAAAATCATCTTGTCTAAAGGGCAATTTCTCCTAGCCAAGAAACTAGGAGACTAGGACAGGAAGTGCTCACAAGCTGAGAGGCCAGTCCCCAGGACTGGAGGGATGCCCCAGCTGAGCATACATGGGATATTGGATCCTGTCCAGGTGGGACCACTGCACCAGGGGGCCTGTCCACTCTCCCTGCCCTGAAACCACTCTTTCTGCTTTAATGAAGGAGACTGCGGTTCCTGACAGCTTCCAGGTGGCACAAAAGACCTGGGCTCAAAGAAAGGCCCAAGGCAGACAGGACACCTAGCTTCTGAGCCAGCTGTGCCCATGGATAGTCCATACCCCTCACCTCATGGCCTCAGCATCCCACTTTGCAGGAGAGCAGTGGGGTTAGATATATGGGAATTGTCCCAGCCTGGATGTGGTTTTGCTCTGGTCATCTAGAGCTTCCAGGACCTGCAGGCAGGTTTTCTAGGGCAGAAGCTGCCCAGCATCTAAGCCCACTTCCTGAGTATTCCATGTGCTGCTGAGACAAGACTTCATTTGCACCAGGCAAAGGAAGTGGGGCTGAGTTCCGAAGCCTCCCTCAGGAGCAGCTTATTCGAGCCTGCTTGTGTGTTCAGGAGGAGACAGTTTTCAAACAGGGGCTTTCAGAAACTGGAGCACTGAGTCCTAAAAGACTGCAGGATGGGAAGCGTCTTGATGTTGTCTTGGGCCAGAGGCACACATGCCTTTAGCAATGGAATTTGCTTCCTTCCCTGAGGGCCCTCTGTCTCATCAACCCTTGTGGGAAGCCCGTCGGAAAGCCAGCGTGCATCCTAGGGACAGCTTCTGCAGGGCATATGACCAGACACTTGTTCCCCTGGTGCCCTCCTAAATGTCTCTTCTGTCCACCTACCTTTCCACTCTCAGGCACTGCCCATTTGGGTCGGTAGAGCTATTCACTTAGCTGCACAGGCAGCAAAGCCATAACCCACAAGCCCAACTCCCTCCATCCCTCTTCACACCCTGTTGCCCATGGTGGCCGCAATGTGTGCATGCTATTCTGAGCTCATTTTTTTCACTCAACATCAGACATTGTTACACCTGACTATTCATCGCATATCTCTCTATAAAGCCCAATAGGCTGCATCCTTCTCATTGGTTTATGGTGACCTCAATCCTATTCCATGGAAATTCTCCACTTTCTTTATAGCCTCTTCTACTGTTGCACATCTGGAAAATGTGCTTCCCCACCAACTGAGCTGCGGCAAACATCTCTCCCCAGCTCCTTTCTTTCATCCTGACACCACGGGCTCACTGAAATCTAAAGCAGGCACAATTAAGACTATGTGCTTCAAAACCGTGCAGCCTCTTCTTTAAATGCATGCCCTTCCAATCCTATTCAAACTTGACTAAATTTACCAGTAACAAAGCATACATCCCAGAAACCTCCTCCCCCAAGTGGCGGCAAATTGCTCACCTGAGGCAGGTGAGCACCATACAGCTTGGACCTCTCCCCACCACTGGCCTCCTGAGTCATCAGTCTCCTCCCCACCAGTGGCAGGGTGACCCAGAGAACACAGAAGAAAGAGCAGGAGGCCGTAACAATGCATACAGGATTATGTCTTTCTTCAACGTTAATGGTGTGATATTTTTGACACAGTACTTGATGTGGTTTAATCTACAAATATTTAGTTACTTGGGAAGATTTAGTTATAGTTTATGTTGTTAAGTGGAAATCAAAATTATAACCGGGCTGGCAAAGTAACTCAGTGGCAGATGCTTGCCTGCAGAGATGAGGCCCTGGGTTTGATCCCCAGCACTTCCACCACCCAACTTCCCTTGACAAGGGAAATCAGTGTAACTCCATTCTGAGGGAAAGAGAGAAAAACTACATTTCTGTTGATCTTCCCCTTGCTATTTACATAAAAAAGTTGAGGAAGGAAATGCTCCAAACAGCTGCTGTGTGTTTTGTGCCCAAGTACTCCTCCACACTGCATGTCCACCACGGTGCAGCCCTGGGAACCAGGTGCTCTTGTCACTTAAGAACACAGATAGAGAACATAGATGAGGAAACAGAAGCTCAGCAAAGCTAAGTAATTCACTGACGTCACACAAAATCAAATTCCAAGCATGGTCTGATTTCCCTGGTTTCAAATGACTTTGGCCCATGCGTGCTTTTCTGCTCAGTGGTGGCAGTCCTTTGCCCCCATGCCATGCACTCCTCTGGCCCCCGACGTGCCCTCAGCCAGCCAGGCCCATGAGGTCAGACAGGCAAAAGCCAAGAAGAAACCACTCAGGCTGCTCTATCTCTTCAGTACAATAAGTCCCTGACTTACGGATGAGTTCCATTTGTCAGTTTTGTTTGTAAATCTAACAGTGATGTATTTTCAATTTTGTTTCCGTGGGTGTTGCTTTGTGTTTCCTAGAAGTCCCTTCTACCTCCCCACAGCTTTTCCTCTTCCTTCCGGGCATGCTGGGCTCTGACTGAGCACTGTTCTCCTGTCTATTATCCCACTGTATGTCAGCACGCAGCAATACAACTGTGGCCATGTCCTGCAGACACTTGAGCTACTTCTGCAATTTGTTCACATCTGCAAATGTTCCAATGCTAGGAAGGTTCCTCTCTGTGAAAGTTGCAGTCCAAGTGTTTGTAAGTTGGGGTTTACTGTTCAGTTTTCTGGATTCAAATTAGACAGTGCAGCCTCCATGAATAAAATTACAGTTCCCACAGGATCGCACACAATTTAAATGTAGAAGAGGCCATTAATGGGTTGCTGGCTATGGCTGGCACTTAGCTCCAGTGTCATTTGTACTGTGGTCTCACTATTATGCGAGGGGCCATAGCGATAATGGAAGCAGAAGGTCCCTGCGGCTTCCTAGCCTCACACTGGCCAGGTGCTAGCTCCAGGTCATCAAGAAGAGCTGAGAAGCCCTTTTGGGGGGTTAGCAGAGATTCTCAAATGCTCTTCCTGGGCCCCAGCTCCACCACTGTCCAGAATGAACAAATGCTGCAGGTGGGGTGGCCTTCGCCATCTGACATGCACGGTTCAACACCTAGGCAAGGCTGGGTAGAGAGAATAGGTGGGCTGCCCCAAGGGCCATAGCAGCTGGGGCTGTCCCATGAGGATGCCCCAAAGCTAGAACGGCCCTTTCTGGGTGTCCTGAATGTGGAGCTCTACAGAGCAGAGGTGGTCAGGGCTTTGTACTCCTGCATGGGTCATTATGGGATGCGGGCTGCCCTGGGGAGAATGCCACATCCCTGCACCGAGTTTGTCTCGAAGGCCTGACCATTGAAGACTCTGAACTGATCACCTGTGTCCTTCATGGACGGGGATCCGGGCAGGCAGCAGTGACTGATACTCTCCGGGGCTGAGTCCTGTCAGTTCCATGAGATAATACTGACCTTGCCTCAGTGTCAAGGCAAAAAGAGATATGCATAAAGCACTTAGTTCATGAGGAACTCAAAACTCAAGTCAAGCACTCTTCTCACTGCCCACCCAGTGCAAAGCACAGGAGGGTGCCCCCCACACTGCCTGCCCACCCTGGCCTCCCTTCCTGCAGTCCAGCAAGCATTGGCCTGCCTTGCAGACCTCCACTAACAGACCAAGCATGGCTACCAAGTCAGCTCTAGTCACTGTGGGACAGCTCTTTGTAATTTTAATAAAATATATATAACATAAAATTTACCACTTTAACCATTTTTTTCTCTTCTCAAGCTGACACCCCGTCCCCATTTGAACAATTAGCCCTCATCTCCCCTTCCTCTAACCCTGGCAGCCACCATTTCACTTTCTATCTCTATAAATCTGGCTTCTCCAGGTACCTCAGATAAGTGGGACCACACACTTTTGTGCCAGCTTGCCTCATTTGTGTCCACTGCAGCAGCGTGGCCATTGTGGTGGGGAGAGAGACATCATCACCAGCACCAACAAATAAAGCACAACAGGACTCGCCGCCGGGGCAGGGCGGTGCCGCTTCCCACCCTCCACTCCTCTGAGCATCTCTCAAGGCAGTTTCCTGAAAGCATCCCTCAGAGCCACATGCATGGGGACCCCTGTGGTGCACAATAGACTGCTGGAGGACAGTAAAGCCATCCTGACCCAGGGCTGCAGACTGACAGAAGCCAGGCTTGGCCCCCAGCAGGCTGGACAGTGCTCGCTGTCCTCGCCACCTCAGGGCATGCCCCACCTCTGGAGTACGCGGGCCCAGGGTCTGCTGGAGGAAGAGTAGACTGCCCAGGAGACACAGGCATGAGTTCCAGTTTTGCCACCTGCTGTGGTTTGGAAGTGACTTGTCCTCCAAGAGCTCATGTGCTGGAAGTTTGGTCTCCAAGGCGGTGATGCTGCAGTGGTGGAAACTTTAAGAGACGGGGCCTCTAGGGGGACAATAACATCATGGGACTTCCACTCTCATGAGTGGATCAGTAACATCTCTCAGGTGTGGTTAAGGTCTGAATTGACATCCTCTTTTTTTTTTTTTTTTTTTTTTTTTTTTTGTATTGTAGAGAAAGATCTACAGGGTGTTCAGGGTCTCACTACTAGATCAGACTTGTAGTGATCCACCTGTTTACAGCCTCCCAAGAGCTGGGATTATAGGAGCACACCATCACGCCCAGTCTCAATTGCTGTCTCAGCATGCCCCGGGGCACAGGGCCAACATGGCAGGCCCAGGGATCGAACCCCCAACCCCTGCACCTGCTTGCAGCACTTTAATCCACTGAACTATTTGGCCAACCCTTGACATGCTCTTAAGAGCAGATTTTTAATTATTTTTTCGAGACAGGGTGCACCTGGGAAGAGTAGGTTATTGTAAAGTGAGGCCACTGCATGCTATCTGGCCTTTCCTGTCGATTATTCTTGCCCCTCCTTTGCCACATCGTGATATAGCCCTTTGAGAGAGGCTTGCTGGAGCCAACTTTTCCTACTCAGACATTGCAACTCCAGAATCCTGAGTCAATTAAATACCTATTTTTACACCGAGTGTCAGGTAATCCACTGGCAACAGAAAATGGAATGAGATATGTGGGTTTTCATGCTCAGGCACTCTGCTCATAAAACAGGAGGTTAGCGCTGATCATTTCCAAATTTTGCTGTCTGTGTGATTTTTGTTATTCCTGGGGGTAAAAGAAGCCAAATCAACTGCAGGTGGTGACCCTGTCCTCAGAGTTTGGGCAAGGAGATGAATTCTGGCATGAAGGGTGCACAACAGGAAGGAGATGTAATCATCCAGGAAGTGTCTGGAAGCTCAAAACAGCAGTGCCCTCTTCATCTGAGGCACCCAGCACTGCGTCTCAGAAAGCAGGCAGATCAGAGCGGGGCCCATGAGCTATGAGATTAAGGGCTGTGTACTCCGATGGACAGGGTAGAGCTGATCGGGGGCAGCAGGAGGTTGGCATCTCTGAGCCAGGTCAGCAAAGTAGTCCAGGGGGAAAATCCAAGCAAGAAAACAAATGGATTTTATAGGTGCCCCAGTACTGTAGGGCAGGGGGGAAAGTTCAGTCACCAGAATGGTCCAAAATAGGTGGTAGCTCTTTGCAAAACTCAGCTGTTATTAAAAAAATAGCAGTCATGAAAATGAGGACTTATGCTAATTGATGGAAATAACGATGATGCAGCCAGGTGTGATGGTGCATGCCTGTAATCCCAGCCCTCAGGAGGCTGAGGAAAGAGGTAGCTGTGAGTTCAAAGCCAACCTGGGATACATAGTAAGTGCCTGCCTTGGGGAAAAAAAATTAAAATAATTGACGACACAGGTCCTGGCCTCCCAGTGTCCATGAGCTTCAGTCTGAAATGTGTAGTCCCCTCCAACCCTGACCAACAGAATGTGATGGAGGTTAAGATGGAGTGTGGTACCCTCTGTCTTCCAGGCCACAGCCAGCCAGCCAAAGTTGTGAGCAATTTCACCTTGGACCCACAAGCTGACCACAGATGCATAAAGCACCGCTGTCAAGATTCTCTGAGTTTGGCTTTAGGCTTGCTCATTCATGCAAAGTGTGAAGTAATGGATTTGTTTACCTGTGTCCACAGCTGCTCTGCAGCTCCATTAGGAGCTTGGTGTGAGGCCTGGGCACATAATCACTCTGATAGAAGACTCCTAAGTGGGGTAGCCAGCATTTTATTGTCTGAAAGTTTACAAAAGAAACATAATATCACAGGAGGTCTAGAAGGATTTTTTTTTAAAGGAGGGTTTTTTCCTTTTGCCTAGTGCATGTGAGATCCTGGGTTTGACGCCCAGGGCCAAAAAATTGAAAATAAAATAAAAATTACCCTTTATCCCTTAATCCCATCCCTGAGCTATTTGGGGTGTTTCAATCCAGCATTTTCCCTCAGTGTGAGCAGGCATGGACTAGTGTTTGGATATAATGTCTCCATATCCCATACAGGAGATCATACTGTTCACAGACATTTTATCTTGGTTTTCCCATATGCTTCTCTTTCCCTGCTCAGTAATCCCTCTATGTCTATCAACTACCACAGCAAAAGAGTCCAACTCAAAAGTCAGTGGTTTTAAACAAAATGCACTATTGTTCATCAGATTGTGGGTCAGGTGGTCCATTCTACTGAGCTGCACCACACTCAGAAAATAGCTTGTGAATGACTTGTAGCTGGCGGTGACCTGGAAGACAGAGGGTACCGACACGCAGCCTGGACTTGTAGTGATCCTCCCCAGCACTAAGATTACAGATGTGCGCCACAACACCTGATCCCAGGGTCAGCACAGGATGTGGTTCTGGGGATTGAACGCCAGTCCTTGCACTTGCCAGGCAGGCACTTAAGACTGCCGAGCTATCCCCCCACCCTCCTAAATATATTTTTTTTCAAAGTTTTATTGATAAACAGCAATGAGACAGTTTCAAATCAAATCAGAAGTACAGTTTCAACACCTAAATATATTTTTAAACACATAAGAACAAGGCAAGGAACACCTGTCTGCTCTGCCATTAAGAAGTGGTGTCAGTGGCATGCACAAAGCAGGGTGCAGTGTAGTGTTGCCCAGCTGGCACATGGCAGGGGTGATGTCACATTTGTGTCCCAGGCACAGACAGCATGCGCCCTGCAGCTATCACAGGACTGCTGATCTCTGTTCAGTGTCTTGTCTTGTAATCCCAACATGTATTTGTGACCTTGCTCTATGTTCATTGTCTGTTAAATGCACTACACAAATTTAATTCCCATAGTTTGTGGCTGAGCCAAGGTTTTAAAAGAAAGGTGTCAGTGAGGGCTTGTCATTTGTGAAGAGCGGCATAGGAGAAATAAATGGACTCCAAACACCCTTTGAGTTCTGCAGCTTGAAGAACATGCGGGGAGCTGGGTACCTCCTTTCTCTTCTCCATCTGGATTCAGAGGTCAACTATCCTCACAGGCTGGCAATGGGCAGCATCTCCCATAGCCCAGCTCAGGGGCCACTGCTTAGGATGGCACCCTGCATCACAGAAACCTTGGAAGCAGAATTTCTGGAGATGTCCAGCTTCCAGAATTTTCCTGCCTACCCTGCCTGAGAAGTCTTTCTTGCTCTTTGAGTTGGGTGTATGCTCTTGTTTGCAAGTTTCCTGGAGAGAACCACGCCTTCCCCTCCATGAAGCTGTTGGTCACAGTGTTAGGCACACTTATAGAATAGCAGACTTGCAGAAATATTATAGCAAGTTAGAAATCAACTCATAGCCTGTGACTATGCTCCTGCTCCCTGTCACATGGCTAACCTCAACTGTCTAGACCCAGGTGGTCCCCCTTAACAATGTGTGGGTCAAACTGACTGTGTCCAGCTGTGTTTTAAAAATCCACTGTGATTCCAGCTTGCTTCAAGGGCTTCAAAGACAGCATGTTTGGAGGAAGATGGCCCAGTCAAGGACACTTTTCACTCTACCTACTTTTCTCAGGCCCCTCTCTCCCAGAAGTCTCCTGTACAAACTTGCCTGACTATATATGAGCTAATTCTTGCATTCAATGTAGCAAATTATGTGATAACCTGCTATCAGCTCTGTACTTCCCATTCACAAGCCATATTTAAACTGAACTCAAGCCTGGCTCTGGGCTGGTGATTAGAACCTCTGGGTTCCCCAAACTGCTAGCATAATAGAAGTTGTCATCTAACTCCTAAGTACAAAGTCCTCCATTTAGATTAATACTGGTTTTTCTGCAACAACAGTGGCTTCATCCTCCAACCCTGGTCCTCTGAGGATAGGTTCCCTGGATGGCACTGTTTTGCTGGGCTTTGTGTATCTGCCTGTCCCTGAGATGGTCTTATGTGACTCACTGTAAGAAGAAAACCAAGCAGGGGGCCTGGGAGATGGCTCAGTAGAATAAGCACTTCCCTGGCAAGTGCAAGGGCCTGAGTTCAAACCCTGGTTCCGCAAAAAAAAAAAAAGAAAGAAAGAAAGAAAAAGAAAAAAAGAAAGAAAGAAAAGAAAAAGAAAATCAAGCAGAACCAAGAGATAGGAAAGAGAGAGACATAAGGCACCAATGATACTGCTGGAGCACTTGCATCCAGCCATGCCTGGTTTGTACCAGACTTCTACACTTCAGGAGCCAATTAATTTCAAGTGTTCAGGGCTGCCATGAACACGTGCGCAGATTTGCACTGTAACCATAGACCTGGACAATTCTCAGCTAGCACCCCCTCTCAGAAGGCTTCCCTGGTTTCTCAGTCACTCTGTCCTTTATGCACCCATGTAGCTGGTAAAAATATACACTACTCAGGGCCTCTTGACTGCAAGGCAAGTGCCCTATGACATAGTTCCATCCCCAGCCACTATGGTTTGGACTTTAAATGTCTCTGAAAGGCCCATTTGTTAAAGGCTTCTCCTTGGTATAGTGCTAAGGGCCAGTGGCACCTGTAGGAGGTGAACCTGAGTGGGGAGCCTTTGGATCCCTCAGCTGAGGACTGTGGAACCCCACCATCTTCTCTCTTGCTTGCTTCCAGGCTGTGGAGGAAGCATTTTTTTCTTCACCAGATACTCCCACCAAGATGTGCATCTCACCATGGGCCTAAAAGCCACAGAGCCAACTGAAACGGACTGCAATCTCCAAAACTGTGAACCCAAGTAAGCCTTATCACTTTATGATGGAGACCACAACGAAGAGGCTCTGAGCAGGATTTAATATTAAGCAACTGGCTTTTTATGCTTACCTATGAGTTTGCCCAAGACCTAAGTCCCTTGTCTAGACAGAGGTAGTGGACTCATCATACATGAATCTCTGTGAGTCATCTCTCCCCACTGAGGCCTGAATTGGCCTGTGAAGTTGGAACACCTCAAAGGACAGGATAAGGCCACAGAAGGAGACTGCAGCTGTGCCAACAGAGTGCCACACTCCTACAGTAAATGTCATCCTGAAGATCAGTTAGTTCTCCTGATTGACATAATTTACCACTTGGGAAAATATTTCCAAGGGGCTGGGGAAATGGCTCGGTGGAATAAGCACTTGCCTGGCAAGCACAAGGACCTGAGTTCAAAACCCTGGTTCCACCAAAAAAAAAAAAAAAAAAAATTCCAAGATCCTGCTAGATTCTCATATTTTCTTCAGGATCTTCCTCTTTTGTTTGAAAACCACATAAATACAGGCCACCCAGAGAAGTTCTTGGTTAGAACCTAGAGAATCTCAAAAGCTGTGAGAGGGTTTTTGAGCCTCCTGGAACCCTAAAATCATACCACTTGTCTCATTTATTGAAGTCTTCACCATCCACTCTTTTGGGAGATCAAGGCCTGATCAGCCCGCAATAACTAAGGGATATTATCAATCTTATATTTTCACATGTTCTCTGGTCATGAATTGAAGATGCTTGCATTGTTGGCCTCTGGACTGGTTTCTGTAATGAGGAGACAAGAGTACTGGGGTTGCAGAGTTATCTGACTATTTAAGTGGGAAGAGGATCTGTGTCCAAACTTGGTAGGTCTTGAGCCCTTCCTAGCCATGCCCTGTGACTTATATTCCTACAGACAGAGCTGGATTCCCAGATGGATTTCTACAGACAGAGCAACTGAGAACACATGAGAGGGAGGACACCAAAAATAAAACCTGTCTTTTAATTAAATCCAATAACTTTATGTGGACCCGGGGAGATAGCTCAGTAGACTAAGCACTTGCCTGGCAAGCTCAGAGTCCTGAGTTCAATCCCCAGTGCTGAAAAAAAAAAAAAAAACCCACAAAAAACAAAAAATAACTTTATGTGTGGATTATCTCATATATTTGTCATAGTGAAAACAAGCTTATTAGCATACTTTCTATATTGCAATTTATATACCTATGCAGGCATTTCTCCCCATTAGACTGGGAGATTTTTTAGATAGGAGATAGGTTTATCTTGATTTCCCTACTACTCAGCCAAGAAAGTGCTTAGGTGTTTATTGAATGAATTATAACCTAACCTCAGCTAGACATGAGATGTCTCATTTAGTTTGCTATTTTAAAAATGCCCCAGTAAGCTAGACATGGCGGCACACACCTACAATCCAGGATACTCCAGAGGCAGAAGCAGGAAGATCACAAGTTCACAGGCCAGCGTGGGCAACTAAGCAAGACCTTGTCTCAAATTTTAAAAACATTTTTTAAAAGGTTTGGATCTAGCTCACTGGTAAAGCACATCTGGTTCAATTCATGGTTCCACACAGAAAGAAGGAAAGAGAGAGAGAGAGAGAGGAGAGAGAGGGGGAGAGAAAGAGAGAGACAGAGAGA
>NW_004524621.1:9071894-9085959 GCF_000260255.1 Octodon degus | reverse complement strand
TTTTTTTTTTTTTTTTTTTTTTTGTAAAATTTTCATGTAACACAAAATATCACTATTTTGATTATTCCAATCATTTAGAATTGTAAAAATCTTTCTTGGCTCTTATTCATCACAAAATTAGGCACCTGCTGGATTTGGCCTCAAGGGACTGATTGATTCCTTGGGGGTAGTGGTCACTGCACATCTCCACTCTCAGGGACCCTCACTGCAAGTCCTGGGCCCAGAACAGCTTCATCAGGCATAGCAGCAGCGGCCTGCACTGTGGGCTAGAAATTGGGGACAACTTCTGGATTGTTCCCAAGCTTGCAGTGCATGAGTCCAGGAAGGACCTTGGTGACCAAGTGCAGGGCTACTTCCTACTGTCAACCCAAGAAATGGAGGCAGGCTGCCCATCCCAGCCACTGGCCCACAATCACACACAGTGAGTCTGGGTCCTACGAGAACTGAGGGTGCTTAGCTCTAGGGACCTTGGCACCAGATGACCCAGAGATGGTAGAAGGGTGTCTACATCTGAAAGCATAGTCATGCACCCTTACACATATGGTATCAGTTACTCCCACCTCCCCTCATTCCACACGTTGCTGAGGTAATCTGTAGGACAGCCCCCCTCCCTCTCCCGCTCCACCAAGGCCTCTGACACAAGCTGTGTGCCTCCCTCCTGGGCGCTTCCCAGCCCTCCACAAGCCCGCCCTCGGAGATCAGAACAGAGGGCATCTTGCCATAAGGTCTGTTCCAGAGGCAGAGATGGCTCCAAACACAGCTTCTCCATGAGCAGCAAACAATGATGACCACTTTTTTTAAAAGAATAAATGCATAGTTAATGATTTAGTTTAACTGGGCAAATATTCATTTCCCTAGAATACTAATACACAATTAACTGATAATAAAATTAATTGGGTAAATTGATGTAGTACTTACTACATGAGAGACTCTAACTGCTTTGGAAAGAGTTTAATTGTTCCAGAGATCAGCAAGTCTCCTATAGCAGAGACTGAGAAGAAGCTTCTCCCAACCACCGAGTATAGGCTCTGAGTTGGGAGTCCCCACCCAGCTTGCTTAGATGGACAATGGAGGGGAAGCTGGCCTCTTGTAATTCAAAGTCCAGACAATGTCCACTCCCAAACCTAACGGCTTCTGAAGCCCAGTCCAAACATAGCAGCACAAGCTCCTCGCCAATTCAGAAACTACAAAAGGAAAAGAAAAGAAACCTACCACGTGACCCATTTACTAGACTGTAAAAAACAAAACTTACAGAGACCTCATTGGCACATCCCTTGCACTACTTAGGTGCCCCATGTGTGTCACCCAGGGTGGGTGACAGGGGACTGTCCTCTGGGGAGGTCTGGGCCCTGAGGGAAGTAGACCCAACACAACATGTCCTTTGCAACTGCAAAAGGTGAGTGTGAAGGGGCAGGAGATGCTGTAAGAGTGACAAGAAAGTAGTCTGGGACATCCACTCAGCAGAGATGGCCTGTATGAGGTGGGCCTTGACAGATACACATGAAAGAGGAGTCACCAGGAAAGGGAAGAGCCCAAAGGAAGACTGAGGCAGGAGGCATCGAGGTCCCAGGATTTTCCAGGAAACAGCTGAGTTGTGTCCAGCTAAAACCAGACCTCGGGACAGGTGTAGCCAGAGATGGGACAGGATGGTGTTTGGGGCTGTGGTCCCAGGTGTGGAGGGGAAGCAGCTCTGGGTCCTCATTATTAATCTTTCTTGTGAGCTCAGGTAGGAAAAGAATGGGCTGCTGTGAGTCATGCCAGAATTCACAGGAGAAGATTCTGTAATTTCTTTTAGCTCTGTGACTCTGGACAGAGTATTCAGTATTAATGCAGTTGACCATGACGTCTTCTGTGTGCGCGACTGACAGACCAAATTACCTTTCCTTATCTCCCAGGAAGAAAAAAGGACCATTTATGTGACATATTTCATAATCATTTCACCTGCTTGCCCCCTACTGAGAGCACCCGTGACCTGGGCCCCTCCTCACCCATGCCATGCAGGAACCATGTCCTCTAATAAGCCCAGTTTCTAACGAATGGTTTTAATCTTGGAATAGTGACCACGATTTTTTATTGTACCTTTAATTCTCTATCTACTTTTAAAAAGCAAATGGTTCTTTTCTAATTCTCATCTGAGCTCATCAGTGCTGGGAGGGAGCTTGGGCATCCTGCACTCCCTGCCTTTATTTGGTGAGACCTGGAGAGGAGGTGACAGGGGCAAGGTCCCCATCAGGGCAGTGGGGGCAGCTCGAAGGACAGAGGGCAGGGTTCTGTGCCTATGGACCTCATTCTCTTGTTTTGTGTTTTTGAGAGAGGGCCTCTCATATTGTACCCCAACTGGCTCAACCTCAAAATCCTCCTACCTCAGTCTAGCCCAGTTTCCTGCATGGTGCTTTGTAACTCCCAATCTGGGTAACCATAAAGCCCCAGAAGCATTTTTTTTCCTAATTGTGAGGAAAAGAACATAAAATTTTTTTTTTACCATCTTAAGTACTCCAAATACACAATTTAATGCCATCAGTACATTCCCATTGTTGTTACCACAATCACCACCACCATCTCATGAACGCTTGCATCTTGCAAAACTGTTTCCACTAAATAACAACTCCCAAACTTCCTGTAGCAACCATTCTACTTTCTGTCCATTTGAATGTGACTATTCCAAACAAATGGAATTATACAGTGTTTGTTTTGCTGCGACTGCCTTATTTCACTTAGCCTTACGGCTTAGTTATGGCTTACTTTACTTAGCATTATGTCCTGATTTATGTTGTAATTTTTCAGATTTCCCTTCCTTTTCAAGGCTTCGTGTTATTCCAGTGGAAACACATATCCCATTTTATTCATCCTTTCATCCTGCATACATACTTAGTTACTTCTGCCTTTTGGCTATTGGGATAATGCTGTGTGAATAGAACTGCCTCTTGGAGACCCCGCTTCCAATTCTGAGTACATCTCCAGAAGAGGAAATGCTGGCACACACAGTAATTCTGTGTTTAATTTTTTGAACAGAGGCTCTTTTAAATTAGCTTCCTCTCTGGTTTCCTCTCCTCAGGGTGGAGGCCATCATCGGATGGGAGTGTGACAGACCCACCCTCCCTAGGGGCTCTTGTACCACTGGGGCTCCACAGGGCTTTTCAGAGAGAAGGGTTCCACTTGGGGTGGGTGAGCTGCCCCTCTGCATGGCCTCTCTGGCTTCCTCCAGTAGGAGGTCTGTTCAGTGTTTCCTGGGTTATTGAAATTCTGGCCTGGGCCAGGGAGCCAACAGGGGCAGGAATTGAGTGTGTGTGTGTACGCACACACACCAACTCTAATGAGTGCCAAGAACTTTTCATTGAATTCTTCCCTAAACTCTGAGGTACCGTGTTACAGATGAGAGCATTTACTGCTCAGAGAAGTTAAGTAGTGGGTCCCAAAGAGAGAAAAGTAGCTCAGACAGGCTGGGCTCTGCCTTGTTCTCTGCCATCCCAAGCTGCCCCCGAGGCACTGAGATGCCGGCTGAGAGCCACTAACTAGGTGCAAGAAGGCAGGGAGTGTGTGAGCATGGGACAGGGAGTGGGCCAGGGACCTGCGTGAGGCTCAGAAGGGGAGAAGGTAGAGGGGCTGTGGGGGAGCACCCCGCTGGCTCTTTAGATGGAAACAAATGTGATAAGGAGGGCTATTTATTTATTCATTTTTACGGTCCTGGGGATTGAACTCAGGACCCTGTGCTTGCCAGGCAAGCGTTTATTCTACTGAACTATCTCCCTGGCCCCAAGGAGGATTTAAAAAAGAAAAAATTAAACATTATCACTCTTGAATAATCAACATGAAAAATTTATAAAATAACTGGAAATGGGACCACAAACCTGTAATCCTGGCTTGTCAGGGGCTGAGGCAGGAAGACCAGCCTGGGTTGCAAAAAGAAACCCCAGATCTGACGGAAAATTATAAATTGGCTAATTTTCCATGAAACCAAGTATTTATAAGATTGGCTGTAAAAGAATAGAAAACATACAAAGGCCTTGGAATACACTGGAAAGCTTTTACTTTATGTATTGCACTATTTGAACTTTTTATAATGCACATAAAGTATAAAAAGCAGATTGTAAATAAGCATATATAAAGAATGACTGCCACGAGTGTTTGTGTGTACAAACATTTGCAATGGCTATTCCTGGGAAGTAAAATTAATGTGGCTTTCTTTTTTATTGCTGCTGTATTTTTACATTATCACTAAAGCACGAAAGTCATCTACTGGGGCTGCCGTAACAATATTCCACAGACAGGGTGGCCCCCAAAGAAGAAGAATATCGTCTCGCAGTCCTGCAGGCTGGAATCCAAGTTGAAGGTGCTGCAGGGCTGGTTTCTCCCGAATACCTCTCTTCTGTGCAGACAGCAGCCCTCCTGCTGGGTCTTCCTGCGGTCTTCATACGCAATCTGCGTTATAATTCAGTAACGTGTCCCCCAAAACTCTCCTGGGTTTGGAAGATGACTGGATCATGGGAGCACCGCGTTCATGAGTGGATTTACACGCTGATGCGGTCAGTGGTTGGAGGCGCTGTTGGGAGGCGGGGCCTGGCGGAGGGGTTCACTGAAGGGTGTGGTCAGGGCGGGTGTAGTCTTGACCCTCGCTTCTCCCCACTCTCTCTGCTTCCCGGCCGTGTTGAGGCCAGTGGCTTTTCTGGCCAGGTGCCTCCTTCTTGGTGATTGGGCTTTGGAGCCACTGACCACACATAGACTGAGACCTCTGAAACTGTAGCCCAAATAAAGCTCTCCTCCTTTAAATTGTGGCTTTTGGGTGTTCTCAGGAAGGCAAAGTGATCAATACCCCTGGTGTCTCTTCTTATGAGGAACATTTTACCTTGTGATCTCATATTACCTTAATTACCTCCATAGGCCCTATCTCCAAATACAGTCACTTGGGGTTCATACTTCAACCTACGAATTTGGGAGGGGAATCACACTTAAGTAAATAACAAAAGTTAATTTTAACTTTTCTTTTCTTTTTTTTGGGGGGGGGTGGTGAGTATCAGGAATCAAATTCAGGACCTTGTGTTGCCCGGCAGTTACTGTGCCACCGCTGAGTTACATCCTCAGCCCAAAAGTTAATTTTAAAAAGAAAAAGAAAGTCCAGTGTGGTAAAAGGACAAGATTGGCTATTCTCAGAATGAAGTTTGTCACAGAGCAGTCAATTCCTGTGCTATGTAACCTTTCCCAGAGCATAGGCAAAGTTTTAAATGCTGCACACTTAGCACATTCCAATATCAAGAATTGATTTCTAAAAAGAGTATAAGATAAATATGTTTGTTAAAATCAAGAACATCATACTAATAGTAAGATACTAAACTCCAGCCTCATCAGAATTCAGTTTAGGGCCAAAATTCAGACAACCAGAGCTAGACTCTGTAACAAACATAACACAAATTAGCAATGGTTTATCATAATAAAATTGTACTAATTATTCACGTGAAGGATAATGAAGATGTTGTTCTCTGAACAAACTGGTGGTTCAGAGACCTGAGCTCTGCCCATCCCCTGGCCCAGCCATCCCAGAGAGGTCAGCTGCTTTGCCCCGTGGACAGAGCCACACTCTCCAGGTGCTGGAGGAGTCACATGGAGCCTCTAACTAGAAGGCAGGCTGGGAAATGAGGTCTCACTTCATGATCAGAAGGGAAAAGAAACATGTGAATTCAGTGTTTCTTAAGGTGTGCCCTATGGTTGTCTCAAGACTTTGTAAAGGAGTCCCTGGTACTTTCTTCGTATCCAGATATGTGTCAGGCAGGCAAAGACTACCACCTGAGTGTCACCCAATTTCAGAGATCTGAAAAATTGCAAGGAACGTTGTATGTGTAAAAGAATCTTATGGATGAGCGGGGCTTTCCAGGCATGAATCCAACAGAAAGAGGGAGGGAGGAAGAAGAAAGGGAAGGAGGGAGGGAGGGGGAAGAAAGGGAGGAAGGAGGAGGAAGGGAGGGAGGGGGAAGGGGGAAGAGCGGGAGGGGAAGGGGAGGGGTAGAAGGAGAGGCACAGAGACAGAGAGGGAAAGAAGGAGGGAGAGAGGAGGAAGGGAGGGAGGGAGGAAGGAAGACAGAGAAATACTTAACTACAAAAAATTGAAAATCCCTTATAGGGGAAAAATACCGAAAGGAGAAGGATTTGCTGTGGGGGTACTGTAAGGTGTGTGCCAGAGAAGAGTGAGTAGGCTTGCTATTTAGAGCAGCCCTTACACATCAAGAGAAAAAAGATGAACATGCCAGGATAAAAACGGACAAAAGGTAACAACTGGACATTTATAAAAGAACTAAAAGCAATTAAGCATGCTAACTTTGTAAAAGTTACTCAAAGAAATGCAAATTAAAATTGCAGCACCATACCTTTTTTTAAAGCCATCAAATTGGCAGAGATGTCAAAACTGCTAACTGTGCTTGCCAGCACCAAAAAGAAGCCTGTTGTACTTCTGGGAGAGGCACAATTGGTGCCCTATTTACCACCATGGATGAAGAGGTCTTTAAAGCCTGCACGCCTTGTGACACAGTAGTGCCAATTCTGGAATTGACCCTAAGGAAGTAAATGAAAAGATCTAAAAGATTTATGTATGAGGCTGCTAATCACAGGGGAACCTTTTAATTTAGTTTAATATTTATCAAGTTGTACATGCACTAGATTTAAAAGGTCAAAAACTTCTACAAGGGACCGGCAAGATAGCTCAGGGAACTAAGTACCTACTTAGGCAACCTTAGGCAGGCGCAGGGACCAGTTGATCCCCAGCACACATGCAGCTCCAGCCCCGCCCCCAGGGTGGGCTGAGCCCGCCACAGTCTGGGCATGGTGGTGCACACCTGTAATCCCAATGCTGGGGAGACTGAAAACAGGATCATTCTGAGTACAAGCTGCATAGTGAGACCCTGTACCAAATACGTTAAAAAAAAAAAATTCTACAAGATTTGTTCTGAACATCAACACTTCCCCAAAGCCCCTTCCCCACTCAGCACCACTGATCTTTTGCAGTTCAGAGATGCTGTTCTGATCCTTTTAGTAGTGTGCTACCTCTAAACCCCATTCTTACATTACCACTTCTTCATTCTGTTTTTTTTTATGAGAGAGAGAGAGAGAGAGAGAGAGAGAGAGAGAGAGAGAGAGAGAGAGAGAGAGAGAGAGAGAGAGAGAGTGGTGTGTGTGTGTGGCCAGCTCAGCCCACCAGGGGGCGGGGCTGGCTGGCATGTGGTGCTGGGGATGGAACCGCGGTCCCTGATGCTTTGCCAAGCTTGTTCTAAGTAGGTGCTTTAGACCACCGAGCCATCTCTCCAGCCCCCCATTCTGTTTTTTTAGGTTTGTAACTTGCCAGTATGGAAGGGAAAATGTGGCTATCTCACCAACTCCCCCAACACCCTCTACAATACACACCCCGCCCAGCCTCCCTGTATGTGTAGCTATTTGTATTTCTGATCAAATCAATATTCAGTATTTACTTTCTAACTATTGTGGCATCCAGAAGAAACTTTTTATGTATTTGGTACAGGGTCTCACTATGCAGCTCGGACTCTTAATGATCCTGCTGTTTCAGCCTGCCCAGCTCTGGGATTACAGGTGTGCACGACCATGCCCAGACTCGGAGGCTGCCGCACCGGGGACTAGGGCTGGTGCAGCATGTGGTGCCAGTGATCAAACCGGGTCCCCGCACTTACCTAAGCAGGAGCTTAGTCCACTAAGCTATCTTGCCAGCTCAAAAAATCAACTTTTAAAGAGTGCTTCAAAATGCAATGGGGGTGAGTGGGACCACCTGGAGCCTGCCGGATCCTCTTCCAGCCAGCGCACAGGCCAGGCATGTGTGTGGAACTTCCTCCATCAAATAGGCCTGATGTGGAACCCCGCGGCAGAACTCCCTACGGAGAAGCTAGAGTCAAGACCCACCCAGCTGATCCAGGAGCAGAACATCTTGCCAGAGTGGCACAGCAGGTTCACCTCCAAGGGCTGCAGCAGGAAGAAGTGGAGCACAGCAGCCAGATCTAAGCCACACCCACCTGGATGAGTTTGAACTTGGTAGATCTGGACCTGGTGCTAAAGTAATAACTCTACCAAAGTTCTACCAAAGGTCAGAAGACAGTGCTATACAAAATGATAAAGGGAAGGAGCAAAATGCATCCTCAGGCCCTGAGCCCACCCAGAACAAATGCAGGAAACAATAGTATAGAAGAAATTGGAAAAGACACACCTGAAATCTCTGAGATAATAGAGTCTGAAGTAAAGAAACAACTGCAGAAAGGTATAGAGGAAATCAGATCAGAAATAATTTCTGAAGTAAAAAAAAAAAAAAAGAAACGATAACTATAATGAAAGAAGTACTAAGTGCTTCTAAAGAAGACACTGATTAAAAAAAAAAACAGAAGAGAATATAAAAATGATAAAAATCCTTGAATGAGCAATATAGGAAGGAAATAGAATGCATGAAGCAGATTCAAAATGATATACAGAAGGGCTGGCCAAATAGTTCAGCAGATTAAAGTGACTGCTTAGGCAGATGCAGGGGCTGGGAGTTCGATCCCCAGGCCTGCAGTGCCAGCCCCACCCCCGGTGCACCCTGAGACAGCGATTGAGACTGGGCATGGTGACATGCCTATAATCCCAGCACTTGGGAGGCTGTAAACAGGAGGATCACTACGAATCAGATCTACTCAGTGAGAGCCTGTAGACCTTGTCCAAAAACAAACAAACAAAAAGTGATATACAGGAAATTAAAACCTCAATCACAAGCTGGCAAAACCATATGAATGAAAGTGAAAATAGACTTTCAGACCTTCAAGACACCATTGCTATTACATTCTGGTCTCTTAGTTGGACTCACAATTTAATTTTAATTTTTGAATACAATTTTGAAATATTTAATTTAATTTTGAATTAATATTTATTAATTTATGAATATTGTTTAATTTTAATTTTTGTTTTATGATTTACACTGCTTCTTTGACTTACAATCTACTTATAAGACATGGTATCATATTTTCTCCTAGTATTAGAAACTTTGAAAAGTATATTTCCATTTTCCATTGACTTTTTATTAGTTCTTGTCTTTCTCACACACATACACACACATATGAAAAAATATGTATATAACCTGACATAAGATTGATACAGTTTTGTGGAAATCTTCAATGACCTTTTCAATGGGTTCGTCTAACAGTCCTGCATAACTACCATTTTGAGAGCTCTTTCTTCTTTATCCAGGACCATGCAGCAACTTCTCTTGCCTTCTTGTCTTTGTTATTTTCTATATGCTATGGCTGGAGGTATTAGAATATTTTGAGTTTGTATAATGGGAAAATATTTTACTTTTAGTTTTCAAAGGTATGTTGGCTAAATATAAAATTCAATGAGGACAGATCCTTTTTTTTTTCCCAGTCCTTTGAATAAATAAGTCTAGTTTCTTACCCACTTGCTCTTTTTTTCCTCCAATGTGGAATAAGATGCTATTTAATTTTGTTCTTCCATAGCTAATATCTTTTTCTATGTATATGCTTTAATGATTTGTTCTTTACAATTAGTTTTGGACAATTTCATTTTTGTGTGTCTTGGTATGATTTTGTTCATATTTCTTGTGCAAAAAGTTTATTTTTCTTGGAAATGTGATGCTATAATTTTAACTAAATTCAGAAATTTTAAATCTTTAAATATTTATTGTCTACCCCCTTCTACTTTGAGAATTCTAATTATATTAATATGAGTTTCTTGATTTTGGCACATAGTGAATTATTCTATGACTGATCTGTAAACTCTTCTTCATGTTTATTTTAGACAATTTTTTGTTATATTCATTTAAGTTTGTAAATAATTTTTTACAATGTGTAATGTATTATTAATCTCCTGTTATGTATTCACTTCAGCAATATTTCTCTAAAATTCACTGTCTACATCTTATATCTTATAAAATGCACTGGGAGGCCATTAGGGGACAGAGCTTTAGCATGTATTAACCAGCTGCACCATGAAAGAAACTCTTGCAGGGCATGGTGGCTCACCCCTGGGATCCCAGCCCTTGGCAGGAGGACCTCTGAGTTTGAGGCCAGCCTGGGCTACAGAGTGAGCACAAGGCCAGCCTGAACTAGGTAGTGAGATGCTGTCTCCAAAAAAAAGGAACTCTTGAACTCAGCACAGATATGTAAAATGTAGAACTGGGCCTATCCTACAAAGCCATTAATGCTGTCTCCCACCTTTTGGGGATTAAATCCAAGGCCTACACATTGAGCTACATCCTCAGTCTTTTTGTTTGTTTGTTTGTTTGTTTGTTTGTTTGTTTAATTTTGAGACAAGCCTTGCTAAGTTGTCCACAATGGGGTCAAATTTGTGATCCTCCTGCCTCAACCTCCCAGAAGTTGAGACTGCAGACACGTGGCACCTTGCCTAGCTAATACCTTTGAACATTTCAACTCCAGCTGCTGCGGGTAGACTCTTCACCTCAAGACAGTCCAGCGACTCATCAAGTACAGACCAGCGTTAGGATATCTCCCTTGCACCCACCACCTTCTTTTTCTTGTGGTATGTGGAATTTCCTTGGTCCGCAGCTGCTTCTTTCTCTCAAATCCCTGAACTGAGACTCTTTGAGACACATTCAGAGCTGTTTGAATCCATATTTTCTGAATTATAATTCCTGTACCCCAAATAAAGTTCTTTTGCTTTTGAAGTTTTTAAGTTTGACATTGATCAATGCTGCAGATGTCTTGTGAAATGAGTTCTGCAGGTTATTATCATTTTCTTTCTCTGCATAGCGTTTTCTTTTCTTTGGACTTACTAATTGACTTGCTTTTATCATTTACTTAGTTTCATAATTTTTATCACTAGTGCAACCACAGACCTTTTCTTTTTAGAATTTCGAACATTATGCTCCACTATTCTGACATCCGCCCACTGGTGCTGTTAAAAAAAAATCCAGTGCTGTGATCCTTGTGTGAAACCTGCTTATTCTCTGATAACTTGAAGGGTCTTTTCTTCATCCCCAGAGTCCTGAAGTCTTGTGATAATTCCTATTTGTGTGAGCCTATTTTCAGTCATTGTGCTGGGGACACGTGTTCTTCAATTCAAGGAAATGTGAACAAAATTTAATTACTTTCTTCCATCTTTTTCTTTCTCTGGAATTCCTATTGCTCAGCTTTCACAACTCCCTGACTGAACCCTGATCTCATTTTTCTTGCCTCTTTCTGTGTGTGACTGCCATATCTCTGTGCCCTACAGGATCATCCTCCGCCTTCCAGCCCAGGGAAGCACACCTCTCAAGCAAATCACCTTCTTCTTAGGCTTCTAGGAAATCTCTTGCCTGGGGAAAAACTGGGTGGAAGTGTCAAAAGTGATGGGTGGAAGGAAAGGGTTGGCATCTTTGTCAGATGCAGTCCACATGTGGTCAAATGTCCCTCTGTTCCTGTCCACAGTCTGGTCCTTACCTCTGTGCATATCCTCTAGATTTCACCAAGAATCCAGCAAGAGTGCAGGGAATCCAGAATTCTAATTTCCTCTCAAATGGCTCCACTCTGGCCCTTTTCATCTCTCCTAGACCCCACCCACCCCAGATGAACCCTGGTTTCCAATTAGGTTTCCAGTTCTTCTGTGGCATGCCTAGTCTGCAGTATGAATTCATACTGGTTCTGCAGTATGAATCAGACTGATTTTCAAGTCTGGGACTTGGCTTTCTTCAAACTACTAAATCCATCTTTCTAACTTCCAAAATGTTGTTGCTATTTATCCTCCTTATCCTTAGAATTTTTTTTCTTTTTAAATCCACATGCTACAGTTTGGAGAGAAAGAGAAGTTGCGCCCAGGTTAGGCCTTTGTGGTCCCAGCTTCATGTGGAGGGTCTCCAACAGGATTCCCCACTGTGGGTGCTTTCTCCTCACCCCATTCTTCACCAAAAACACAGCTGTGCTAAAGCTCAGCTTAATAAAAAGACAAATACTTCAAGGGAAAATGAACTACTGAAGTGCGTAAGGAGTTAAAAAAACATGACAGACCCCAAAATCAATATAAGGGAGATGAAAATCAGTGGAGAAGAGCAGCAAAGCAAGAGTTGACTCTGAAAATACAGAAGAAACAAACGTCTGGAAAACTGATTAGGAAGCAAGGGAGGAAGAAAGGAAGGTTCTCAATGAAAGGGCAGTGTAACCACAGCTAAAATGGGTTGAAAAGATGGTAAGATGGAGTCAGTCAAATATCTGGAGGTTTTATTTTTTCCCATGGCTATATTTATGAATAAAGAATTAGGTTTGGTTTTCTTTTTTTAAATGACAGTTACGGAAAGCTATCAAAACTTTATACCAAAACATTTGAAGATTTAGAAGAAATAGATTTCCTGCCAAACTGAGAAAAAATTTAAGTTCTTAATAGTCCTAAGATTATTAAAGAAATTGAAGCAATCATCAAAAATCTTCCCATAGAGAAAACACAAGGTCCAGATGGTTTTATAGGAGAATTCTACCAACATTTTTAGGAATAAGGTCATCCTAATCTTTTAAGTATTCTTCTAGAGGAGAAAAAACAGAAATCTAAAATTCATTCTTTTAAACCTGCATAATCATAATGCCAAAATTAGATGACTATCAATAAGAAAAACTACATGTCCATTTTGCTTTGTCGTATTTTGTTTTGAGACAGGGTCCTGCTACCAAGGCCATGCTGACCTTGAACTCACTAACTCTCCCAGGTTTGTCTCCAACTCAGAATCATCCTCCTGCCTCAGTCTTCCATGTGCTGGGATCACAGGCACGCACCATCACACACGGCTCCAGGTCCTTTATACACACCACTATTATGTAATATGCTATCAAGCTAATTCACATACACGATGAATTAGCAGCAAGCTGAGTATGTCCCAGAAATATAAAGATAGTTTAATTTGTCAGAAAATCTATAAAGACAATTCACCAAAATAGTTAAAAAGAAAAAATGTATGATTACCTCAGTAGGTACAAAAGAGGTCTTTGATAAAAGCATAAACCTCAATGCACAATAGAAGCAAATACCTTAACCTGGGAATCTATTCAAAGCTATAAAGAAAATATCATTTCATATTTAACACTAACTATTTGCTTTGTAATCAAGAAAAATAAAGATGCCCACTATTACCTTTTTATCCAACACTCTACTTTTGAATTTTGTTTAAATAAGTTAACAACTCTAATGACTGTCTTTTCAAATAAATTAATGACATACTTTTTAAATTTTTTTATTCATTTATTTATTTATTTTTTTGCATGTCAAAGATGGGCAATTTAATTTGAGAAGGTGTATCATAGAAGACCTCTCTGGAGGACTGGCATTGGCATTAATAAGCAGAAGGATGACCAGGAATGACCAGAAGAATGTGGCTGAGTGCATAGGGACGGGTGCAGGAATAGTCCAGGCAGAGAAGGAATTGCTCCAAAAATTGAAGGCCTACATGTCTAGAGCATAGAAAATGTAGAAAATAGTAGCTTCAGATAAAATAGGTAAGCCAGCATGTACAGTCAATAGTAAGACAAGTGGGGCACTGTGGTCCACACCTGCAGTCCAGTCTATCTGGGGAGTCTGAGACAGAAGGATCACTTGAGCTCACAAGTTCAAGACCAGCCTGAGCAACACAGCAAGCCCCTGTTTTAAAATGCAAAACAAAAAGAATATATTCATTGTGAAGGTGTTCATATTTCATCTTTGCTCAAATGAGACTTGTTAATAGTAATGATTGGGAGAGTTATAATCTGAGTTGTTTTATATATTTTTATATTGGAAAAATTTTTAAATCTTTTATTTATTTGGTACAGGGTCTCACTATGCAGCCGATTTGTAGTGATCCTCTTGTCTCAGCCTCCCCAGCACTAGGATTACAGACATGTGACACCATGCCAGGTTTCCGTGGCCGGCATGGCAAGAGGGTCAACATGATATGTGGTTCTGATGATTGAACCTGGATCCTGGTGTTTGCCAGGCAAGTGTTTAGATTGCCAAGCTATCTCCCCAGTCCAGCTGAGTCATTCTAAAGACTCATCCTACCTGTTGGTTAGAAAATAAATTGAAGGTTGATGTCACTGAGAGGGCATCCTCAAAGATGCATGGACTCCTCCTTTGA
>NW_004524621.1:9060479-9070403 GCF_000260255.1 Octodon degus | reverse complement strand
CACTTTGAACCTGTTTCATAGATTCTATTTCTTTCCCAAATTGTTTATTCAGGGGTTCCATCATTTTTATATTCTCCTCTATTTTTTTATCAGTGTATTCTTTAGAAGCACTTAGTACTTCTTTGATTATAGTTACCACTACATTTTTTAGTTCTGAAACTATTTCTTTTTTTTTTAATTATTTATTTTATTTATTACATTTATTTATTGTGTATGTGTGTGGCCAGCTCAGCCCACCAGGGGGCGGGTCTGGCTGGCATGTGGTGCTGGGGATCGAACCGCAGTCCCTGTGCTTTGCCAAGCTTGTTTCAAGTAGGTGCTTTAGACCACTGAGCCATCTCTCCAGCCCCTCTGAAACTATTTCTGATCTGATTTCTTCTATACCTTTCTGCAGTTGGTTCTTTACTGTCAACACTATTATTTCCGAGATATCTGGTGTGTAATTTCCAGTTTCCTCAGTGCTAGTGTCTTCTGCATTTGTACTGGGTAGACTCGAGGCCTAAGGCTGCATTTTGTTCCTTCTCTTTGTCATTTTGTATACCACTGTCTTTGACCTTTGGTGTAGAGCTTAGATAGAGTTATTACCTTAGCCCCAGGTCCAGATCTATGAAGTTCAGATTCCTCCAGGTGGGTGTTGTTTGGATCTGGCTGCTGTGCTCCACTTCTTTCTGCTGCAGCCTTAGAGTTGACCCCTTTGTGTCTCTCTGGCAAGATGTTCTGCTCCTGAATCAGCTGGGTGGGTCTTGCCTCTAGCCTCTTTGCAGGGAGTTCTGCTGAAGGGTTCCATGCCTGGCTTGCAACCTGAGTCAAATGAGGATCCCCGGGCCCCTGGTCGTCTCACTCACTCGCGGGGTCTGCACTCTGGATCTATTCAGGATCCAGCAGCCTGGGTCATCTCACTCACTCGCCAGGCCTGCGCTCTGGGTCTGTTCAGGATCCCGCGGCCCTCAGGTCATCTCACTCCGACATACTTTTTTTTAAAAAAAGAAGACATAAAGTGTCATTATTTACAGATGACATTATTATGCATTTAGAAAACTCAAAGAACTCCACAGACCAATTATTAGTTTAAAAGATAAATAAGCAAAACTTAATGAAATTCCTAGATATTATGGAAAAACACTGGTGGTAAACAAACCTAGGAGAACACACTCAGCCTCTGTATTTACCTGGAAAGTTCAGATTTACATCCAAATATAGTATTTTATATCTAGGTACTTAAAAAGTCTTTTTAAAATCTGACATCACCTAGTTTTGGAGACTAGATAGAGTAACTACAACCTGCAGACACTACTGGTAGAGACGTCACTGTCACACCACTGTCTAGAGAGCCTGTGGTGGCCAGCTGCTTAGGTCAGGTTGAGATGCCCAGTCTCAGCAGCTCTGCACTAGGCTAAGTACAGAGCCTCTAGCATAGGCTGCGGGCCTGGTGGCATGAAGCTGCGCTCTTGCCACTGGGCAGGCTAAGATGAGACAGCACTTGAGAGCAAGAGTTAGAGACCAGTGAGAGCCCATCCCTAAAAGAAGAAAGGAAGGAAGGAGAAGAAAGGGAGAGGGAGGCACAACAACATGGCATATGTAGGCACAGCAACATGTACAAGACTACCCAGGGCAAGATTATTTATAGTGACTAAAAAGAGTAGATCATTGAGCTGTGGGGGACTCAGGTCAATAATTTCTGACATTGCCAGTTAAACAGAAGACCCAATGCTATTATGGGCTACTGGACTCTTTTAGAATATTTTGCTGAGTTTACACACCTATAATATTCAATAACGGAACTTAGAAAAAATAGGGTATACCGATGAATGTCCATTTTGTATCTGTGTATTCAAAGTGGTTAGGATAGATATATAGTTGCATTCTCTTAATGAATAGAATGATTTGTTCTAATGGTGTTTGTAAATAGGATCACAAGTCCACATCTTATACAGCAATTAACCACTAAGAAGAATATATGCAGTGTATTATTTGTTGAAACTGTACTTCCAATTTGATTTGAAACTGTCTCATTGCTATCTGTTTATCAATAAAACTTTGGAAAAAAAAGAGTAGATCATTTAAATGCTTGTGAGATCTACCCTTGTGGATCAAGGAGATAAAGGTGGTACATGCAAAGAAAAGTGTGCTTGAGTCAAGACATAGAAGGGTGCCCTCCTACTTAAAATTGCAGCATTCCACTTCTACCTCTCCAGCCTCCTTCCTTTTCCCTGTGTCCATCTCCAATCTTAACATCTAATCATCTAAATTTCAGCAATTTTGTTTATGGCTCAGCTCACCATCCCCTAAATTTACAGACACAAAAGCAATGATCCTGTCTGTTTCATTTACTGATGCTCCCTAGGGCTTAGAGTTCTTCCTGATGTATAATAAGTGCTCAATAAATATTTTTTCATTGAATTTGTTGAGTGAATAAAAGACAGTACGAAACCACTGCTGAAAGTTTAAAAGCATGCAAAGCATGCTACTTATAGTTTGTGAATATACACCCACTATAGGCTTAGCTTAACCCTGGTGATGAGATGGGAGACAAGATCAGTAAGGACCACCTGAAGTGCCCAGGTATGCATTCTTCCCTATAAGGTTTTCTTTCCTAAGCTGGACAACACAGATGGAAGTGTTTGTTATATTATTTTTGACAATGTTTGCATGGAAAAAATTTACATTCCAAGTATTTTTTTTTTTAATAACAGAAGCAGTGAATGAACACCTGCAGCAGGTATAAGGGTTTCTCACAGGCTGTCTTGGGACAGATGTGTCAAAAGGCCTTACTGGGCAGCCAGCTCAGACCAGGTGTACCTGCAGCTACACTCCGTGGTGGGCAGAAGCGAGGGAGGAGCCCAGGACCATGTCTTCTGAGTGAAATGGGAGTCAGAAGGCAGAGCAGTGCTTGTCTTGCACGGTCCTCCCCATGAAGGCATCTGCTGCCGCAGCCCCCACTGGAGGCTGCTCTCCGGAAGCTGTATGAGAGGCTCTGCCTTAGGAGCCACCCCAGCTCTGAATCTGAGTCCCTGTGGGAACCTCTGCTCAGGTCCTCACTCCACCAGTCTGCCTCAGAATAAAACATAAATCATTGTTGTGCATGCAGCAGGGCACAGAAAGTCCCTGGGTTTAATCCCCAAGACTTCAAAAGCAACAACGGCAACATGCTTTCTGCCAGGCATAATGCCAAGCACTTTTCTTGTGTCATGTCATTTAGTTTTTGGCCCTTTCACATAGACATCATTGCCCCACATTACAGACAGAAAACTGAAGCACGTGTCCTGGAGAAATAGCCACTAAGGCAGAACACATAGCAAAAGAGGACTAAGGTGGGACTAGTGTCAAGTGTCACCAGAAGCTGGGCTGGCCCTGTCCTCAGCTTCCCCTCAAACCTCACCCTCTCTGTGGTGTTTGCCAGCAGGAGAGGCTGAGGAGCCAGCAAGGAGCACCGACAAGTGCAAGAAGGCTGGGGCGCAGGGAGGTGGATGCCTTCCCCTGTGCTGCCCGGCACATGGTGGGTGGGAGCTACAAGGCTGCTCCTGCTGTGGCTACACCTTGTGCACTGTGCTCCCTCAGGACCTGAGAGCTCAGGTTTGGCCTTTCATTTTTGCCCTAAACACTTCCTGAGCGCAGAAAGTGACTGTGGCAGCTGCAGGCTGCCACCCCTGGGGCTGGGGAGCTGGCCTCTGCTCCACTCTGTGAGGCAGCTGCGCAGCTTGGGGATATCGCCTCTGCAGCTCTGACCACAGTTTCCTCATCTGTGAAATGGGAGTGGTGATGGCTACCTCAGAGGGCTGTTGGGAGGCTTTGGTGAGAAAGGAATAACTGAGGCCGGCCCTAGAGCCTGGCAAAGCATTCGCTGCTTGGGGCTCCTGGGTTTTCTTTGAGTTTGACTCAGGAGCTGCTAACACTGGTCACTGACCAGAAACCCACACCCACAGGGAGGTCTCAGGCGAGGAGGGGCAGAGGCACCTCCATGAGGCTGGGCAGGGCTTTGCGAGAGGTCTGAGGAGGAGGTGGTGTTTGTACCAAGTGAAAATCAGTCCTGACTTATGATCAGTTGCTCCTGAAAGCCAGAATGCCCATTTAAAATCTGGACAAGAGCAACCTGTTCAGGACCCCTCATGTCTCTCAGGAGCAATTCCTATTCCGCATTCCCTTTCTCCAATAAATTTTCCAGTTCTTAACCTCTTAAAACAAAAAATCTGGACAGAAGACTTCCCAAAGGACACAACCTCAGGCAACTCTGCACTCCCGTAAGAGCCCCCTCGGGCATGTTGGGGAGCCCTGTGCCCCGCCCCCCCCCCAGCAGGCACAAGTCATGCATTTGTTCTTTTGATAAATGTTTATTTTTCTTTTCTTTTTTTCAAACTGGAAATTGAACTCAGGACCTTGTGCTTGCCAGGCAGGCATTGTGCAGCTGAGCTATATCCACAGAACATTCATTTTTCTTCATTAGTACATTCTCACAGAACGTAATGAATACATTCACCTGGAAACTTGGTACATCCTGATCTTTTTTACTTCCCCTTCCTTTCCCTTCTCTCCCCTCTCCCACCAGCCTGAGAGCTCCTTGCCTGCTCTAAAGGTCCGCCACATTTACTGACCTGGTGCTACGAGGGTTCTGGAGATGTGGTGAAAGGCAAAGGAAGTCCTCACCTTTAGAGATTACATTCTGGTGAGGAGAGAGGGAAGCCAAACATGTTGGGGGTGACAGGAGTGGGGACTGCATGGGGGGAGAAGCAGGGCACTAAGGGAAGTGTACTAAGGGTCAACTTTCCAGCAAGATCTATAGGATGTGAGAATACAGACCTAGACATAGGTCGTGGGTGCTCCAGGTGGGTGCGGGGGATCTAAGGCTGTGTCCTGTGAGACAGCAGGGTCTCTGGGAAGCTGGAGAAGACAGCAGGAGTCTCTAGGGAACTGCCTGGCTTCCTGCCCTTGCATGGAAGGAGCTGGGAACCCATGGATGCGTTCTCAGAGGTGCAGAGGCAGAGGCCCTGACTGGAGTGGGTCCAGGGCAGAAACCAGCTGAGAGCTGTTTGCACAGGTGATGGTGGCTTGGACCAGGGTGCAGGCGGTGGAGCCAGAACTGTGCTGGGCTCCCAGGGGACTTCAAGGCAGAACTAGGAGGATTTTTTGATGAGCAGGGCTCCCCCAGTGTCTTCCTCAGAGCACAGGACCTCAAGGGTCCCTGTGATCTCCCCAGATACTACCTGGGAGTTCCACATTCTACAGGTGGTTGTGGAAACAAGGCCTCAAATGTTTCATCTTGCTTTTTTGGCCCCCAGACTTAAAGCCAAAGTAATCACTGTAAGAAAATCTCCACATCTTGGGCATCGCTCCCTCCGATAGAGGCAGGGATTAGATGGGATTTGCAGGGTTGTGTTGACTCCCAATTTAGATGCTTTCCATAAATTAATTACAGAGACAGTAGAAGAGAGATAGGTCCTGGGGCAGCCTGCAGGCTTGGAGCGCAGCTGAGGCTCCTCTGCCAGGCTGTGCTGTCCTCAGTCCCTGAAGCTTAAGCCTCTTTGTCATCAGGAGAAGCCTCGGAAGTAGGCTGGGGCTTTGGGCTTTGTCCTATGTGAAATGGGGAGCCACAGGAAGTGTCAGGCAGGTGAATGACAGGACCAAATTTGCTTTCTAGAGGAGGTTCTTTGGCAACTCTAGGACAGACTGGAAGAGGTGGAGTTGGAGGCCAGGTGCCCTGTGTGAGGCCCTGAGGGAGGAAAGGATAGAGGAGATGTGAGGTGAGGCAAGGAAGGAGCAGGGAGTTACATTAATACAAACTGCTGCCCTGGGTTGACCCTGGCAGTCCCGGCTCTGCCCTTGGGGATTCCTTTGAGCCCTGGCTCCTATGGATGCCACTTCCTGGGGACCCTGCCCAGCAAGGTGCTCATGTCTGTGCTGCTTCAGTGAGGCAACTGACCTGTCGTCGTCCAAGCTACCTTCCCTCCACATCAGAGCGCAGGGTTTGGGCTGAGAACCGTGCAGAGGACTGGGAAGCTTCTGGAGGCTGAGCTGCAGTTTGAGCGTCTCCTCTGAAGCTCATGTGGGCATTTAGCTGCCTCTGCAACAGTAGTAGGAGGTAAGGTCTTTAAGAGGTGGCTAGGCAGAGCCCTCATGAATGTGTTAATGCCATTGTCACAGGAGTCGGTCACTATGGGGAGTGGGTTCTGGTAAGAGGATGAGGTTGTCCTGATGTCTGGTTTGTGACCCACCTGGCCACAAGTGCTCTGCTGTAGCAGAAAGAGACTAGGAGTAGTGGCACATGAGTCTGTGCCAGACCTTGGGCGAACTTCACCTGCGGCCTATAGGGAGCATCTCATCCTTCCGTACCCACTAGGGGAAGGAGCCTTTGTCCTTCAAGGTAGGAAACCTCATGTTCCCACCAACATGCCTGGGCTCCCCGCTCGCCTCTTCCTCAGAAGAATCCACAGAGCTGCTCTGCCCAGGTGCAGTGGGGCCTGGGCCACCACCTCAGGAAGTGGCACTCTGCACAGCTCTCAGAATGGCGCTCACTTGAGCTGCCTGCCTAGGGCTAGTGGGCTGCGATGCAACGTCACTCCAGCACACAGGAAAGGAAAATCCACCATAAATGGGCTCTCCGTTCCTCCATGTTCTCTACTGCTTCCACTCCTTTCCTGCTTTACCCTGGGAACACCTTCTGAATGAATCACTTGCTCCCTGGTCCTCACCAGCAGCCTGCTTTTGGGGACTCTACCCCAAGACACGGCTTCCTTTATGCTTGGAGCAGCCTCCTCCGTAGCCCTTGCCCTTACTGCCTTGGAGGTACCTCCTACAGGACCCTCAGGTGGGAAAGCCCTGCCCTGCAACCCCAGCCCGGCTCTGGGGGCAGCCCCTCCCCCGGCCTCACCCAGAGTTGCATCTTTGCTGCTTTGGCTCTTCGCTTTGCCCTCACCTCATGGCCCCTTCTGGGCTCCGCAGCTCTATCCCTCTGGCCAAGATGCTGGACCCTGCCTGTGTGGACAGTGGAGCTTCTAAGGTTCTCATCCCAACTCCCATACTAACCTGGATGGGGGAGTTGGGGCCTAAAGAACAGAGGAGCCTTGCTTGTTTTAAAATGCACAGTTGGGTCCCAGCTCAGAGAATCAAATATTCTGGCTGTTACAGCTCATTACTAAACCCTAGTTCTACTCTGAAAAGGATTAAGAAAACTGCCCTGGTAACAATCCCCAGCAGAAGCAGTGCACTCACCCAGGAAGCCCTAGGAATTCACCTGCCATAATCTCCTGGTGGTCTCCCCAAAGCACATCCCACTGTCTGCACACCAGCAGAGTTGTCCAGGCAGCTGGGCACTCAGATTCTGCCTGTTAGAAGCTGGACCCAAAGTGTCAGCTTTCTGTTTTGTGTATATACATGGGCAGCTGCTGAGTGGAGCTGACGGGCTGGCTTCACCCCACAATGGAACTGAGCAGGTCACTGAGCCCCACTAACCCCAAGATTTCCTATTTATAAAACCCACCCTTGCAAAATTCACTCAGTCACAGGGAACTGGTTTTGTAGCATCCACACTGTGCACACTGGGGCCCCAGAAGTGCAGACCCTGCTCTGGCTTGCCCTGTGTGGTTCCCAGGCTCAGTCACTGATGGGTGAAGGGGGCAGTAGGCTCAGAATGATGTGTACATGGTAGAGACGGAAATGGCTTGGGGAACAGCTGGCAGCTTGGGACAGGTGATCACAGGTTGTGGTCAAATGCCCTGGGGATGCCATGACTGGATTTGATGTCCACTTCAAATCCAATGAGCTTGGGCAAGTCTTTCAGACAGAGGACTTGAGGCTGTCCATTTCTTCGCTCTAAAGTGGGAATTCTAGCTAGGCCAGCTCACAGCCTTGTGTGATAAGTGTTGTGCAGTGTGGAACCTGGCGCTGTCTGAGACAAGGTAGCCTCTGCCTGTTAGAAGGCAGACTCACATGGCTCTGAGTCCCCCAGGATGGTGCCCTTTGCTCCCTGGAAGAGCAGGCTGAGGGACCAGGAAAAGGCCGTGGCTTCCTGTGTGGGATGCGAAGCTGCAGCAGGCCTGCAAGTCAGGGGCTACCCGACCTCCTGCCCTAGTCAGGGCAGCAAGCATGGCCAAGGACAGGTCTTGCTGGCTTTTCTTCCTTCCTTGGGGAACATCCATCCCCCTGCAGGTCACACACTCATGACCCTGGCCCCCAGGACACGCTGCACAGGAACTGAAACCCAAACAGGGTTAGCAGGGGCCTGAGCTGGCCGAGGGCCCCAACCTGGCTCTCTGCTACCCTCTGTGGCCAGGACACCAGTCTTCTGCATGAGAGCATCAGCTGCAGCCAACAGACAGCAGCAGGCAGAGGCCAGGATGGAAGCCGCCCTAGGCCTTGCTTGATGCAATACCTGGTGCTTCTCCAGGGATATTTACCCCCACTCCTGTCCCCAGCTTCAGTTTCCACCAGTGCTCTGCCCCTGCCTACAAGGCCCTGCCTCCAGGCCTGAACCCAGGGCAGGCACTTGCATCTGAGCAGGCAATCTAGATTCAAATCCAGTTCCATCCCTGCCTGGCTGTGTGGCCTTGGGCAAGTCATGTCACTGAGCCATGCTTTGGTTTGCCAGGTTAAATCAGTCTGGCATGGGCCCCTTGTTAGGCAAAAGTTCCCTTCCCTTGGGGCTCCTCCTCCTCCTCCTCTTCCTCTTCCTCCTTGCTGAGCCTCATCTCCACAGCCCACCCCAGCAACCACTACTCCTGTTTCCTTTCAGGACCTGCACAGGCTTTCTGCCCTCCAAGCTTCTGCATGTTGTTCACCCTAGCAGAAATGTCTTTTCTCTCTCTCATTCTCAGCAGCCCAATGCCTTCATTGCTCGACTCGAACACTTCCTCTTCCAGAAAAGCTCTCTTCCTTGGAGCCACCAAACAAAAGCATAGACACCCCAGACACCAGAAGGGGCAGCTCTGCCCACAGCCGCTGCCTCCACCTGCTGCATGAAATCACTCAGATGCGGTTTTCTCCCCTCTTCCTGCAGTACACAAAAGTGCCCACTGGGTGGTGATAGAATGACAAAGTCCCAACGGGGAGGAGCAGTCATGGAGGCCACCCAGACACCACCTGCATCATTTGTTTATTCACCAAATATTTGCGGAGCACCTACATGGTGCAAGACTGTAGGGCAACAGTAGTACACAAAGCAACAAGGTTGCTACTCTCAAAGAGTTTAAGTTCTAATTGACAGAAGTTAGGCTTGAAGTACATTTTAAAAAAAAAAGAAAAGAAAAGAAAAAGAAAGCCAGAAAAGCATGAAACAGACATGAAGACTACACAGAAAATGTGGGGGCATCAGTGTGTCCAGAATGCTGAATGAATTTTCTTAGTGCAGAGCAGGATCAGTAGCCAAAGCAGCATGTCGACCCTAGAGCCTGGCTGAGCTGGATGATTCTCTGGCCCCTGGCTACTCACAGTGCGGTTGGTGCACCAGCAGCAGCAGCAGCAGCAGCAGCAGCAGCAGCAGCAGCAGCAGCAGCAGCAGCCCTGGGAGCTTATAGGAAATGCAGGTCCCAAAAGGCTCTCCCAAATGTACCGAGTCAGATCCACACCTCAATAAGAGTCCCAGTAATTTATGGACACCTTGCAGTGGGAGGTTCTCCTTGAATTCAGAGGCCTAAGGGCACACAGCACCTATGGAACAAATCCAGGCCACTTACTTTTATACGATGCCCATGCGAAGCACGGATTAATCTGAAGAATAATATGTTGTAGCTGAGGGTAGTAGTGGGTGCCTGTAATCCCAAATCTCTGGGAAGCTGAGGCAGGAGGATCAAAGTTCAAGCCCAGACTGGGCAACTTGGTGACTTACTGAGACCCTGTTTCAAAATAAAAATTAAAAATAAATAAGGAGGGGCTGGCGAGATGGCTCAGTGGTCTAAAGCACCTACTCAGAGCAAGTTTAGCAAAGCACAGGGACCA
>NW_004524621.1:9058369-9060379 GCF_000260255.1 Octodon degus | reverse complement strand
CACACACACACACACAAATAAATAAATAAAATTTAAAAAAAAATAAAATAAAATAAAATAAAAAATAAATAAATAAATAAGGAATGGGGATATAATCAAGTGCCCAAACCCTGGATTCAATTCCTAGTACCACAAAAAATACTATGTTGTGATGAAAAATATATGAAATTCAAATTTCTTTTTTAAAAAATGTTCTAAAAATCTTTTATTCATTTATGTACTCAGTATAGGGTTTTGCTATGCAGCTTGGACTTGTAGTGATCCTCCGTCTCAGCCTCCCCAGCACTGGGATTATAGGCATGCGCCACTATACCTGGTTTCAGGGCTGGCACACCACGCCCAGGGGTGGCACTGCATGTGGTACCAGGGATCAAACTCAGAACCTTGTGCTTGCCAGGCAGGCACTTAGACTGCTGAGCTATCTCCCCAGCCCTGAAATTCAAATTTCAACAGCTATAGATAAGAGTACATTGTGACACAACCACACTCAGGTTTGTGTTTGTCTATGGTGACGCTTGTGCTATAAAAATGGCAGCCTTGAGGAGGTGCGGCAGAGCTTGTATGACTTGCAATGTCACAAGCATTTACCGTCTGGGTCTTTAAGAAAACTGCTGCAGCACACCCTCCTCACACTTCATGAATGAGGAATTTGGGGCAGTATCTGTCTGCGGCCTAACTGGAGCCCTCACTCCTGTACAACATTCAAGGTCCTGTGTCTGTTTTCTCTGGAGTGGATCACTGACTTGCCCTCATTTTTTCTGTATTTGGAGTGATATCCATGTAGAAAAAGATGTCTATCTTTAAGATTTACAAAAAAAAAAATTTTTTAATTTAAGTCCCATTTTGGGACTATTTTGGAATAGTTTGCTGAGTTCACACACCTATAATATTTAAATGATGGAACTAAACAAAAAAAAGGGGGATATAGATGAATGACCATTTTGTATTTGTGTATTCAGAATGGTTAGGATATAGCTACATTCTCTTAATTTAATGAATAAAAGGATTTGTTCTAATAGTGTTTGTAAATAGGTATCATGTCTGCATCTTGTACAACAAATAACCACTAGGAAGGCAGTATGCAATGTGTTAATTATTGGACTTGTCCTACCAATTTGATTTGAATCTGTCTCATTGCTATTTATTTCTCAATAAAATTATGGAAAAAAATAAAACAAAAAAATAGGTCCCGTTTTAAATGTAGCTACTTTGGAACCCATAGGAGATGTGGACACTTGAAAAAAACCAGATTCTTTTTACTAGAATGTACTTAGCTGATACGAAGCCTTTTCCTGAGCTCCTGAAGGGAGGAGTTGCAGAGGCCTCTGTGCAAGGAGTGAGGAGCAGCCCTCCCTGCCTGCCTCTCACAGGCTGCTGGACAGCAAGGGCCTCCTCTGAAGGTTCTTGGGCTCTGTGAGGTGCTCTGAGGCTTTGGACTTGGCTGGCAGTGGAGCAGTCTCAAGTGACCGAGTGCTTGCCTGTCGTGTCTCCATCAGGACCTGGAGGGTCCTGGTGCTGGCAGGGGTGCAGGCAGCAAGAGAGCACAGTGTGGAAAACAGTGGCCTGCATCGGGCTTGGGAGGCAGCTCAGAAGTATCTCCCCTGCTCGGCTCACTTGGGGGAAACTCCTCAGCCCGCCCTGAGTTGCACAGCCCCCGCCCCAGCCCCAGCCCTACTCTTGGTCCCCCGCCCCAGCCCCAGCCCTACTCTTGGTCGTGCCAGCTCTTGGGCCCAACAGTGCAGCACAGAGCTCCTTCTTTGGGCTCACGCTTTCCACCTTAGGGCTTTTGCTCCTGCCACTGCCGCTGCCCACAGTGTCCTCCCTCTGCCTCCTGACTTCCTCTCAGAATTCTCACTATGTGGGGCATAGTGGTACCCAGCTATTGTCCCAGCACTCTGGGAGGCTGAGGCAGGGGGATGGTAAATTTAAGCCCAGCCTGGGGAACTTAGCGTGGCACTGTCTCAAAAACAAAAACAAAGCAAAACAAAACAAAACAACTATATATATATA
>NW_004524621.1:9056641-9058269 GCF_000260255.1 Octodon degus | reverse complement strand
TATATATATCCATGCTTTGGGCCTGGTCCAAATTCTGCGTCTACTGGAAACCAAACCTGGCCTCTATCAGACTGTTAATTTGCCTCCTCCTAGCACCTTCAAGTTTTTTCAAGGTCAAGAGCATTGTGTCTTTGCTTTGTCTCCACTACAGAGGAAACAGAGGGGAAAAAAACAAAAACAAAACCCACACTACATGTTGGATTTAAGCATTAGGTTGGCCACTTACACAAAATGGAAATAGCAGTGCTGACGCAGAGGGCTGCTGTGAAGACTGAAAATGCGGCCCATGTGAAGAATGTCACAGGCACCAATGGGCCGCGCAAATGCATGCTGGGATAGCATTGCTCATGTGTGTGGAATCAATGGCTGTGTAACGCATAGTTCCGGTTGGAGATGTGACTGACCTTTACAGGAGCCTGCCTGAGCCTTGTTCTGGGGAGTGCTCTTCCACGTGCTGCCTTCTGTCACCCTTCACCTGACCTGGGAGGCATCTGTACTCTCCTTGGCTCCCCTGCAGCTGCCACCTGGCAGCCAGCTCTTCTGGTGTCACTGGGCAACAGGCCTAAGCTGAGCTACTCCATGCCTGAATGGGTGTTGGAGAACAGGCCAGGCACTTCGACAGCTCTGGGGACTCACAGTGGGACCAAGGCTGGACTCTTGCCAGAGCTAAAGCACAGCAATGGGAAGACAGTGAGACAGGCACTCAGGACAGCTGGTCAGGACACAGCAGGGCTACCAGGCTGGCACAAGTCCTTGAAGATCCAGTGTTCAGAAGTGAGGGGTGGAACAAGTCTCAGGAGTCTGGCAGCACTGGATGACCAAGAGCTGAGCAGTCCTGCCAGCTAGGCTGACCTGGATCAAAGTCCTGGCACTCAGTACCCCCATCCAAGGCAGGGAGAGCCATGGGCCTGCAGCGGGGAAGGACTTGCAGGGGGCAAGTGGCACAGCTATAGGGAGCAAAGCCAGGAGAGGGAGGCAGGCAGCACCCAACATGCAGTGGGCCCGTGTCCTCCCTGGCCTGAGAGGTGGGATGAAAGTCAATCCTACTTCACCACCATTTCCTCAGCACCCTGAGAACTGGGCCCAGTCTCCATACCCACCAACCACCATGTGAGCTGAGTAACTGCCAAGGATCAGAGGAAGGGCTTTGCCTGATGATTCCAGGCAGATGTCTGGGGCAGGGCCTCTGAGCAGCCTTGTCTTCAACAAACTCAGAAGGGACACAAACCACAGGTGCCTGGTGTGATGCTTCTAAAAGGGTTGGCAGCTACTTTAGCAAACTGTTGCTGCATAACAATTGACCACAGTTTAGTGACTTCAGTCAAGCCCTTTACTGCCCACCAGCTCTAGTCAGGAGCTTGGGGCCTGCTCAGACTCTCCTGGTTGAGCCAAGGTGCTGGCCAGGCTCCATTCTCTGGGCACTCAGGGTCCCCTTCAAATTCACGGGTTGGCACAGTTCATTTCTGAGATGGTAAGACCAAGGCGCTCAGCTCAGAGAGACCACCTCGCATCCCTGCCAAGGGCCCTCTTCAAGGCATGGCAGTTTGTCCCCTCCATGTCAACAGAGGGCTTCTTTCTAATGCTGCATCTTTGTTGCTTTAAAAAAAAAAAAAAAAAAAAAAAAAAAA
>NW_004524621.1:9039283-9056076 GCF_000260255.1 Octodon degus | reverse complement strand
GCACCTATACATATATATCATTTTCTTTCTTTCTTTCTTTCTTTCTTTCTTTCTTTCTTTCTTTCTTTCTTTCTTTCTTTCTTTCTCCTTCCTTCCTTCCTTTCTTCCTTTTCTCCTTTCCCTCATCCCAGTTGTTTCTTTCTGTTTTACAGTATCTACTGTACCTTTCAGATTTTATTTACTCTTTCAGTTGCTTACACTAGGGAGACAATATGTTTATAAATGCAGGGCTGATTTATTTCACTTATGAGTACGGTCTCTAGTTGCATCCATTTACCTATAAAAGCCTCAAGTTTACCTTTTTTTTTTATTATTGATGCTGAATCTTTTAAAGGTCCATGAGACAAGGTCAGGGCCACCTGCATAACCTCCCCTCGTACTATCCAGGTCAGTTAGTTGGTCACCTGATCACAGACATGACATCCCACTTTAGACACCAGGGAGGGGCTTATGCAGGGGACTCCATCTGCAGGTGGGAGGGAATCTTAGAATTCCACCCCCATTTGTTTAGCTCATGGCCACTCTTGAAAGGATCCACAAAACAGCCCTTGAGCTGGACTCTGCCTCAAGCTTCTCCTGCCAATTCATTCCCTGCTCTGCAGGTAGACCCTTCTACAGTCTCATGACATCTGCCTCTCCCTGCATAAAGCGAACATACGCCTCCTTGCTGCCTCAGGATAAAGTCTGATCACCCCAAGGAGCCAGGCCAGCCCTGGGAGTCTGGTTTAGCTGTGTCTCCTGCCTGCCACTCCCACTGTACTGCCACAACCCCAGAGCTGGCCAGCCCTCGCATGCTCCCTGTCTCTGAGCACTGCCCTTCCATCACTCGTTCTTTATGTTCTAGGGGACAAAGTCTTGTTGTGTTGCCTTGCCTGGCTTCAAACTCTTGGGTGCAGGCAATCCTTCTATCTCTGTCTCCCCAGCAGCTGGGATCACATGCACAGGCCTTCACACCTACTGTCATCTCTCATTCTTGGACAAACATTTATGCAGTAATTTATGGGTAACTACTTTGCTACAGGCTCGATAAGGTGTTGAGTGCAGGAGGTTGACAAAGAGATGGTCCCCGCCTTCACGAGCCATCTCCCTGGCCCCAAGAACCAATCTCTTAGGAGACAGGCAAGCCACAAACCCCAAGTATCCTAGGGGTCTGTGAGCCCAGGGCAGGAGCACTTAAATCCAGCAGGGGGCAGGAGTATCAATCAAGAAGGGCTAGAGGTGGGGCCGGTAGAGGTGGGGCTGTATCCTGAGGACAGACTTTACTCAGGAAGAGGGAGGGTGTTCACATCTCTCAACACTTCTCCCTAAGGGAGATTTGTTCTATTTTATACTGAAATGTATTTGAAGGCTAAAATAATTTAAAATTGTGTTACTGGTAATGTAAAGAGCAGACTAATAAAGTTAAGTCAGAGACAAAGTAGACATAGGAATTTAGTATATGATAAAAGTTGCCTATGGAGAGAGATAGGTCATCTGATAAATCATTTTGCAAGATATTAAATATACTACAAATGTAAAACAATTTAGCCAGCATGGTACTAACACAGGATGGCTAGCTTAACAAAATAGAATGTAAAATTTAGAAATACATCCTAATAGACCCAAATTTAGTATATCACAGTGGTACAATGTCAGATGAGGGGGTGGATTATTTTATAAAATGTCAAATAACTTACTAGCTACCTGAAAAAAAAAAAGAGAGAACACAATTTCAAAATTAATCCATAAAAATACCAGGTTGAGGAAGCATGAAATATGTTTTCTAAAAACTAAATTTAATGAGAAAAAGGCTTTTTATGTATGGCAATTTAAAAACATGAGCCAAATACTCTTTCTATCAAGAAATTGAGTCTTGGCTAGAGATATGGCTCAGTAGTAGAGAAAGGAAAAGAAAGAAGACAGGAGGGGGGAGGCAGGGGAATTGGAGAGGAGGGGAGGGGAGAAACGGGGAGGGAAAGAAAAATGCTGTCATTTAGTCTCCCAAGCTCAGGCCTTAAAAGACTCACAGTTCCATGTTCTCTGTCTTGAGATGGCCTACACTTGGAACTCAGGCACCAAGCTTGAGGATGCCCAGCAAATATAGAGTGGTCACTTTTAGATGTTTAGGCCAATAATATAAGCAAGGCCCCTGCTGCTTGCCAGCATCAGTAATGATGAGGCATACAAAAAGCTTTCAGTGACTTGGCCCAACTACCATCCAAGTGCTGCTGCATGCCAGGGCCACAGGAAGAACCACTAGCTGAGCCCAGTCACCCCTACAACCAGGGGAAATAATAGCAAAATGACCCTTATTGTATAAGGCACTGTGATTTGGGATAATTCATTATGCAGCAACAGATAACTAATAGACACTGTGTGGCAAAGCCTAGAAGTTGAGGAATTAAACATTTTAACCTTAGAAATTACTAAGTTAAATGTGATGGAACATGCCTGCAACCTCAGCAGGAGGCCAAAGCAAGAGAATTGCAAGCATGAGCTCAGCCTGGGCCATTTAGCAAGGCTCTGTCTCAAAATACAAAATCAAAGAAGGGTTGGGGTGCAAAGAAGCTTGGTTCCATACTCAGGACAGGAAAAGAATCAGGCTGAGGGTGTAGATCAGAGGCAGGCCATATGTCTAGCACACATGAGGCCCTGGATTCCTTCCCCAGCACTTCAAAAAAGAAAGAAAAGGAAAGGAAGGAAGAAAAAATTAATGAAATCACAAGACAACAATCTGGGGAACATATCATATATTTGTACCTCCTATTATACCTTTCTAATTTCCTTCTTGTAACAGTGTTTCTTAGGATAAATATGCTCAGCTCATGTAAATAAGCAAAGGACATTAAGGAGTAGTTTATAGAAAAAGAAGTGGCACTTAAATGCATGAAAATTATTCATCTTGGCTCAAAAGAACTGCAAATTAAGATTACAATAAAATATTATTTTTAAAAAATAACATTGGGCAAATAAGTACTTTTATACATTGCTGATAAGAGTATAAATTAAACAACTTCTATGAAAAACATTCTGACAGTATCTATCAAAATTTATAGTGTATATTTTTTGAGCCAGTAATTCTACTTCTAGGAATTTATCTTACAGATGCATTTATACATGTTCAAAATGACACATGCCAATTGCTTTTTATTGTTGCATTGCTGACGCAGTAAAATATGGGAAACAAAGTAAGTGTCCATTCATAGGGGACTGCTGCTTACCTATGGACCATTCCTACAGTGAAGGACCCTACTTGAAGTACAAAAAAAAAAAAAAAAATGAGTCTGCTCCATGTATCTGATGAGGAATGACTCCCAAGATAATCTGTTCAGTGAAAAAAAAGGAAGATGTACAGATTGGGTGCTGCCATTTATGTGAATAATTATATGCATACTTAACATCTCTTAAAAGATGAGTAAGAATCTGGGGATGGTACCTCTAGGAAGAGTACATTATGAGAAGGACAGAATGGGAGAGACAATTTTCACCCTTGGGAACACATCTCTTGTACATTTCTTATATCTTTCCACAATAGAGAAAAAATTCATTTAAACATAATATTTGAATAACTGGTTAACCATTTATAAATACATAAAAGGCCCCATTGCTAGCTGGTTACAGTGGTACACCCTTGACATAATCCAAGCTACTTGGGAGACAAAGGCAGGAGGATCACAACTTTGTAGCCAGCCTGAGCAAATGAGTTTAAGACCCTGTCTCAAAACTGAAATAAGTAGAGCTGGGAATGTAGCTCAGTGGTAGAGCATTCCTAGGTTCAATCTGAGTATGAGGAGGCACATCTCAAATCATATGTGTATGCAAAAGGTTCCAAATGGAGGAGACTGGGGTGTAATTCAGTAGCAGAGTCTGTGTTTAGCATGTTTATGGACTCAGGTTTCATTCTCAGGACCACCACCAAAATGAGCAGTTCCAGCCCCCACAAGCCCTCCTCTACTGGCTCACACTGAGCTTCTCCCAGGCATCCCTCATGCAACTGCCTCTACCTCTTAACCTTCCACTGGTCAGGATGACAGCTCCCCCTGAAACATTTCCCTATCCAATCACAGAAGTTCTTAAGGCAAGCTCATAAGTAATGTCTGCATTCCTAGATTTGGGGGCTGGGGAGATAGCTCAGTGGCTTAAGTACCTGCTTGGCAAGCACAAACTGCTGAGTTCAATTCCTAGTACCAAAACAGAAGAAGAAGAAAAAAAGGGAAGTTGCCCCTCATTCACCTCCTTCATCCTTCCCACCCCCATGGGGCTTTGAGAGCAAAGACCTGGGGTCTTAAGAGTACCACAGGGCAAGGGCTTGTATCCAGCCTCTGCCTCTTAAGTGACTGTGCAACTTTAAGCAAATGATTTCACCACTCTGGCCCTCTGCTTCCTGTCTATAGACTGGAGAGAGTGACATGCACCTTGTAGGCATGGAAACATGGTGTGTTGGGAAGTTACCACATAAAGTGTTTGGGACTGGTGTGTAGAATTTACAAGCAGTGGTCCACATATGTGGCAAATGTTTAAATTTTTAAAAACTTATTACAATGAAAGACATATCACTATTAATTACCCTCAAAATACTCCCCCTCACTTTGAATATACTTATGTGCTCATTATTGCCACTTTTTGAAGTAGTTCTAGAAGATTTCTTTCATGGCTTTATAAGGTGTGATAAAAAATATGATGAGGGCTGGTGAGATAGCTCAGCAGACTAAGCACCTGCTTAGGCAAGTGTAGGGACAGGAGTTTGATCCCCGGCACCACAGGCTGTGCCAGCCCTGCCCCTGGGCACGCTGAGCCAGCCCCTGAGACCAGACATGGTGGTTCACACCTGTAATCCCAGTGCTGGGGAGGCTAAGACATGAGGATCATTACCAGTCCTAGCTGCATAGAAGGACCCTGTACCAAATACATTAAAAATTATATATATATATATATATATATACATATATTGTTATATTATATTATATATAATTGTTGGGCAGTACCATTCAATAGAAAGGCTAGTTTGTAAAAACATTATGATATTCAAGTGCTAAAATAAAACAAACTGTACAGCAAATAACCACTAGGAAGACAGTATGCAATGTGTTAATTATTGAAACTGTCCTACCAATTTGATTTGAAACTGTCTTATTGCTATTTGTCTGTCAATAAAATTATGGAAAAAAAAAAAAAAACAACGGGCCAGCCAAATAGCTCAGCGGATTAAGGCACCTGCAAGCAGGCGCAGGGACTGGGGGTGGGTGGTGGGAGGGTGGGGGGTTGTTGATCCTCAGGCCTGCCGTGCCGGCCCCGCCCCTGAGGTGCACGGAGTCGGTGATTGAGACTGGGCATGGTGGCGTGCACCTGTAATCCCAGCTCTTGGGAGGCTGTAACCAGGCAAATCACTACGAGTCCAATCTAGTAGTGAGACTCTGGACACCCTGTAGACCTTTCCCTAAAATAAAAAAAATAAAAATAAAAATAAAACAAACTGCAACCCAGATTGATGTATGCCACAAAATTATCTTTCAACATCAATGGAGAAATAAGATGTTTCCATGATAAAGAATACCTGTTCTGAAGGACAATGGAGAAATAGACAATAAAGAGAACAAATCCAAGGCTCCCAATAGATTGATTTTATGGGCAAAACAAACAATTAAATAGAAAAGGAACCAACAACAAGAAAATATTATGTTGGCATGAACAAGTTAATATCTATTAGCTGTAATCATTAATGTGAATGGTCTCAATTGAACAATCAAAAAAATGATAGGCAGAATGGATCAAGAAACAAGACCCAACAATTTGCTGCACGCAAGAAACACATTTAACTCAAAAAGCAATTTATAAACTAAAAGTAAAAGGGCAGAAAACAATATATTCCATGCAGTAGAAACCTGGACAAAAGTAGGGATAGTTACTCTATTTGAAGACAAAATGGATTTCAAGCCAAGACTACTGTATGGTTTGTGTCTAGGTGTCGCCTCAAAGCCTGATGCAGTCTTGGGGCAGCTTCTGGAGTTTGTGATTGATTACTGTGGGTGTGGATGCTGCATATGCCCTGGGGCAGGTAATTTGCATTACAATGTGAGTGGGAAGAGAAGCTAGCAGCTTGAGCTGCTGCTACTCCTCTCCCTTGCGCTCTTGCTCTTTGCTGGCATCATGAACAGTTGCCCTCTGCCATGTGCCACTCTGCCTTGGAGCCAGCTGAGTACGGACTGAAACCTCCAGTAACTGTGAGCTAAATAAACCTTTCCTTCCTTCATTTTGAGTGTCGGGTATTTGTCCCAGCAAAGAGAGAAGAATAGCTAAGACAACTACTCAGAAGAAACAAAGAAAGTCACTACACCCAGAGGGAGAGACAACAATTATAAGTGTATATCTATCAAATACTGGCACACCCAACTACATAAAACAAACACTAATGAACATTAAAAAAAATCATTAATATAACTGTAATAGGGAAACTCAATAACCCACTGTCACAAATAGGTAGATCAACTAGACAAAAATTAAAAAGAAATATTAGGGCTGGGGAGTTAGCTCAGTGGTCTAAGCTCCTGTTTGGCAAGTGCAAGGACCCAGGTTTGATCCCCAGGACCACATTTCATGCTGGTCCCAACCTGAGCCCTCTGAGCCAGTCACTGAAACCAGGAATGGTGGTGTATGGCTGTAATCCTAGAGAACTACAAGCTAATCTCCTCAATGAACATGGATGCAAAAATCTTCAGGAAGATACTGGCAGCCAGAATGCATCAAATTACCAAAAAGATCGTATACCATGACTAAGTAGGATTCATCTGAAGGATGCAGGCATGGTATAACATACACAAACAGAACCGAGGACAAAAACATACAATCATCTCAGTAGATGCAGAAAAAAACATTGGATCAAGTCCAATATAAATTCACAATTTTTAAATACCTTTCAGAAAATTGGAATAGGAAGAATTTATCCCAAGTCAATAAAAGCCACTTATAACGAACCAATAGCCAACATCATACTAAATGGTCAAAACCTGGAAGCTTTCACTCTAAAGTCAGAACAACAGAAGGATGCCCACTCTCACCACTCTTGTTCAGTATAGTTCTGGGAACATTAGCCAGAACAATTAGAGAAGAAAAAGAAATAAAAGGAATATAGATAGGACAGAAAGAGGTTAAATTATCATTATTTGCCAATAACATGACACTTTACAGAGAATATCACAAAAACTCCACCAAAAGACTCATAGAATTAATAATCAAGTTCAGTAGCATAGCAGGATATAAAATTAACACTCAAAAACTCAAGAGCATTCCTGTACATAAATAACAAACTCACTGAGAAAGAAAGGAGGGAAGCAAAACTTCATGATAGCATCAAGTAAAGTGGTTAGGAATCAATCTAATGAAGGAAGTGAATGACTTTTACATTGAAAACTATAATAATCTGAAAAAGAAGATTAAAGAGGATATCATAAAATGGAAAAACATTCCCTATTCTTAGCTAGGCAAAATCAATGTAGTCAAAATGGCCACACTTCCAAAATTGATACAGATTTAATGCAGTGATACTCAACATACCAGTAGCACACCTCGCAGAACGAGAGGAAACAATCCTCATGTTCATATGGAACAGAAGTGACCTAGAATACCAAAAGCAATTCTGAGCAACAAGGGCAAGGCAAAGGGTATCACAATCACCAATTTGAAGCTACCATGATAACAATAGCATGGTACTGGCCAAACAAAAGGAGAAACAAACAGAAACCAACACAGACCTAAAGATCAATGAAACAGAACAGAAAACACGGAAACAACTCAAGCACACTCATCCACCATATCTTTGACAAAGGGACAAACACCTTCACTGGAAGGAAGATATCCTTTACAATAAATGGTGCTGGAGAAGATGGCTTTTCATATGCCAAAAACTGAACCTAAATCTATATCTCTTTTCATGCACTAAAATGGATCAAAGATTTAAATATAAAAACAGAAATAATCCACTAGAAGACAGAATAGGTAAAATTCTTGAAGACATGAGTGTTGGCAAAGACTTTATGACCAAAACCCTGATCTCACAAGAAATAATATAAAGAATCAATAACTGAGATTACATCAAATTAAAAAGCTTTTGCACAACAAAAATTATCAGGAAAGTAAAGAGTCAATCCTCAGAGTGGGAAAAAAATTAGCCAATTGTTCCTCAAAGGACTAATATATAGAATATATAGCAAATATGAAAAAATAAAATTTAAAGACCCAGCCCCAGAACGGGTACCTTTGAGGCCAGGCACTGTGGTGCCTACCTGTAATCCAGGCACTCAGGAAGCTAAGGCAGGAGGATCTCCACAAGTTCAGGGCTAGCATAAGCTACATGCTGAGTTCAAGTCCAGCTGCAACTATATGGTGAGTCTTTGTCTTAAAAAACAAAACAAAATATATACTAATTTAAAAATTAAATTATGGTGTATCCTCATCCTTCTTGTTCCCTGGATCTGGTACCATGACTTGTAACTCTTCCTAAAAGTCAAAATGACCATGAAAATAAATATTTTCAATCAACTCAGAGCATCAAAACAGCCACAACTGCCCAACTAAGGACACAAAGAGGACTTCCAGAACTGCTTCAGAAAGAGGCAATAATGATGGGATAACCCCTTAACTGACTTCATGTCTGGCTCTATTCCTTCCCCCAGGGAGGACCAACTGAGCATTATCTGTGTCTTTTGCCTGGTAGGAAGGGACCCATTAACCTGTTGTGTCTCCTCCTACCCTTGGTGCCCAGTGCCCTTGCCTGTCCTTAATAAAGTATGGAAGAACTTGAGCTCTGGAGATTAACAGACTAGAGCTACAGATCATGTTGTTCCCTAGAGGGCCTGGCCTAGGAACAGAAAAACATTTTGTTGTGTCAGTATTTGATGTGTTTCTAAAATCTCCCTGCAGAAGCCTAGCAACACAGATAAAAGTTGGTGGGTAAGACATTTATTAATGTGTTACTTGAGAGAGAGAGGAGGCAGACTGAAGCTCTGGCAAGAACATAGATGGCCCAGGGATTTGCTGTGGGGTCTCCAGTCGGTAAGGTCACTTCCCTATGCATCTCCCAGTTCTCTCACCTGGAATCTCATGGGGCGCTGTGGATTTCGATAAAATCAAAGAGGAGACAACTCTGTTGCCCACTGTAGGTGCTGTGCTGTAAGAAACACTGATTACAGTTTGTCTCTGTACCAGCCTGGAGGCTTGTTGTGATGCTATAACTACCATCCTACAGATAAAGAAGCCGAGGTGCACAGAGGCATAAAACAGTCTCATTGGTCACAGAGCTGGGATTTAAACCTAGGTAGCCAGGTTCCAGAGCCTGAGCTCCCCACCGCACCTGCCACCTCCTGAAGCCTATGCAGACGCTGTCTGCTTCAACACCACCCCTCAAGTGTGTTGTCTCTATTTTGTGACTGAAGAAACTAAGGGCCAGCAAGATGACACGACCTCACCAAGGTCAAATATCTTATAAAGCAGAGCCAAATTTAGACTGCAGCCCATCCCACTGCAAGCCCAGGGCCTGCCTACCACCCCACAAGTGTGGCCCCCGGCCTGTGGAGGCCAGCAGGTGTCTGTCTCCAGCAGGTGTATCAATCGTCCAGAGACCCCGGGTGACAGGACCAGTCAGACTTCTCTGCTGGGGAGATAACTCAGTAGAATAAGTGCCTGCCTGGAAAGCATAAGGTCCTGAGTTCAATCCCTGGTACTGTAAAAAATAAGTAAAGAAAGAAAGAAGAAGAAAAACCAAACCAAAACAAACAAGCAAAAAAACAGACTTCTCTTCACAATTGTGGGTTTGTGTGTGTGTGTGTGTGTGTGTGTGTGTGTGTGTGTTTGTGGTACTGGGTGGGGATTGAACTCAGGACGTTAGGCTTGCCCAGGCAGGCGCTTATGCCCTTGAGCTATCTCCCCAGCACAATTGTGGGTTTTATATAGGGAAGGGTCCCAAATATTAAAAGGGTCATTGCTGGATGCCCACGCCTCTTCTCCAGCCTCCCGTGAGCACGCACATCCCGAGGGGCTCAGAACTCAGTATTCGTGACCAGTGTGACTCACCGTAGCCTGGGGTTTATGAGGGAGTGTAAGGGCATCTGCACTCCCTTTTTCACTCTCACAGGTTTCACAGGGACAGAGAAACCACTGACACACAGGACGCTCCTCTGGGCGCCTTCCCACCACTCCAGACCTAAGACAGCCCTACGGTCTTGGAACCTCTGGGACAAAGAGTGCCCATATGCAGTGCTGTCCCTCCCCAATCAATCTCAGTGTCACTAGGGCCCTATGGCATACGCAGATGTATAATGCGCCCCAAGAACGCCACACTCAAATCCAGCGAAAAGATGCCGTCACTCGCACTCCCTGGACGCAGACTCTGCACACCACTTCCTCCCTCATTCCGAGGGTGGGGACCACGCCCCCGCGCAGTCCTCACCTCACCCCGCTCAAGCTCCGCCCCCACGCAGCCCTCGCCCCGCCCCGCGCAGGCCCCGCCCCAAAGGCCTGGGAGACTCTTCCTTTGCCCTTCCGGCCAGCTCCAACAGTCTGTGCACGTTGCATGAGACTAGCGCGACTCATGAAGGTGTTCGTCACCCGCAGGATCCCCCCCGAGGGCAGGGCCGCGCTCGCCCAGGCCACAGAGTAAGAGCCACGCACCATTGCCCTCTCCGCGCACCGAGGCCCAGCCGCGCCAGGCCTACGCGATGTCTCCGGAGCAGTTGGGGAGCCCTCAGCACCCTGCCCCAGGCCACCCTGGCAGATGCCGGCCACCCACCCTCAGGCACCTTGCGCAGGGTGACTCAGAGACCTCCAGGCGGGCTTCGGGGTGTCTGGGACTGTATAGTGGGTTGGGGTCATCAGGGGCCAAAGAGATGGCCCAGAGCTAGGGTCTCTGTCAGACTTTGCTGCTGAGTCCGGTTATATCGGGCTTGGAGTTTGAGGAGGCTTAGAAAAAGTTGTGTAGGCTCCAGGCCTCATCGGGCTTCTGGCCATAACTCGGGGACCTGGCACTGGGCCTGTAGGAGGGAAGCTGGTCCTTGGTCACTGCCTTCAGAGAGGAGAGATTAACCATGAGGCAAGGTCCAGGCTGTTGATTCTTGTCCCTGGATGCTGGCCCGACAGGGCAGGTGAGGTCAGGGACTGCTCATAACACTAGCCAGGTCCCCTTTGTAGTTGGCCTGGCCTGTGGATGACTCTTCAGGTGGAACCCAGTGCACCAACCTTGTCAGGTATGTCACATGCATAAACTTAGTCCTTGCAACACTGGGAAGTTAGTGTTACAGTTCTCATCTCACTGACCCCAAAACATGCCAAAAGGGGTAAGTACCTCACCCAGTGTCACACAGCCCCAGGTGGTGGAGCTGGGGTTTGACCTCATCAGGTTCTAGTTGCAGCAGGACCTATATACTTTGTCAGGTTTACACATCTGGCATGGAGGTAAGACCCAGCCTCAGTAGCCAATTCCAAGAAAGTGAGTTTTGTCTTCCAGATTTGCTTAATGCAATGCCATCTTTTCTGCAGGGAGGAAGGGGAAGACAGAGTAACACTGAGGGCATGTAGATGTGTCTCCAGCTACTTGGTGGGTGCGCTACTCACACCTGGCGTGTAAGTAGTGAGGAGCTACAGCAGGATATCCTGAGAGGTGCAGCATGTGACAATTTTTTGTATTTTGTACTTTTTTGGCATTGCACCCAGGGTCTTGCCAGTGCTCTACGCCTGAGCAACATCCCTGTCCCTCACTGTGCTGAGATAAATGGGGAAGGCTGGAGGAGTGTCTCACTTCCAGGGCTGCTGTGGAAGCATGCATTAGTGCTCCTCCTGTTGCTTGAGCTTGAGATTATCTTTCCTGGCAGAGCTCATGATGAGAGTTTTCTATTTCATGGACTCGTAGGGCCAAAAGAGATGCAACTGGTTGTTTAAGCCAAGCCCCTTCTGACACAGGAACCCCTCTGGCCTTTCTTGCAGATGACCACCTACCTGGCCATGTGGAGACACCCTGTGCATGTAAGGAAGCTCTTAGTGTTGAGCTGAGAGCTGTTCCTGGTTTTCTTCTTTTCTGCTTAGGCTCTGCTCTGGGGCCCCTCAGCCTTTGTTAGCTTCCTCTGCTCTGTGATAGGCCTTCATCCCCCAGCCATTCTCTCTGGACCATAGAGGCCACCCACATCAGGTGCTGACTGGACCCAGTTACAGGCCAGAGAGCAAAAGTGATGCTTGCCAGCTCTCAGAGGGGCCAGGGCATCTGTGGGGCTTTCCTGCATCTCCTAGGTGGCCTTCTTTCCTTTCAGCTGTGAAGTGGAACTGTGGGATTCTGATGAGTGCATCCCCAACAAGGAGCTAGAACGCGGTGTGGTGGGGGCCCATGGCCTGCTCTGCCTCCTCTCAGACCGTGTGGACAAGAAGATCCTGGATGCTGCAGGTATTTGTATTGGGTCAGCGTGGGCATGATTCTTGGTGTCTCAGCCTTGTGGGGCACTGGCTTGTGGATTGTCCTCCACCTCTCTCTGCTGTGAGTCCATGAGGGAAGCTCCAGGAGGGAAGGACCCTGGTGTGGACCCAGTGGGGTGGGTGTGGGGGAGTGTGGCCAATGCCCTGGGGCCACAGTTTTGCTTTATGACTTAAAGCAAGATGTGCCTTTTCCACAACTGTGTGTAGCAGGAGGGAGGCCCCAGCTCAGTGCCCCACACCAGCCAGCACCCAGTATCTGTCTACACAGCCCCAGTTCCTGCTTTTAGCCCTGGACAGGGGCAAACATCACCCCATGGCATTGTATCCTGACTGTTTGGAGAAATGGTTTAGATTCAGGGGCTGCTGACAGGAGAAAGAAGCTGTAAGTCAGTCAAGCCATCCCTGGAAGCTTTCTAGTGAAGGAGAGGCTATGAAAGGGTCATGCCCTGCTACTACCTCTATGATCTCAGAGGTATCCATGGATGGTCCCAAGAAGGAGACCCAGGCCTCACTGGTGGGCAGTCCAGTGGATAAGCCCAGTGTCCAAGTCCTGAAGGGGAATCCCGATTCTGACTTTGACTAGGCCAGGACACCGAATATCTCTGAGACACTGTGTCTGTAGATGGCAAAGAGGATGGTGTGGAGTGCTACCTGTAGAATAGAAATTTAAGAAAATAACAAGCAGGTGTTCCTAGGATAGTCCCCAGTGTTGTGACTTTGAATTCAATGAGGAAAGACACAAACAGTGTCTTTTCTGTACAACAGGACCTAATCTCAGAGTTATCAGCACACTGTCCGTGGGTGTCGACCATTTGGCTTTGGATGAAGTTAAGAAGCGGTAAATACAGCTGAGCTCTGGGAGGGCCCAGCATGAGGGGCGGTGTTCAGATGGTGCAGAAGAGAGCTGCTTGTTTTCACTTTGTATCCCTGAAGTGGCTGGGGAAAATTCATGTGAATGTGAAGTGGCTGGGGAAAATTCATGCATATGTGCACAAATCAGTTAAAACAAACCTGGATTGGACATGGCGCCTGCCTACAGCATTATCCCAGCTACTCAGGAGGCTGAGGCAAGAAGAGTATAAGTTAAGATCAGCCTGGGCAACTTATGTTTCAAAATAAAAAATAAGAAGGGTGTGGTTCCATGTGCTTGTAACATGATTTAATATCATGTATTACATGATATCACACAAACCCAAGAAATTGGAGAGAGTGAGCTACCTCTATCTAGTATTATTCTTTTACATTCCTTATCTTTTTTGATCCCCACCATAGCCCTGGAAGAAGACAGAAGCATTATTTCCTTTTCTAATGAGGAAATTCAGAATAATTTAACTAGTGACTTGCCCCAAACCTGAGCTCTTCTATCATCATAGCCTTCCCAAAGTGAGAGATGATCCAATGTACATGAGGACTAACCACTCATTTAAAGCTCTGAGCTTCCTGGCAGGCAAAACAATGGAGTGAAGTGATATCATGGAAAAGACATACCAGTAGACATTGCTGAAGGTGCATGAGGCCATGTTACCACCAGATGTTTGATTTCTAGTGGGATCCGAGTGGGCTACACCCCAGATGTCCTGACAGATGCCACTGCGGAGCTGGCTGTCTCCTTGCTGCTGACCACCTGCCGCAGGTTGCCAGAGGCAATAGAGGAAGTGAAGATGTGAGTGCCACGTGGTGGGAAAGGGGTTCTGCTCAGCAGCCAGGACCTAAACTGGAGATCAGCCTGGCCCAGGCTTGTGCCATATCCCCAGGTGGGCCCCATCTCATGAGGGGAGAATCGACTCAGCTAAAATTAATAAAACTCAGGGCTGGGGCCAGTGGGATAGCTCAGCAGACTAAGCGCCTGCTTTGGCAAGCACAGGAACCAGGGCTCAATCTCTGGTCCTGTATGCTGTACTGTACCTGCCCCCAGGGTGCTCTGAGCTGGCAATAGAGTCCGGGTGTGGTGGCACATTCCTGTAATTCCAGTGCTGGAGAGGCTGAAAACAGAAGGACCACTATGAGACTGAGCTGCATATTGAGACCCTGCACCAAATACATTAAACAAAACAAAAAACCGCAGGGCTGAGCTTCAGTAAACAGAGCATGATGGGGAGTCATGAGAGGTGGCTCTAGGAATGGGACAAATTCTGATGACTGGGGTTGGGGGAGGAATGCAGATTGGGAATGGCTTCATGGAAGGGGGGGGAATCCCCTTGAAGGCAGAAGGGTTTTTTTTTTTTTTGGCTCCAAATGCCTTCAGGGCAGGTTTGGCTGGCTTGAGTTGTGGGGCTTGAACCACAGCAACCTGAGCCTGACTGCTTTGTTGAAGCAGCCACTTAAAGAACTGAGCTAAAGGGCAGGAAGAGCACTCCCCTTGAGCACTGAGAGTGATTCCAAGACCAGTGATGCTGGAATCAGAAACCACTGAGGACTGAAAGTTGTTTCTAAATCCCTTTGAGAGCTAAGCCTGATTGTGCTGACTGCAGTAAGGCCATCATGGCTCCTCAGTGGCAGGAGCAGGTTGCAACCCCGACGTGGCCAGGGTGCTGCATAGACAGTTGTGGGCACTGTGCTTTCCTCCTCACAACCAGAGCTGTGCAGCCCAGCCTGAGGGTTCTGGCGCGGGATCTTGGTGTGCACATGCAGTCCGCAGGCACTCCAGTGGGAGCTGGGAGCAGGGGCGGTGACATGAGCAGGTGCAGGTGAGCAGACACGGCCCTCAGAGAGCAGGCCAGGTACCTGCCTGGCCTGTGTGACACAGTGCTGGTCTTGTGCTCATAGTCGTGTCTAGGACCTCTACACCTTCACTGGCAATGGCTCAAGATAAGATTCTATCCCTTTTCCTCTCAAAGCAATGGGGCAGACTTACAGCTTTACTTTTGTTACTGCTGAGTCTGAGAACTTGTTCCAGAATCTGAGATCCCAAGTTTGCAACCCATTGCTCCAAACACCCCTGGCTATGTCACCTCAGGCAGGTTACTCTTTCTTTTTTTTCTTTTTTTTCCCGGGACCGGGGATTGAACTCAGGCCCTTGCGCCTGCCTGGGAAGCACTTATTCCACTGAGCCATCTCCCCAGCCCCAGGTTACTCTTTCTGGTCTGTTTCCTCTTCTACAAAACTGGTGAGAACTCCTGAGGCCTCTTGTAGTCCTTGATTTTTTGTCTCAAATGGATTTGAAGAGGAGTCAGTCTTCCTTGCTTCATACTCAAAGTGCTGGCTGCTTGTGGTGCCGCTCACTCCCTGTCAGCCCCATGTTCTGCAGGCAGGTTTAGACCTCGGACAGGACCTCTAGTGTGAGGTTTGCCTGTGGGCCATGTCTTTGCCTGAGGCCTGGTGCTCACCGCCTCACTCCTCCCCTCCCCAGTGGGGGCTGGACCTCATGGAAGCCCTTGTGGATGTGTGGCTACGGACTCACCCAGAGCACTGTTGGCATCGTGGGGCTCGGGCGCATAGGTAAGGCTGTCCCTGTCCCTTGACCCCTATCCTCTCCTACCTGTCTTGGCCCTCCAGGTTTGGATTGAGTCCCTTTTCCCGTGTGCCTCAGTGTGGGACATCCTACTGTGCCTCATTGTGGGACATCTCATCTATTAGACATATCCCTGCTGGTTTTGTCTCATACCAGCAGGGATATGTCTAATAGAAGAGACAGCCTTGTGAAACAGGTAAAGGAATAAATAAAATCAGTTCCTTCAGGACTCACTAAGTGATAAAGCCAGTTGCTAGGAGCCAGAGTTGCTAACGATTTCTGCTCCATAAAAACAGGTGAAGGCCACAGATGCTGTCTGCAGCCCTGAGTTGTGGTTACTATGGGGCAGTTTGTTCTCCCCCCGACTCTGGAGGCACTGACTTATGAAGCCTTCACAGGGGCCGAAAAGTATACAGTGGGCAGTGTTTATCTGCAGCAACAGCAGAGCTATTTTGCTTATGGTGGCTGGTAGTTGGAGAAGTCTAGCAGAAAGGCTCAGGTTCCACAGGCAGTTGCTAGTGGTGCTGTGTCACCTGATAGGGGCGAGACTGAGGGTGGCTAGTATAGATCACCTGCCTGGCCAGCCAGCGGTCTTGCTTTGCTCACTGGAGAGTTGCTTGGAAGAGCCCAACAATTTTGGGCCATATTCTGAGTCTGAAGATCCAACTGCCCATTCCTATTGTAGTACATCTCATATGAAAGTGTTGTATAGGTCTAGGGCAAGTTGGCAGTTGACATTGCCATCAAAAAGTCAAAAGAAGATGCCAGGGAGATGGCTCAGTGGAATAAGCGCTTCCCTGGCAAGCGCAAGGGCTTGAGTTCAATCCCCGGTTCTGCAAAAAAAAAAAAAAAGTCAAAAGAGGTTCCAGTGACATAGCTCAGCGGCACAGTCACCTATGTGGCAAGTGCGAGG
>NW_004524621.1:9021837-9033488 GCF_000260255.1 Octodon degus | reverse complement strand
AATTATATTTTACATAGTCCTACACAACTACCATTTTGAGAGCTCTTTATTCTTTATCTAGGACCATACAGCAACTTCTTTTGCCTTCTGGATTATGGTCTTTGTTATTTTCTATATGCTGTGTCTGGAGTTATTAGAATATTTCGAGTTTGTGTGATGGGAAAATATTTTAGTTTTCAAAGGTATGTTGGCTAAGTGTAAAATTCAGTGAGGACAGATCCATTTATTTTTCAGTCCTTTGAATAAATAAGTCTAGTTTCTTACCTACTTGCTCTTTTTTTTTTTTTTTTTAATTTTAGGGAACGGTCTTAAGGGTGTTCAGGGCCTCACTACTAGATTGGACTCATAGTGATCCACCAGTTTCCAGCCTCCCAAGAGCTGAGATTACAGGTGCGTGCCACCTTGCCCAGTCTCAATTGCAGTCTCAGCATGCCCCAGAGGCGGGGCCAGCATGGCAGGCCCAGGGATCAAACACCCAGCCCCTGCTCCTTTTTTTTTTCTAATGTGGAATAAGATGCTATTTTGTCCTTCCATAGCTAATATTTTTTTCTATGTATATGCTTTAATGATTTTTTTCTTTACAATTAGTGTTAGATAATTTCACTTTTGTGTATCTTGGTATGATTTTATTCATATTTCTTGTGCAGAAGGTTCGTTTTTCTTGGAAATGTGATGCTATAATTTTAACTAAATTCAGTAATTTTAAATCTTTAAATCTTTATTGCCTACCCCCTTCTACTTTGAGAATTCTAATTATATGAATATAAGTTTCTTGATTTTGGCTCATAGTGTACTATTACATGACTGCTCTATAAACTCTTTCCTCTTCACATTTTAGATAGTTTTTATTGTTATATTCATTTGTTTGTAAATAATTTTTTTACAATGTGCAATCTATTATTAATCCTGTTATATATTCATTTCAGCAATATTTCTCTAAAATTCAGTCTATATCATTCACATTTCAATATTTATCTACAATTTTTAATTTGCTATATAATTATTATTTTCAATGAAGTTAATGAGTTAAAAAAATAAAATAAAAATTTTTAAAAGGCAGGTATTTAGGGATGAGTGACCACACTTGCTCCCTTGATGTAGTGGGACATGGGGGAGCTATGGTGTCAACACTTCATCTTGGAATTTTGTTTTTGCAATAGTAGGGATTGAACCCAGGACCTATGTACTGAGTTACATCCCCATTCCATCTTCCTTTTTGAGACAGGGTCTCATGCTGTGTCATTAAGTTGCAGGGATGAGGCACCAATATGTTTGTCCTGTCTCAGCTTCCCAGAGTGCTGGGATTCCTGATGTGCAACCACACCCTTCATCTTCAAGTTACACTAAAGGGGTACAGGCTGTGGGTGGCTAGAACTAAGGTGGCACCCGGCTTCACCATCTGTTCCCTGAAGGGCTCAGGTTGAGGTAGGTGCCAAGACTCCTGTAGTCCTGCCATCCTTTTGTGTAGGTACAAACCTTTTATCCCTCTAGTATTAAAGTCTCAGTAGTCTGGGACCTCTCTACTGTTCTCTGAACCCCAGCCACAGGAGGATGGAGTGCTTCTGAACAAGAAAGTAGGAAAGGCAAATGAAGGTATATTGAGGCAGGTCTCTGTCCTTAATTAGGCAAAGCCAAGCCAGGAGACAAGAGCCCAATTTATGGCACCTCAGTCCCAAATACTGAGGATTGAACCCAAGGCTTTCCTATTGAGTTACATCCCCAGCCCTTTTTCCTTTTCATTTTGAGATAGGGTCTTGCTAAGTCACCTAGGTTGCCCAGGCTGGACCCACACTTCTGATGTAAGGTATTGAGCCATACTTCTTAGCTCCATCTCTTCTTTTTCCTTTCCAGTGATTCTGCCTCACATCGGCAGTGCCACTTATAAGACGCGCAACACCATGTCCTTGTTGGCGGCTAACAACTTGCTGGCTGGCCTGAGAGGAGAGCCAATGCCCAGTGAATTCAAGCTGTAGCCACACAGCCCCACAGGCCAGAGCCAGCGCACTGGCATCCTGCTGATATGCCAGACTAGATGCTGAAATGAAGATGGTTCCTGGCCCGTCTTTGCCACCCTTGTGGCTGGACACGTCTGAGCCAAAAGCTTCTAATTCTGCATTAAATATTTTCTAAGACTGTCTCAGCCTGTAACTGGAGGAAGCTAATAAAAGGAGCATGACCTGCCGGACTGCCTTCCATCTGGTCTGCACCCTGAGCACTTGTAGCGACTTGCCCAGTCACTTCCTGCACCAGGGGTGGAAGAAGTGGAGCCTCCTTTATTAGGGCACTTTCACCCAATACATAGTCCATCAGGAAAATGAAGACCTCAAGAGCACGGACGGGAGTTAACTAGAAGAAAGGAAGACTAGGTTAGGTCCACATCTCTTGAGAATAACTAGAGGCAGGCGCATTCCTTACTTTCAGAGTTAGTGTTTTGGGGCTCAGGGAGATAGCTCAGCAGTATAAGTGCCTGCCTGGCAAGCACAAGGTCTCGAGTTTGATCCCCTATTCAAAATAAAAAGAAGAAGAAGAAGAACCTGCAAACAACTAGGGTTTTTTCTACCTACACTTTGCTTCCTTTACCTCTCTCATCTTTTACCCCCTACATAGATGGACACCTATTTTTGAGATAGGATTTCACTATGCACTTCAGTTGGCCTTGTACTTACCACATAGTCCAGGCTGGACTCTCACTTGTGGTCTCAGCTTCCCAAGTACTGGGATTATAGGTGTGGGCCACCATGTCCAGATCTGTTTAATCATCTTATGTCTCCTCCCCAAGGCCAGGCCATCAGGATTGCTGTTGCCAAAGCCCTGCTCTGTGCTAAAGGAATCAGTGTCTCCCCCAACCCCTGCAATGTGCCAGACTGGCAAATGACACTGCCAGCAGCACTGCAACCCAGGGTCAAGCAGCCTTGCTCATATCTATAGCCCAAAGGCAGGAGGAGTGTGGGCAAAGCAGAGTAAGTAATTTGAAGGGAACAAGAAATAGTTATTTATTGACTGTATTATTGTCTTGGAAGCTTTTTTATTTTTATTTTTTGGTGGTACCAGGGATTGAACTCAGGACCTTGCACTTGCCAGGCAAGCACTTATTCCACTGAACTATCTCCCCAGCCCTAGAATCTTGGTTTTAAAAGTACTAGAAGCAGAACCAACACAGGATACAATACTACTTTCCTGTTTTGTTTCAACCTAAGCAAAGAAAAGAACACATATAGAGGCATGGATATGACAAATGTTTTATTTCAAAATCTCAAATTTAAACCAGCATAGCACCACTGACATAGGTGCCCCGACAGAACATTTTGCTGCTATCAACCGGAAACATTATGATTATGCCAGGCTATAATTAAGGCTAACCAATCAATATTTAGGTCCCCAATACCAGTTAGAATCCAGGTAGAAACTAGATCATAGGAACCCTGGTTTTCCAGGGAACCTTGGCATTATTTTTTAAGAAGTGCTATAGCATGATCCAGGACACCGGCCCACAAGTTTGCTTCTCACACATAGAAACTGATTTTAAGAGGTAGATGAGAGATTCCAGGTTCCATCTAGCAGTGGAGAGGCAGGACTCTGGCATGTGTCAGAAACAAGCCCTCAAGACAAGTCCACTTCAGCTTGAGCAGGGGTGAGGAGGACGCTCCTGGTACCATCTCTGAAAGAATGGAGGGAAGGAGAGCTCCCATACCTGTGTCACTGGCTCCTTGTCCCAAGCCCAGACAGAGCTCTCATTCCCCTTGCCAACCCACCTAACTCCCATTGTCAAGTTTCTCACAGGACACAGGTCCCTACATCATGTGGGCGGTGGCTGTAGAGCTGCTCCTACCACGTCAGGACAGGACAGCTGACTATGAGCCACACCTCCAATGGTCCCCCACATCTGCCCAAGGAGGAGCTGCAGGTTTCCTTGTGAGCTTTCCTCCTTGAGATCAGTTCATAGGGGGGGCCAAGCCCTCTATGAACATTAGATTTATCCACAGATGTGTACCGTACATACTAGATTAAGAGAAGACACACACTTTTGTTTTAAACTACACATACTTAGCTTTCTAATCATAAGAACTGAATTCTCTGAATTATGCACAATAATTTAGTTATTTCTGAGAAAGTTGTATAAAAAACAAACCCATGTCTGCATGAGCCAAACTGAACTCTACAGATACAGGAACCTGGGCTGTTCCCCTATACACGTGAGCCAGGGGATGGTCAAAATGGGTGTGACCAACAGCCATGACAGCACAGGACAGCAAGCTGGGGCACGGGAAGTGAGCTGGGAGGCCCAGGGCAGTGACTCAATGCCTCTCCGGCAATCTCAGATGCTACTGAGTGACTTCTGTGTTACTGGCTATCTTATCCCTTATGAGCCTAGAAATGACCGATCTGTGAATGATTTGGATTTCAAACAATTTTAAACCCTCAGTATTAGGTTTGGGGAGCAATAATAAAGTTTAGGGTCTAAACATTTAAAGACTAGTATATAACAGTAATAGAAACCCATGGGAGGTAACATTATTTTTGGTTAGTTTGTAACTCAAAACAGTAATCTAGGAGAGAGGCCAGACAGGGAAGGGAAGCATGAAGATACAGTGCAGTGGAAAACAGGCTTGTCCTCAGCGGAATGTGTCAGACTGAACAGGTCTTCAGTGTCTGATGAGCAAAGGGCAATGGATCATGAAATCGCCACAAAACATGACTCTACGTCATCAGAACAAAGACAAACAACTAGCTTTTTCTGACTTCCAAACATGTAACAGTAACATTGGTAACACAAGTTGGTTAAAATTCGGCTAAAACAGCACATATAGAAATAATACCTTACTTGTCACTCCTACAAGTACATACTCCATTTACAACTTCATCTTTAAAACTGGGGGAGGGGGGTGGAAATTGTTAAAACATCTACTCAACAGACTCAGAAGTATATACACCTATTAGTCCAAGAGAACGCTCACCTGGACCCAGTGTCAGCACCATCAAAGTGCAGTGTCTGTGACTGCCAACTCAGACGAAAATAAAAAATACAGTACTTTCTGAGGCCTAGAACTAGCTCAGGATTTAAAGCATTTGTGGCAGACAGGCATGTCCTCAAGGGTCTTCCTTTCAGACAAGTCACCACTGGTTACACATAAGTGCATTTTGCATCACTGTACAGGGATATATAATCATCCCATCAGGGGGCATAGGAAATTTAAATGTTTCACAGAGCTTTACAAAAATTGCTAAAAAAAAAAAATTTTTTTTTGCATTTCCATTTTTAAGTGTACCACTTTTAATGACATTAATTACAAACTATGAGTGCATTATTCAATCCTTAGGAAGAATTTGGTTCCAGGGATCTACTGCATCTCATTCCCAACATGTGCACGTCACTCAGAAATGCTAAAGCCAAGTGCTACCTGTAAGTTTTCCACTTAATAGTGGTCAAAAGCTGCAAGCGCTACTGGGCAGCTGAAGCCTCAAACCCAAAGGCATTAGCTGCACACCAAAAGCGATTCTAGTTTCAGTCCTATTACTGGCCCCGGCACTGTCTCATGAGGACAGTTAGAGCAAAGTGCTGGGAAGGTTGCTGCTCTGCCACCGAAGGCAAGTAGTTTTCGAATGTTTATACAGGTGGCTAGACTGACTAAACCTCTTGCCACACTTCAGGCAGGCGTACGGCTTTTCACCTGTATGAACACGGATGTGCTTCTTACAATCTGTCAAAGTCAGAAAAGTTTTGCAGCAGATTTTGCAGGCATATTTGCGAGCTCCCTCTACAACCAAGACATTGTGCTCTGATAAGGCCTTCTTGCATTTTGACAGGACGTCAGCAGATGCCCTGGTCAACTGCGGAGGGCCAGGCTGGGAGGGATGGCTATTTTCAAATGAGGATGTGGCTCCATTCATCATTAGTTGGGAACTGGAAGAGTTTTCTGGCATCTGTGAACTCCTGACAGATGTTACCACTGGCATTTTGGGAGCTATGCGGCGGTAGTATGGAAAGTTACTGGCTCCTCCTCTTGGGGAACCCATCATTACTCTAGAAAAGGATGAATGGAGTCCTAGACCAGACCTGGAAAAATCCATCCCAAACTGCTCTCCCTGGTAGCCTGAGGTCTGCACACATGGCAGGCCCATCACCTCCTGCATGGGCCTAACAAAGTGCGAGTCTGCTGGCTCACTGAATGGGTTCTCCACATGAGAGCCAGGGGCAGAGGAGGAGCTACCAGCAGGCCCAGCCTCTGGACTCAGCAAGTAAGGGCCCTCGCCCTCCAGCCGGCAGTCGCTGGTTGTGTTTGGGATGTTATCATCATTGTTCTGATTTGCACTGAAGTTATTTCCTCGGCTCTTACTGAGAAAATTTGAAATACTAAATGTGGACTTATGTTCTAAGTTATTTGTGACTTCCAAAATGTGGATGTCACCTACCCTGTCAGTGCTAGACTGGGGATCTGAGAAACTCCGATCACTGCTTTCAGGGCTAAGGTCTATCTTCTCGGCACTGACCACAACTCCTTCCACTTCCACAGACTCGCTGCCCTCTGCTTGGGAGGTCACATCGCTCACTTCATCCTGAGGCTCAGGCGAGCTCAGGGGCTCAGATTTAACCACCACTCTCATGTGCTCCTTCTCACCAAGGCTAACCTCAGCATTTTCACACTGAAAACCACTTTTCTCAGTTGCAGCTTCCTGCTCAAAACTAGTCTCAACCTGAGTTGCGCGTGAGGCCATTGACAATTGTGCTATGTTGCTGGCACTGTTGTCAGACTGGCTGGGCACCTGGGCATCTTCTTGGGCACCAAAAGACTGGTCAAACATGATAGCACTGTCTTCCTGGTTGTCAGTCATTCCATCAGGTTTAGGATTATCCACAATTTTTAGAGAATCTGGTGAAAAGAACTCCTCCCGGGAATGAACGCCCAAAGGCCCATTCTCTGGCGTGACATCTGAAATGGCAGATTCATCCATGGAGGGCCGGAGGCGCTGCCTGGCCCGTTCCTCTGCAGACTGCTTGCGCTTATGAAGGCGTCTCATAGGGAAGGGTGTCCGCTGGTCCATGTTACCACGCATTGATGAGCTTATGGGGGCTGGCTGTTCCTCACCACTCTGGCTGGAATTGAGGGCTGAGCTCACAATGCTCAGTCCCAGCTGCTGCAGCATAAAGGAGCGCTGCATGCGGGCACTCTGCTCCTGTATGCGCTCACTGGGGGGAGACATGGGCAGTGTCCTTGTCGTAAGGTAATGTTTACATGCCTTAACAACAGAGTTCAAATGCAGGTGAGAGGCTGCCAATAAGACATCCATAACATTGCTCTCCCCCAGCATGAGGGTGGAGGTATACATCATGTCAATCAGCGCAGCAAAGGCCTCCGCTGTCACTACCTCGCTATCAAGCTGGATCATATTCATCGTCTGATCTCCCTCTGCCACTGAGAACAGAGCTCGGAAATGCGTGCTGCATGCTGCCAGCACTGAGCGGTGGGCTTTGAAATGTCTATTTCCCACTACAATGACACAGTCACAGAGCTGGCCATGAAGTCTCTGGTAGTTTAGTTGCTGGAAAATCTGCTCAAAGTGCCCAGGAAAATCCATGATCCTACAGGAAAGACAAAGAAGAAAAGTGTTAAGACTTAGAAAAGCTTAAATCAAAGCAAAAACAAAAAAGGAATGATGGAGAAAGAGGAGTGGCCAAGCCTAGATCTTTTTGAGCCTGTGATGCTGCTGACAAGCATGCACACAAGGAACCTGTCAAGTTTAGGGAAGATTTGGCTTCTACTCCAGGCACCTGAGGCACTTGCATACAGGCTTGTTCACAGGCTGCCCTTTCCAGCTCCTGTGACCCGTTTACAACAGTGAGGGTTAGTGTTAGAAAAGACTGACACGTGGTAAGGCCACATCTCTGCCACAGAAGCTTGTGGGCATTCTGTCATCCCTGAGGACAGTGGACATTGCCAAGACATACCAGCATCTTAGAAACCTTAAATAAGTGAAAAGGGCAACTTAACATTAGCAGGGAAGATTTCCAGTTACTGATTGTAGATAACACATGCACACTTGTACCTAGTCATTCTTTTTTTTTTTTTTTTGTAGATCTGGGGATTGAACTTAGGCCCTTGCACTTGTCAGGGAAGCGCTTATTCTACTGAGCCATCTCCCTGGCCCCTACCTAGTCATTCTTGAAATCTCATTAAAAAGACACTTTTCTTTTTGTCTTAAAGGAATAAATTGTCAAAAAAAAGTATAAGCCCTAGTGGAAAAAAAAAAAAAAACAGAATGGGAAAGAAGACATGAAAGCATTGTGGAACCTAGGGAGTAGGTAAATGAGTGCAAAATTAGTGCACCCAAATGCTAACTCCTAGTGAATAAGACAATATATATGAAGCCTTTTCCTAATGTCTCATGAGCTGGTAGCTTAGGAGAAAGTAAAATTAATGACACCTGGCTGAAAGTCTATTAAATAAATAAATATAGGGGCTGGTGAGATGGCTCAGTGATCTAAAGCACCTACTTAGAACAAGCTTAGCAAAGCTACAGGGACTGTGGTTCAATCCCCCAGCACCACATGCCAGCCAGCCCGCCCCCTGGTGGGCTGAGCTGCTCCCCCCACACAAATAAAAAAATTAAAGAAAAAAAGAATTTGTTTAAAAAATAAAATAAATAAATAAATAAATATATGAAGCACACACAAAAAAAATTACAGAGCCAGAGGAGAGATTAATGCTTACCTGTGGCTGAGATCAAGGAATGAATGTAAATGTAAAGAGTGGTTTGGGGACATGTGATGGAAATATGCTAAAGTTTGATTGTGGTCACAGTAGTACAACTCATAAATTCACTAAAAATATAAGAATAGTACATTTAAAACAAGAAATTTTATAGTATATACGTCATAAATCAAGAAACTCCAGGGCTGGGGAGATAGCTCAGTGGCATTAGCACCTGCCTGACAAAGGAGAGGTCCTGAGTTCAATCCCTGGTACCAAAAAGAAAAAAAAAAAAAAGAAACTGCAATAAATTACACTTCAATTTTTAAAATAATGGGAAAGGAAAATAAGAGATGAAAAAGCCATCTAAAGCTATTTTCTTTCATGACCCAGTTTTGCACTGTGGGGCTTCTACAAAACTTCCTAAAATGAATGCTTAGAGTATCATATATATCTTTGAGAATACTAAAGAATTGTTATTTTTCCCTTAGGCAAAGTTATGGTATTGGGATTTTTTTCTTAAAGACCATTGTTTAAAAAAGAGATATTATTTACAGATGATATGATTCTAGGATTTGCTCCAAAAATTGTATATTTAATTTTTTTCATTTTATTTATTTTTTCAAATCAAATTGGTAGGACAGTTTCAACAATTAACACATCGCATACTCTTCCTAGTCGTTATTTGCTGTACAAGATGCAGACATGATATCCTATTTACGAACACTATTAGAACAAATCCCTCTATTCATTAAGAGAATGTAACTATATATCTATCCTAACCATTTTGAATACACAGATACAAATGAACATTCATCTGTATCCCCTTTATTGTTTAGTTCTGTCATTTGAATATTATAGATGTGTGAACTCAGCAAAATATTCCAGAAGAGTCCAGTAGTCCATAATAGTATTGGGTCTTCTGCTTAACTGGCAATGTCAGAAATTGTTGACCTGAGTCCCCTACTAATTTTTTTTCATAATAAATAATTTTTAAAAAGAAAAAAGAATCTACATGGCTTTCCAGTACTGAGTTTGAAACCACTAAATGCCTATACATTTACACTTTCTGGACTCACTAGGAAAAAGAACTTGGTTAATTTCTCATCCAAGAAATGATGACACTATCTAGGAGTGTAGGGACAACTGATCTAAAGTGCCTACCCTTGACTAGCATGGGATAGCCAAGACACAATGCTAAAGGCATGTCACACACCCTTTCTAGAGACTGAAACTCTGGCTTCTGGGAGCAGAGTTAGACTGAATCTAATAACTTACTCCCAGGATAGAAAATAAGACTGAATATCTAATGTCCCCAAATACTAGGGATAAAATGATCCACATGCAAACTAAAGCCAGACCTGCTAGCATAGGCCTGTAATCACAGCACTCTGGGTGGCGGAGGCAGTAGGAGCAAGTTCCTGTCTCAAAAATTAAAAGTGAGCTAGGCATGTTGGTGCATGCCTGTAATCCTAGCACTTGGGATGCTGAGGCAGGAGGATCACCATGAGTTCAAGGCGAGGCTGGGCTACATAGTGAGTTCAAGGCCAGCCTAAACTTCACAGCGAAACCCTGTCTCAAAATCAAAATAAAACAAAACAAAATGGCTAGGGATATGGCTTAGTGAAAAACATCTGGGGTTCAACTCACAGTACCACAAAACAATAAAAAACAAAGATACCCAATCCCTCAGAGAAACAAATAAATTAAGAGGAAACTCAAAGTATCATAAATGCCATGTATGATAGGAAAAGAACAAGGTGCACAAGAGACAAGGAGAGGCTCCTCCCTTTTCAAGTCTCAAAGGGTGGGAGGTAAAAGGCCAGGGCTGAACCAGAGACTCCCTATTCAGGAACACCAGGTGAGGAGGCTGGGACTGGTCATTGCATGGCAAGCTAAAGCTTAAAGCCTGCATACACAGATGAGACACCACCTCTCACACCTTTCACCTGCTCATCAACTACAGGCACAGCCAGGCTCATACCTCCCTAGCAGGAAAATGGAGATGCCTCTTTGGGGAACTGTATTTGGGAAACCTTCCAATAGAATACCTGGGTCCCTGTGTAATATCCATATGGTGAATTCCACTGGTTCTCAAAAACCACTCAGCTTCCAAACACAATTAGTGTTACTTTCAAATAGAAACATTAAAGAGCAACAACAAACTAGAGGAGAAAAACCTCTAACCCAAGACAAAATAGTAAACAGGGCACATTTGGAAAGAACAGTGCAGGAGAAAAAAGAAAACTAAAGGGGAACCTATTATTACATCCTTATTACTATTACAATCAATGAAACAATATACTTTTTAAAGAGACATATTTAGGAAATAAGAAAACTGTTATTGGCCAGCCAGATAGCTCAGTGGACTAAGCACCTGCACAGGGTTCAATCCCCCAGTGTGCCGTGCCGGCCCCGCCCACTGGGCGAGCTGAGATGGTGACTGAGAATGGGCATGGTGGCGCGTGCCTGTAATCTCAACGGGCTGAAGACAGGAGGATCACTATGAGTCCGATCTGGGTAGTGAGATCCTGTAGACCCTGTACTAAATACATTAAAAAATAAAAGCAAACTATTATTAGTTAAAAGCATCAAAAACCTTAAAAAGTTAATAGAAAAGTTGAAAGAGGATGGCTGAAGAAATCATACAGACAAGACAAAGAGATAAAAGTGACAATAAAAGAGATTAAGAGGCCCAAGTACAGAAGGACAAAAGACAGAAAACAGAAAGGAGAAATGATTTAAGAAATGAGACCAGGGGTCAGGGAAATAGCTCAGTAGAATAAGTGCTTGCCTGCCAAGCGGAAGGTCCTGAGTTCAATCCCTGGTACCACAAAAAAAAAAAAAAAAAAAAGAAAAAAGAAATAAAACCAATTAAATAGATAGGGGAAGGATCTCTTGCAATAGGGAAGAGGACTGATGGAACAAAGGGCAAGGGTGAGAAGGAGGGAAAGGGGAACAAAA
>NW_004524621.1:9021139-9021737 GCF_000260255.1 Octodon degus | reverse complement strand
TGCTCGCCGCCTGAAACCATTTGGTGTCCAGAAGTTTCTGTATACAGGGCGCCAGCCCAAGCCTCAGGAAGCAGCAGAATTCCAGGCAGAGTTTGGTAAGTAAAACCTTGATTTCCAGAGAAACCCTACCTGTGCTCACTGGGAGGATTCTCTTGCCTTTAATGATGGCACTTATAGGCAGAATCCTAAGTGTTACCTGCCTCTGGGCACAGGCCCACTCAGGGAGTAGAGGGACCTTGGACCTTAGACTGGAGCTCTAATGTGTGGCTAGAACCCCAGGAATGGGCTGGACTGAGGAAGAGCTGAGCACTGAGCACCAGCCCTGGTCCAGGTGGATCTTGCTCTGGGAGGTACACAGTGTGGTGAGCAGACAGCAGGGTAGATCCCAGCCATTTTTCCCTCTTGGCACAGCCAGCCCTATAAAGGTAGAATGGCCCAGACCCCACTATGTGGCCTTGAACAAGGTTCTACCTAAATTTCACCATCTGTTAGATGAAAGAGCTGGGTGGATGTGGATGGTGTGATACGCCAAGGCACCATGAATGGCTGCTGGCTTCATACAGTCATCAGAGCCATTGAGGTAGAGACCAGGCCTTCA
>NW_004524621.1:9017976-9020924 GCF_000260255.1 Octodon degus | reverse complement strand
TAGGGGTCGGAAGAAGGGTCTGGTCTCTACCCTCTTGCTGTCCTTAACGTCTGATCAAGTCCCTTCCCCTCCCCAGTGTCCACCCACCAGCTGGCTGCAGAGTCTGATTTCATCGTGGTGGCCTGCTCCTTAACGCCTGAAACCAAAGGACTCTGCAACAGGGACTTCTTCCAGAAGATGAAGAAAACAGCTGTGTTTGTCAACATCAGCAGGTAGCCGAGGACCACGCAATACCTTGGGGTCACTCAGCAAGCCTAGAGAGGGGCTGTCCCTACTGCTGTCCTAGGGTTTCCTGTAGGATATGAATGAGACCTTGGACTGAGCCTGTCAGGCTCCACAGATAACTGATGGATCAACAGCTCAGAAATACAGCAGAGGCCAGGCAAGAGCCGAGTTAGGAAGTAGAACAGTCAGGGCAGAGCCTGGCACCTCTGTCACCCACAGCAGCCTCAGCTTCAAATGGAGGCCTGGCACACTGTAGTGTGGTTTGGGGAGAGCCTAGGGGGCAGTGAGTCACAAAGAAGCCTCATTTTCTTCTACCAGAAAGAGTTGGTCTTTCTGATCTGAGTGGCCCTGCAGACCAGCCTTCCATGCCATTGAGCCAGGTGAGTTCAGTGACGGTTTGAACCTTTGCGCTCCTGGGAAGAGAAGCCTAAACCTCAAGTTTTCCTAGTTCCCCATGATGTCCTCAGGAGTGTGTTCAGGCCACTGGGATGTAGGGGCAGGTGTCCATTCTCTGCTACTGTAGCTCCTTCCTAGTTGATACCTTCTGAACGCTTTAAATCAGTTTGGAAGAAGGCCTTAGATGAGGTCAACATGAGCGCTCATATCCTAAAGGTACCTGTAATTGACAATGTTGAGCAACAAAGGAGTGACCTATGGATGGCAGAGTAAGCAGTGCAAGGGCTCAGGTCTTCAGCAGATGCCTGCAAATGCCCAGGACTATGCAGGCCTGCTACAATAGTCCTTGTTGCACAATATCTTATGACACAATATAAAGTCTAGAAAATCAGTTCTTTAGTGGCTACTCACTTTGATGGATAATTGAGGTTTCTTTGCCTGGTAGCATGCTGTGGATGCCAGTAGGTGACTTAGGGGTATAGCCAGGTTAGAGATACCTGCATGGAGCCCTATCCATGCCCCAGAACATGCAGGGAAGCTTTAATCCTCCCAACATCCCTGGGAATTAGGTGGTATTCTCCCTGTCTTACTGAGGAAGAGCCTGAGGCCCAGAAAAGTTGAGATACGTGGCAGGGTCAAATACTAAACTTAGAGGAAGAACTCACTCTTTGATTGCTGTGCCCCAAAGGCAGCTGGCTGGAGAAATACGGGGCACCTATAACCCATCATTGCCATTTCCAGGGGAGATGTTGTAAACCAGGATGACCTGTACCAGGCCTTGGCCAGTGGTCAGATTGCAGCTGCTGGACTGGATGTGACGACCCCAGAACCGCTGCCTACAAAGCACCCCCTGCTAACCCTGAAGAACTGTGGTAAGAGCTGTGTTTGCAGTGCAGACTCCTTGCTATTCTGTGGGCTGGGGTGGGCAGAAAACTCTGAGCAGTGCTATACAGGGATACACACTAGTCTGTTAATGACACGGGTACTTGGATGGCAGGGATCCTTCTGAGCATGTCCTAAAGGAAGAGAATGGAGAGATGCATATATTTGTTAAAAGTGCCTGACCACATAGTTTACACCACTCTTATCAGTGAAAAGAAGTCCTGACCATACTAGTATTTATAGCTTCTGCCAGTTATTAAGCTGTTCTCTTGACACAACAAATCCCCTTCTCTGTTCTGCTCTTTAGATGGAGCTGAGCCCCCATTTCTGTGCTGGCTGGCCCTGCAAGGCCCTATCACCCTGATCCCTGCCTGTCTGTCTGTCTGGGAGTGATTGTTTCTCCCAACACTTCTTTCCTAGCAGCAGCACTTCCTTCCTGTTGTGGCTGGAGGATTGACCCTGACAGAGGTGTGAATGTGGGATCTAAAGGTGCTTTTCCATCCATCTGCGTTTTAACAATCCCACACCTTCCCTCTGATCTCCCCACCACCAGGGGGTAGCATGGAAAAGTAGGTAGATGCTTCACCAAGTTCTCCTACTTCTGTCTTTGCCTGGTAACTTGGAGGGACTGTGCCATGTGGTTACAGAGCCTCACCTGATGGCTTCTGCTTCAGCATATCTGGCCATGGCTGGAGGCCATCATAGGTCATGTGCATCTGATGGGCTGATGCAGCTGAGCCCAGGACCACTCAGAGAAACTCAGCCTTAGTGCTTCCTGGTTAACAACTTCCTACCCAGTTGTTAGTTCTTTATATTAAGTTTTTTCCAGGTTTTAGTGTAATTTCTGTCTCCAGACTGGTCAGAATTATGGGGTGTCCACTTACATTCTGGAATAGCAACCCAAACAGGTCTTTTACTGCCTTCCTAGTGAATGCTCCCATTATGCTTGGATCCCACGCCAACCTGCAAGGACCATTGATTGTAGTGAAAACTGGCACCATCCCCCATGTCTAGAGTCAGCTTAGTGTCCTGGGCATTGCTTCAAAAGGCATGTATTGGTGTGTGTGGGTTCACTCACTAGCCTGCTGGATCCTCATTCTAGCCAGCAGCCAGGCCCAGCATGTGTGGGGGCTGGCCAGGGCCATCTGGATCCTCATTTCAGCCAGCACCTTGGCCCCACATGTGTGTGGGGGACTGCCCATTGGTCTGCCAGATCTTCGTTCCACCCAGCACGCAGGCCAGGTGTGTGTGTGTGTAACTTCCTGCATCCTGCAGTAGGGTGTGCAACCTGCTGCAGAACTTTCTGCAGAAAGGCTAGAGGCAAGACCCACCCAGCTGATCCAGGAGCAGAACATCTTGCTAGAGTGGCACAACGAGTTCACTTCCAAGGGCTGCAGCAGGAAGAAGTGCAGCACAGCAGCCAGACCCAAGCCACACCCACCTGG
>NW_004524621.1:9005113-9016387 GCF_000260255.1 Octodon degus | reverse complement strand
AAAAAGAAAAAAGAAATGAGACCAATTAAATAGATAGGGGAAGGATCTCTTGCAATAGGGAAGAGGACTGATGGAACAAAGGGCAAGGGTGAGAAGGAGGGAAAGGGGAACAAAAAGAAAAAAAGTAAACCATGTCCAGGAACCTAATATGCTCAATTAATGTAAACATTATATGCCACAACATGAGCTAAGATTAATACTATAATGTCAACAAGAACGAAAACTGAGATAGAGGAACTGAGGAGGAGGGAAGGAGGGAAGGAAGGGGGCAGGAAAAGGGAAGGATGATTTAAAAAAAGAGACTGGTTACATGTAGTATGTACATGTAACCATTCCCCAACATGACTGTAAACTGCATGTACTATAAATTTAAGAAGAAATCAGACCAACATCTCAGACTGAAAATTTTGCTTATAAAGACTAAAAATGCCCACCAAGTGCTCAACACTACGTGTGAGGGCTGGTCAAATAGCTCAGCAGATTAAAGCGCCTGGCAACAGACACAGGGGCCAGGGATTGATCCTCAGGCCTGCCGCCCGCTGGCCCTCCCCCGGGTGTGCTGAGAAAGCAATTGAGATTGGGCGTGGTGGTGTACACCTGTAATCCCAGCTCTTGGGAAGCTGTAAACAGGTGGATCACTATGAGTCCAATCCTGTAGTGAGACCCTGAACACACTTTAGACCCTTCCCTAAAATACAAACAACAACAACAACAACAACAAGAAAACCACTATGTGTGAACAAGTCCCCAGAGGTGGCTCATCACAGTGACACTTAACAATGCTTTGATTAAAGACTGATACAGGGTTTCTGGAGACCTGAGTTGGAGGGAGGAGCATCAGGGATAAAATTTACTTCAGATTTCTCCAAAGCAATAATGAAAGCCAAAGGATGAAAGTGCCTTTAACATTCTCCAAGAAACTTTTTCCAATTTAGAACTGCACAGCTGGCCAAACTTTCAATCAATTATGAGGATAAATGAAGCATTTTCAAGCAAGCAAAAACCCACATCTCAGGAAGTAATCAAAAGACACATCTAAACAAGCTGAAAATAAACCAAGGAAGGAAACAGTGTAGGAAAAGGGGGACACACCATAGAAGGTGGAAACAAAGCTACACGTGATAAAAAATAAAGACCAGGGTGTGGGTCTGGTGAGCAGCCAGTTCAGACTGAGGCAAGAAGACAAAGAAGGTCTCCAAGGGTGTGTGGGGGCAGGAGGGATAAATCACCTGATACATATCATTCACAGTGCTGAATTTTAGCAATTTCATCATAGTGAGAATGTATGTCATTACAAAACAAGAAAAATTTCAAATGAGCCAATGATTAGTTCCAAGAAAAATAAGTTGTTAGTTGTACCATAGCATATGGATCATTTATGGACAATATTTACATAATCAAAATAATAGAAACACAGAACTAAATCTGAGATCTTCAGAGTGATGAGAGGAAAATTTACATGGGAGGTGGGGTGAGAAGTACTGTAATAAACTTAAATCCTCATCTGCCTGTTAGTAGGAGGAATATGATCAGATACAGGTTATCTGAAAAACGGTAAAATATGTGTATGTTATTTGGAAACACATTATTATTTAAAAGTCATAGTAGAAGAAACATCAACCAATTAAGTGGCTGCTTCTGAGGAGTGTGACTTTTGGAGGGGACTGCTGTGTGTGTATATGATAAGCCTTATGGAACTAATGTGGTTTTGAACATACAATACATGTAACATTTTTATAAGGCTTTATGGTACATGCTTCACATCCCAGCATCTGTGAGGCTGAGGCAAAAGGATTATAAATATGTGAGCCCAACCAAGAAATCTAGCAAGAATCTCTCTCTCTCTCTCTTTCTCTCTCTCACACACACATACACACACAGCAAGGAGACAGCTCAGTACAAAAGTCCTAGGTTCAATTCCCAATTACAGTACTTCTCACCCCACCTCCCATGTAAATTTTCCTCTCATCACTCTGAATAGCTCAGATTTAGTTTTGTGTTTCTATATATATTCCTACATCTTTAGGAATATAATAGATCTTCAACATTCTAAAATTATAAACTCTCAGATCTTTGCAAATCTCCAAATTCACAGATATGATAGCATTTCACAAAAATTGCTGCAACCTGACAGCAACAGAGATGTCGAGCTGTTCACCAGGTTTGACTACTTGCTCTGGTGTCCTTGCCTTATAGAACTATCTAAAGTTGTTCAAGATCCTGGGAAATAACTGATAGGTCAAAGTATTAAATGCACAAACCCCCAAAGTACTATCCATTTTAGCGTACCTGATAACAAAGTAGTGAAATGGTGGAACGCCTCAAAGTAGTAGCTGTGTGTTGGCCGTATTCTTTTACATACTTTTTTAAAAAACTTTTTTTTGCAGGGGATTGAACTCAGGACCCTGTGCTTGCCAGGCAAGCACTTATTCTAATGAGCCATCTCCTCGCCCCCCCCTTTTTTAAACTTTTGATGACTTTGCAACAACAAAATATGCTACCTAAACACACATATTCCCTCTAAGGATGTCTGCTCTTTGCTATCATGTATAAGAAAGCAGATTCCTGCTTCCTTCATCAAGATTCCCTACTGGGAGCAAACAACAAGCAATAATACACCATCCCCAACCTCTGACCACCTCTCAAGGACAAAGACATCAAGGCTTTGGGAAAATTAAGCAAAATACAGTTACTGTTAAGTACACTCCAAAACTAAAAGGTGCCAGGTTCCAAAAAAGTGACTATTTTGTAGCTGGAAAACCGAAGCAACATGCTGGTTTGAGAAGTAAATTTTGTTGCAAATATACAAGCCTTAAAGTTGCAGTAAATACTAAGATGCCATGTAAATTTAGGCCTTGTGAGAACAACAAGCAGCAGCAGGCTTTCAGTTCACTGCTTTCTCTACCACCACTGAGAATACAGCTACCACTTAGCCCAATAAATAAGTTTATTTATGTGCTAAGTGAACAATCTTTAACACATTTGATTTATATATGAACATACATGCTTTTCAATAATATACTTTATGTAGAAAAGTGCACCCATAATCAAATATCATTTACTACCCTATCAAGTGGTTTCCTGCTTGTCTGTCAGGAAACGACCACCTACCTACATTGCAGAAAGCATCTTAACATTCTAAATAATTTATTATATATTACATTATATTATTATGTTTGCAACAGATAATGAACACAACCACCATGGAGAATTGGTATATATACACATAAAATATTAATTACTTTCTCTTACCCTTTCCTCCAGTCTCCCCTGTCTCAGATCCCCTTTGCATCTCCACAAAGTCCGCTTAACATTCGATATTCCCAATAGCTCAGTGGATTAAACGGGGGTTTGATGCCTGGGCCAGCTGTGCAGGCCTCGCCCGCAGGGCACGCTGAGACAGCAATTGAGACTGGGCATAGTGGTGTGCTCCTGTAATCCCAGCACTTGGGAGGCTGTAAACAGAAGAATCACTACTAGTCCAATCTAGTAGTGAGACCCTGAATACCCTGGAGACCCTTCCCTAAAATACAGAAAAAAAAACCCAAAATTTTCAATCTAGATGAAACCTTAGCAGATAAATAACTAAAGAAAAGTTATCCTTTTATAGAGAATACATAGGTAAAAATAAATGTCAGAGAGCACAACTAAGCAAGGTACCTGCAACCATTTAGATTTTCAACAGGACCTATTGCAGTCCTGGAACATCCATCTATTGCTTTGATTTACTCAACAAAGTGGGAGCAGGAAGCGACTGGAATTAGGAGGGCAAACACAGGTCCAGGGCTAACTCCGAAAACCAGGCTGCTAATTTCACTGCTCTGGATCTGCTGTCAGGATAGCTCAGAAATGGACCTATTAGGTCTCTAAAACCAAAATCCACTGGAGACTAAAGGTGATTATGACTGAGGAAGTCAGGCTACTGCCAGAAGCCCTATCATCACCACTTTTCCACCTTACCTTCTAGTTCGAAATCCCTAGGGATGAGCTGACCAAGAACTTCATGACTACGTTTAATTATGAACAGCCAACAGTACCCTACTTGCATTCCCATTCATATTAGTTTAAGTTCAAAATGTTTATTCAATGAAAACATCTTGTTAAGGGCAGGAGCTACATTGTCTCTCTTTCCCCCACAATGCCCGATATACAGTTCAGTAAATTATTTGTTGAATTAAATTCAACTGTATATGAGATGAAATGCAACATAATCATTTTTCTGAAAACATCTTATCTAACTTTAAAATCACTAAAAACCACAAAGTCTCAGAATGTAGAAAATAAAGATCAAAGCCACTGCATGAAAGATTTCTTTCTGGAAAGTCCCTGAAGCCCTCACACAACCTACAAAACAGTAGGATTTTAAAATCCACACTTTTCTACAACACTGGCTAAGATGAGTGACTGTAACTAAAACAAAAATTTTAAAAAGGTGAGCAACAGTAACTCTGGAATGAAGGCAAGGAGTTATTGCTTAAGTGATGGGTACAAATATCTTCCATCAAGGTAGAAAATGGAGGCCTGCTGGGAGCCTAGCAATCTCAGCAAGCCATTCAAATTCTTGTGTAAGTTCATTCATCTGCTTTTCCCCTCAACTTTTGAGACTGGGTCCCACCATGTAGCTCAGGCTAGCCTTTAAACCCACAGTCCTGCAAGTGCCAGGTCTGCAATACATACAACCATACCCAGTACATCTGATGTTTTGAAATGCTTTTTTTGTTCAAGGTTAAGTGCTAAGAAGTATACATTTGTATGGCGCAGTACTAAGAGCTACAGGTGATTAGGAGAGACAACATACATAAATAATATTACAACATAGCACTGAATGTTAATAGGTAAAATGTAATCAATGATTCAGAGAAGGCAAAGGTTATCTCCAGTTTTATGGTGGCTTTAACACACTTGAACAAACTGAAATACATTCTACATAGAGGTAAACATTGGAGGAGGGGTTAAAATAAGAGGAACAATGTATCTATTTTGGCTGGCAAATAGGTAAGGGCCTGAGTTTAATCCCCAGTTCCACAAAAAAAAAAAAAAAAAAGAAAGAAAGAAAGAAAGAAAGAAAGACAGGTACTAGATAACAGATAAAGAATGTTTATTACTGACATTAATGATTACAAGTCATCAGAAAGGTCAACAATAAACTACATAATTTTGAACAAAAGACTCATCCCTTTCAAATGCTATTTAAACACAAAGTCCAGGCAGAAGGAATGGTCAGAGCGCCACTGTTTTAGACTTTTAAAAACTCTCTTTAATCTCTAATTTGATAGAAGATACTCAGGTTCTCACCTTGATCCTGCATTTGTTCTGATGTACTATTTTTATTTCATAAAAATATATTTTAATTATTTTTAAAAGTTTACTAAGCACAATACCTACTAGAGTTCTTGGTTGATATAGGAACTGATCCTGGTTAAATATACAAGTAATTTAAAGAAAGGCTACTGGGCCGTGGATATAGCTCAGTGGCACAGTGCCTGCCTGGCAAGTGCAAGGTCCTGAGTTCAATTCCCAGTACCAAAACAAAACAAAGCAACAACAAAAGAAAGGCTACTGATTTGATCATAGAATTGATAGGATGGCGAGGCACATGAGTTTGTGCTAGGCAGAAACTAAGGCAGCAGGAACAATCTGGCTAGGATGCTATCTCTGACATCTGTGCTGGACACAACCACAACTATAAAAAGTGGTGACTCCATCAGTGACTGGGTCTCTCCTTTCCTTCATTGTTGTTTAGCAAGTCTCAACTCTAGATTACATGTCTTTTAAAATAATACGTAATGTGATGAAATGAAATGGAAAATATAACCAAAATAATAGTGCTCATATTGAAATACCATAATGCTTCAAGGAAAAGGTACCTGTACAATTTTTGTGTTGTGAGTTGAATTAATTGCTGAACACCATTTTGACATGGAAAAACAAAAACATACTATGAAGTGACCATTTACACATTCATTCATTTGTGGTGGTACTGGTCATTAGCCCCAGGGCCTTCTCACTGAGCTATATCCCTAGCCTTTTTTTCACTTTGAGACAGTCTCATTAAATTGCTGAATTGTCCAGGCTCAGCTCAAACTTGAGATTCTTCTGCAACAGCCTGCTGATTGCTGGGATTACAGATTTGCACCACCATGCCTGGCGGACTCTGCTTCTGTATTTTAAGGAAAACAATTTATTTTAGTTGCCAATGATAAAATTTGAACTTTCAGGTACACATTAGAATTTTAGAAAATTTGTTAACTGTTGCGCAGAGCTTCCCAATGCCCAAACACTTCTAATAAGGTCAATGATATTAGTGAAATGTGATTTTCAAAATAATAAATACGTCAGCGTTAATATTTTCTAACATCATGTTACACATAAATGTGCAACATTCTGCAACAACAAAATGTTGCAAAACTAATGCATGGAGTAAAAAACAGTTAATTCAAACTGAAAGTCACAAATTAATGTGATTTAACAGAATAGGAAAAGTTCATTGCTATGATTTCAGAGTTAATTAAAGTAAGCACTTCAGAAAATACCACATGCAGTTTCCATGTAATATCAGAGAATATACAAAATTATCTGAAAAAAGGTATTAAAATTCTCTTCCCTTTTCCAACTGCGTATCTTTGTGAAGGTGAATTTTCTTAGTATATTTGGATCAAAATCATGTATGCAAACAAATCGATGCTGAAGGAAGTATGAGAACCCAAAAGTCTTCTATCAAAACAACTATTACAGGGCTGGGAAGATGGCACAGTGGAATAAGTGCTTCCCTGGCAAGCACAAGGGCCTGAGTTCAATCCCTGGTTCCGACCAATAAATTAATTAATTTAATTAAATCGTACTTAAAAAAAAAAAAGACAACCATTATGGATTTGAAACAACTCTGAAACAACGCCACCCTCAGGATTTTTAGTGACTAGATCTGCGTCTCAAATACTATTATCCACTAAAAAGGCCAGGGCTCCTTGATTGGAACAGGAAATATAAAAGAGTGATAAGAAAGTAAGAAAGTACTTAAAAATTTGAAAATGGTAGTATGTGAAAGGGACAGAGAAGTCAACAGGAGAAAAACCCCTCAGTGGCCACGGCGAGAACAATGAGTAAAAATAAAGCACTACCACATTATAATTCAAATAATAAAATAAATATCCATAAAATAAGCATCTATCAATATCTGTACTGATATACACATTAACTAAATAAGTAAATAAGTGAAGAAACAGAGCTCCCATGTAGATTTCTAAATAATTTATATGCATACTCTGCTTGTGAAGAGGTACAGTATAATTTTCCACTTCTTAAGTGTTAGCTGAACAAAATGACTTGCTTTTAGAGCACAATACAGAAAGGAAAGAAAAAAGAGTATGTTTAAATTTTTTAAAAAATCAATCAATTATTTATTTATTTACTTATTTTGGTACAGGGCCTCGCTATACAACTCGGACTCGTAGTGGTCCTCCTGTCTCAGCCTCCCCAGAGCTGGATTACAAGCGTGCGCCACCATGCCTGGTTTTGGTGGCCAGCACGGCACAGCATGACACAGCATGACATGACATGTGGCACTGGGGATGGAACCCAGGTCCTTGCGCTTTCCAGACAGGTGCAGACCGCTGAGCTAGCTCCCCAGTCCTGCCAAAATGACAATCTTTAAAGGGGAAAAACATAAACACCATGTCAGCCTACTGAGTCTGACTGTACATAGCTGGAATCCCAGCATTTGGGAGGCTGAGGCAGGAGGATACCCTGAGTGTGAGGCCAGCCTGGACTACACAGTAGAATGGTCTCAAAATACCATAGTCAGTATCAAGGTCAGTAAGTCATATTTGACAGTATGTACGTGAGTATGCGTCACATGTTGGTATCTTTTTATCTTTGTGTTCTTCCCACCCCACACCCTAAAACCATAATTCCAATCTAATCATAAGAAAAACACCACAGTTGAGGGATGTCTACAACATACTTTATAAATACTATGTCACAGTCATCAAAAACAGAGTATGAAAACTATTTGAGCCAAGAACTTAAAGAGCTTTGATGACTAAAAAACGCACTATTTGAGATAGGCTCTTGGAACAGAAAAAAAAAAAAAAAAGACATTAGGTAAAAACTAAAGAAATCTGAACAAAGAATGACTTAATTAACAATAATGTATCAATATTGGCTATTATTTATGACAAATGTATCAGTAATGATGTTAAAAATAGGGAAATTGGGACTAGATATTTGGGGGCTCTTCATATTATCATCATAATTTTTCTATAAATTTAAAATTGTTCTAAAAGTTTATCTTCTAGGGGGCCTGGCCCTAGCTCAGTTCTTTAAGTGGCTGCTTCCACAAAGCTGTCAGCCTCAGGTCGCTGGAGTTCGAACCTCACAACTCTCCCACCAGCCAAAAGTGCCCTGAAGGCATTCGAGGAGAAAAAAAAAAAAAATCCTAAAAGTTTATCTTCTAAAAATGCCACAGTGGGGGCTGGGGAGATGGCTCAGTGGAATAAGCGCGTCCCTGGCAAGCGCAAGGGCCTGAGTTCAATCCTCGGTTCTACCAAAAAAAAAAAAAAAAAGCCATGGCTTTTAAAGTTTTTCATAAAAATATGATTTATATTCACAAATAGGTTTATTATTTTAATGAATACTTAAATATTTCTTAATTTTTATTTCTAATATGCTAATATTCATATCTATAACACATTTTTGTAGTGTTTTGAAGCAGGGTCTCATTCTGTAATTCAGCCTGGCCTTGAACTATGTAGCCTAGGTGGGTCTCAAAATTGCAGCAGTCCTTCTCCCTCGCTTCCTAAGTACTGGGATTATAGGTATGTGCCATCATGCCCAGTAAAACATTTTTTTTCTGCAGTACCAGGAATTGAACTCAGAACCTTGTGCTTGCCAGGCAGGCACTTATACCACTGAGCTATATCCCTGGCTACATCATTAATTTAAGTGTGTCAAAGAATCCTAAAGCCGAAAAGTTTGGAAAAGCACTGATGTAGGCAAGTTTCACATATCTGGAAAAACTCATGCATGTGGTACCTATTCCCCCAAATATAGGGCAAGTGTTATTTAAGTGTGTGGCAGCATATATATGTTGTATTAGTCATGTATGTTGATTCAACTATCTGGTATTTTTCCATTAATTACCTTCTAGGATCACTTACGAAGCCTCTAACTTGTTCTTATGGTGTTAGCAGCACTGCACAGGCACTTATTCCATGGTTCTATTAGCTGGGTGATAAAGGGAGAGGACAGGCTGACTACCTGCTAAGCGCAAGGTTCTGGAGTATTTCATACATATATTATCTCTTAGGGATAACTGTCAAGCAGTAAACATTAACCCACGTCTGGGGCTAGCATTATCTAACTAGTATAGGAAGTGAAGGGGAAAAGATATGAACCCACGTGCAACTACAAAACCCCAGTAAGATATGGGCCAGGAGGCTGACAGGAGAAAACTCACTGCAGACAACATATGATCTTGAGCCCTATGGACCGCCTCCACCATAGGCACCAAAAAAGCAGAATGAGGGTTTATGATTGGATGTGAGTGAAAAGACACACAAAATGACAGCAAAGAAAGTGAAAATTAGACTAGAAATGTATGGGGCAGCAGAATAATGTTCCTTCCTCTCTTTACTCAAATCCTCCATTGCTGCTAATGCCACAGGACACCACCACACACCACAGCGCTAAGCTGTCATCACTACCAACAGAGCTCAGCTCATGCAGGATAACCTTCGTCTTCTCCCACTGCGCCCTGCCACTGGTTCCTCGCCATCATCCTGGGGCCAACAAAAATTGGCTATAAGAGCTTTGGGAAGAAAAGGGTGATAGAATACCTTTCTGGCAGCATGATCACCTGTCAACAAGAGGAAAATCTTGATCTGCCCTTGTCTGGATTAGTCCAGCAGTACAGTGCTATCAAAAAGACCAGCATGCCAAGGCAGCTACGTGCCAGAGTTTAAAAATACTACATTTAGGTTTCAAAATAATTTAAGGCAAATTTCATTGCCTTACTGTGTTAGGAATTTTACACTTATACTATAACTACCTGTTATGCTTCTATCTAGATTAGTCATGGAGAACCTTTTAGAAATGAGGCTCAAACCACAACCCAAAACCTCTTATTCACTGCAAAGTGCCAAAACTTCTATTAAGCCTAAATACTAAAGTTTTAGTTTAGAAAAAACTCACACATTAACACATTTGTCTTAAAAGAGAAACAAATAATACATGTACCATATAACACCCCTAATCTAGGTGTTTCCTCAATGCCTCACATGCTCACAGATGGGGCTTTGGGAGGTGACGGCATCATGGGAGTGTGGTACTGCATTAGTCCACAGATGGGCTCATAGCTGGGTGTGATGTAGGGATGTGAAACCTCGTGGGAGGTGGTGGTCACTGTGGGTGAGGCCAGGAGGGTATATATCCTTCATCTCTTGATCTCCCTTCTGCTTCCTGTGCTACCATGTCATGAGCAAGCCTCCTCCATCATGCCCCTCTGCCATGCCCCTCTGTCTTGGAGCCAGCCTACTATGGACTAAAACCTCCACAAAAATATGAACTAAAATAAATCTTTCCTCTTCTAACTTGAAACTGTCGGGTATTTTGTGTCAGCCACACGAAAGTAAGACATTACCTAGAAATTCCCCTTTTTAGGTACTGCATTTTCCAAAAAGTTAAATAAATAAATAGCCAGCTAGCTATTTACATAAAGGAACATTTTGAGCCAGTTAAGACTCTGAAGATTACACAACTTTCATAAAGGTATACAAAAGTCTGTATGGGGCTAGGAAAATAGCTGAGTGGTAGAGCACTTGACTAACATGTTTGTGGCCCTGGGTAAGATCCCCACAATGGAAGGAAGGAAGGAAGGAAGGAAGGAAGGAAGGAAGGAAGGAAGGAAGGAAGGAGAAGGGAGGTAAGAGGAGGGAGGAAGAAGAGAGGAAGGAGGGGAAAGGGAAGGGAAGGAGGAGGCACAGATGGAGAGAGGAGGGGAAAGAAGGGAAGGGAAGGGGCAGGAGAGAGGGACGAAAAAATTCCCAAAAAAGTCTTATCAATTTACCATTAATGGTTACTTTTAGCTGCTTCTAAGTGTATTTTAATGTTTAAGATGACTATATTTCCCCCTTACTTAGAAAACATTGTCTGCCACCTATCTCATTGTCCTTTCTAAAACCTTTTCAGAAATTTTATATATATATTCCTTTCATGAAACAACTGAGTTACATGATGTTACAGTATAGGTTCTCCTATATCCTGAGTCTTTACTGATCT
>NW_004524621.1:8991047-9005013 GCF_000260255.1 Octodon degus | reverse complement strand
CTTGCCAGGGAAGCTACTATTCCACCGAGCCAGCTCCCTGGCCCAAGAAATTTAAAAAAAAATTTTTTTTTTTCATTGCCTTTTACCTCAGAGATTAAAAAACAAAACAAAACAATTTCTAGGGGCCAGGGAGATGGCTCAGTGGAATAAGTGCTTCCCAGGCAAGCACAAGGACCTGAGTTCAATCCCTGGTTCCACCACAAAAAAAAAAACCCACAACAATTTATTAATAAAAAAATTAAACATGTTATGAAACCAATGCCAAAGCAAGGGAAGACATTGTTATTGATGGTACTTTACTAATAAAGAGAAAAAAATATTTAGCCTATTTCTTATACCTAGTTTACTTTCAAAACAGTACTACATTCCTTCATTTCTGAATCATCTATTAAATCAATACTTTCAGCAAGCAACTGGTACTTGACTTGCTGAGTTGCTTTTGATTACCTATTCAATATGAAATACAATGTATATCACTAGTTATGTTTATATTTTTGTAGTATTTTGGGGTTCTTGCCACAACTGAGCCTCCAAACAGTGGTTTTCTGTCCCTACCTTCTTTCCTCAAATTCCCTTTGTAGTAAGATTAAAACAGTCTACAAAGTTAAAACCTTTGTATTTTTAGAGAAAAATGATTAAGTGTATTTTAAATTATAACTACTTAAGATGTACTAAATAATCAATTAACTATGTTAACAATATAATGCACAGGATAAGAGCAATTTACCCTACTCATTTTCAATTTAAGAAGTTGGAAATAAAGCGTAAGTTAACTTTTTATCAGGTACACACAGTAACCGCCTACCAAATACAATTTCCAAAAAATTAGACTTAGGGGCCGGGGAGATGGCTCAGTAGAATAAGTACTTGCCTGGCAAGTGCAAGGGCATTAGTTCAACCCCTGGTTCTGAAAAAAAAAAAAAAAAAAAAATCAGACTTAGTGTTTAATCTTTAAATAAAACAAGTAGTTTGTTAATTTCAATGAATTTATTTACTGTTTATTTTGATTTTTTGAGACAGTCTCACTATGTAGTTCAAGCTGGCCTTAAACTCACTGTGTAGCCCAGGCTGCGTTAGCCACCCGAGCGCTGGAATACAAAAATCACTCCCAATCAGCTCCTTTCACTAACAAAGTTCCTCAAACACACAAAAGCATGCGTGGAAAATTCACTGATTACAATTATATTGAATTAATTGGGTATAAAAGTCTTTTAATTGCACCATATTTCATAAAAACTAAAATGTCTGTAATTATAAACTTATTTCATGTGACAACAGCCAAGAAAAAAAAGCTGCCAATTAAACTATAACATAATGTTTATTTATGCCATCCTGTCTTCAAGGAAAGTAAAATGTGACCAAATCTGTTTTAAAATGAAGAAAATACTGGGGGATGGGGGAAAGAAAATACTGAAGCCTTAAACATAATTCAGTTTAGAAGATAAAAGAAAAATTATCTATGGATAAAATAATCTTGGATATGAAGAATCTTTGATACCTACTGTATTATGATAGTATTCCAGCACAATTTTTAATGTGTGAGCTGAAAGAAATAAAGCTTTTTAGCAAATACATGTAAAATAAAATGAAAAGCATCAGCAAAAAGTACATCTTGAGATTAACCCACTATTCAATGATGAAAACAACTGTAAAGACCACTCAGAAACAGCTGGTCTTTTAGCATGAGAAAATCCCCTTCAAAATACTCCTCCTCACTTAAAGGCACTTACAGACAAAAGGTGCAGTGTAGGGTTACATTCCATCCCACCTGCTACACTAACAAAAAACTGGCTCTACCAGACAATATCTACAATTGAGAAATGTTAAGTATAGTAAAAGAAAAACAATATGCTCAAAACTGACAGATGGGGGAAGTACTTACAATTAACTTATACTTAAAAAATAGAAGTTGAAAGCGAACATGGAATCAATCAATACCTGTAGAGTCCTTTTCTCCCTTCCTTGGGAGAATCAGAGGCAGATGCAAGATTCTGTGCTAGCACATTTGTCACTCACATTGTACACAAGACATTTTAAAGTCTCCATTAAACATAATTAATGCTAAGAATTTTAAAATACTAAAACATTTATAGGTATGTTGTCATCCAAATGATTTCTGAAAATCCACCTATGACCATCCTGTGACAGTCTCTTTTGATAGTACTGACCCTTAAATTTAGGTAAACACCCCAATATAACATGATTTTCCTACAGATCTCATTACTTGCAGAATTTTCCTACACACATCAATTAACCAGAATCTAGCGTGCCAGCATCCCCAGCTAACTAAAACTTATGGTTTGACACAATTTTTATGACAAAAAAGGCAAATCTGCAGAAAAGAAGTTGACTTCAGGACTCTTGAAAAAGTCCTGTTTCTTTTATTCAGCAAAACCCAAGGGCCCATAAAAAACCAACCAAACAAAAAAAACCCCAAGGGCCCATAAAAGGTCCTCAGCCAATTAATCTTACCTGGCAGGGCTCCAAGCTGGCTGCGGTGGCCAGGTCAGTCTTGCCAAGTTTACTGAGATTTCCAGAAAGGTTTACAAAAAAAGTGGAGAAAAAATAGCTCCTTTGGCTTAGAAGCTTTTCTCTAAAATTCTTTCTCCTCTGGCTATTTGATCTCCTTCCTCTATTAGCCTATTGCCAACCACCTTTATCACGCAATGAGGCAAATGAAAGGCAAATTTTTCAGAAAAATAATCAGATGCCCACTCCAGCTTTAAAAATTATCTAGAGCACAACATTCCACATAAAAACAACAGATCAGTTGTTAAGGCACAATGCTGTCTTCACCCTCTAAAGATTCAAATGTATGTACTTACTGCAAGTAAAAAAGTATGAACATGTATTTGAAATATTTTTAAATTCTTGAAGGTGAAGGGTTTATTTCACTAATTCAAATTAATGTGAACTAGAGCTTCTATTTAGCAATTAAAGACTTTACTGTGCATTTACTCAAACATTTTCCTCCAAATATTTAAAATTTGCCTCCTGCTCAGGAATTAGTTTCTACAATAGTAAGCCGCTATTTTAGAAAGAGGGAAGGGACCCTTCAATCATCCTTAATTCACTGCCTCGTGTACTGATGCACAAATCTGTCCTCCAAACAGATGGAGAGGCTGGGATGGCGGTCTCTTAGCACCGCATCTCCTGTAGCTCCTTGCATGAAGCCTGGAAGTAGTTGGCATTTAATAAATGCCCATTAAACACTTCGGTCGTCTCGTAACACGATGAGGCATTCCAAAACACTTCACCCCTCCAGCGCCTGCCTCCAACTTCCGAATCCAGACGGCCTGTGGCCTTCCACTGATGAAATGAAACGTCGTCGCTCAAGACGCAAGATGAGGGCAAGGAAGCCACCCGATTCCATCTCGGAGGGCAGCAGATCCTCCATTCATCCTGCCAGGCTGTACATCCGGAGGCCTTTCCTACCCAGGTCTGGTAAGCTATTTCTCCGGCCAGGATCTGCAGACAGGGGCACGAGCCTCTGCCCCACCCCGCAGACAGCTAGGCGTCGGGACACCGGGCACGCCTGCGCAGAAGAACCTGCCTGCCACCCGCCCGGCCGCTGAAATCAGAAGGGTAACAATACCCCCTCAGAAAGACAGACAGAGTAGGCGGGGGTGGGTGGGTGGGGCACTAAGCGTCTGCGCGCTCCCTGGCGTCTTAGCGCGGCCCTGGCTCTCAACGGCCCCCACGTGAGCGCGCCCGCGCGCGCCACCACCAACTCTAGTTGACAGAGTCGCCTCACCTGAGCAGGGCTCCGCCCCCCTTCTCCTCGCTAGAGGAGGCGGTGACCCTTCTCGGATCAGACCTGTGTCGGAGGAGGCGGGAACGTCCAGGCTGGAGTCTCCGTGATGGGACTTCCTCCCCCTTCTGCCCGCCCCCGGCACACCCCTCTAGTCCCCTGCTCCTTCGGCCGGTTCGCTGTCACGCTCGGTGAGCACAGCGGCGGTAGCCGCCTACAGTAAACGGAAGTGACGCAAGCTCCCTTAGCCCCCCCCACCCGCTTCATTCCCCCGCCTCCTTAATGAGCTAGAACCAATCAGCAAATTGGGGGGCGGGCCCGGGATGGTTGTTCGGCCAGCCGGCACGGAACCTAGAGGAATTTACTCGGCCCCTTGAAAAACTGACCAATCCACGATCCCAGGAGTCTGGCTGTGTTTACTACCGACAGAATCCGTGATTGCTCCGACCAATCACCATTTACCTTACAATCTTAAAACTGTTATCAAACACCTTTTAAGGCGGGACTTACCACTAAGTGACTTAAATTTGGGCCATAGAAAAGTGACTGAGCTGCAGCTAATCCAAGCCCGTTGAGGTTGAGGCAAATAGGTTTTCCGCCTAATTTCTCTAATCACAATCGCGACTACTGGGAAGGCGGTCCCGAAGGGCAATACGCCTAGCTATTGGCTAGTTCTGAAAGATTTCCCCGCCTTCTTGGTGCAGGTCTCTGTAGTTGCGGGCTCACTCTGAGACATTCCTTCGTAGATCCCGCACATGGGCTGTTAGAAGTTGCTCCCAACTCGTAATGTTAGGAAGTATAAAATAAAAAGGAAAAAAAGAAAAGATAATCTGAAATTCTAAGAGGTTGTTTTAGGTTGAAATAAACCAAATATCTGGTGAAAACAATGAATTTAAAGTGGCGGCCTGTCTGGAAACGTTTGTCTCGTGCCGCAGGTCATGCAAATCGGCGGTCTCCAGAACCAACTTTGTAAACACTTATATCTCCCCCCAAATTTGTTTATCAACATATTTATTGATATATAAAAATTTATATGGAAGTACTAAGCTCTACCAGCGAGATCTCAAACGGACTCTAAAAGGGGAAAGATCAGAAAATAGCGAGCACTGGGGCGTCCGGGGCTCTCCGGCGCAAGCGCGAGGGAGCCCCCGAGCCCCCGCAGGTCTGGGCTCCCGGCACCAAGGCGAGGGGAAACCCTTCCTCCTCAGGGGAAGAGCGGCGAATGCGCGCAGGGGCCTTCTGTTGCGGAAACCTCCGGGAGACCAAGGCCGCCTGGCTAACGGACCGGGCTGTGCCTGAGCCAGGTGGTGCAGGGTGCGGGCAGAGACTTCTTTAAAAACGGACCCCCTTGCTTCCTCGGAACAGGACACTCTAGCCGGAAGTGGTGGTGCACATCTGTAATCCCAGCACTTGCTGAGGGAGGCATATACTTGTGAGTTACAGCCTGGGCTACAAAGTGATCTCAAGGCCAACCTCAACTGCATAGTGAGACCTGGTCTGAAAAAGATAATAATAATAATAATAATAATAATAATAATAATCGTGATAGCTGAACAGAAACAAGCAGTTGGAGCTGTTCCCCCAGATATTAGTGCACAATGGGAACATTGTCCATCGGGTTTATTTCTTTAAGATCTCAATGAAGTCTCATGATCAGTTTTATTCATCATGAGTCCCTAACGCTTTATAACACACATTTATTTTACCCCAAATAGCAGAAAGAAATAAAGCAAATATTGAATACTGATGAGCCACGCAGATAGCTCAGCAGACTAAAGTGCCTGCTTAGGCAGAATGCAGCGGCCAGGGTTCGATCCCTGGCATGCCCTGCTGTTCCTGCCCCTGGGGCGCGCTGAGCCAGTGATTGAAACCGGGAGTGGTGGCACATGCCTGTAATCCCAGCGGTTGGGAGGCTGAAAACAGGAGGATCACTATGAGTCCTATCTATGTAGTGAGACCCTGTAGACCCTGTGCTAAAATACAAAAAAAAAAAAAAAGGGGGGGCCAGGGAGATGGCTCAGTGGAATAAGCGCTTCCCTGGCAAAGCACAAGGGCCTGAGTTCAATACCCAGTTCCACCAAAAATAAATAAATTAAAAAAAAAAAAAAAAAGCAAATATTGAGTACTGTCACTAAACCAGTAGGGTCTCTATGCTAATTCTCTAAGATAGACAGTATCTCAAACTTAGAAACTAGCAAAAAGTTAAAATGATTTGTAAATGGGTACATTTCCATTCTATTGACAGGGTAATCACTGATGCTATCTTTGAAAATAAGAAAGATAGTAGTGTCTAACAAAATTAAGCATTTACTCTTTTTTAGCTGGCATTTTCTTTTTAGGATTATATGCTGTTGAAATACACAATGTGGAAATATACAAAAGTGGAAAAATATATCTGACGCTGTTTGCCACAGTTTTGGGGGGCATCCTCAATTTGTATCTACAGAAGATATATACAGATAGATAGATATAGATATAGATAGATATATCACTAATGATTTCACGTACATACAAAACAAAATACAAAATAAGAACCAAAGGGCTGGCTGGTGTAGGTCAGTGGTAGAATAAGGCTCTGGGTTCAATCCCTAGCATCCTCCACACTCAAGAAACAAGCAATCAAAAAAGCCTTCAAGGGCTAGGGAGATAGTTCGATGGTCTAAGCACCTCCCTGGCAAATGAAAGGACCTGGATTTAATTCCCAGTAACGCATGCTGTACCAGTGCTGAGCCAGACCCTGAACCTGGGCATGGTGGCTATCCCGATAGTCCCCTTGGAGGCTGAGACAAGAGGATCACTGAGTCCAAGCTGCTTAGTGAGACCCTGTACCAAAGAAATAAATCTGCTTTTTTTCTTTCATTTATATATTTGGTACAGGGTCTCATTAGGCAGACCAGACTCGTGGCGTTCCTCCTGTTTTCAACCTCCCCAGTGCTGGGATTACAGGCATGCACCACCATGCCTGGACTCTGTTATGGGCTCAGTGTACCCTGCGGGTGGGTCGGCACAGCATGTGGGACCCAATCCCTGGTTCCTGTGCTTGCCAAAGCAGGCACTTATTTCTCTGAGCCATCTCACCAGCTCAAATAAATAAATTTTTTTAAAAAAAGCCTGCATGTGGAGGTATACATAAAAGTTTATAAATATATAGCTAAGTATGAAAGGATACTATCAAACTATTTCACCATTGTTACCTTGTCACCAGACAGTATCTGAGAGGTGCCTAAAAGCTGGAGAGTAAGACTTCAGTTTGCCCCTACATTGAGAGTAGGTTCACGGGGACAACCCATTCATCCTCCCCTCCTGTCCCTCTCTTGGACAGGAACTTTCTTTCCCTCTATAAATATGTTCTGCCAAAAAAAAAAAAAAAAAATAGTAGGTTCATCATCTTCCATCACAGAAATGTATTTCAGGACTTGTGAGTGGGATAGATAGATTGATTAGACAGAGTTAAGCTCATACAGAGCTTCTCAGAAAAGCTCTTCTGAGAAAATAGAGTATGAGCACTCAAAGAGAAGCATTATGATATGAGGTGGGAATATTTGCGTTTTTGGGGGGGTGTCCTCAAGACAGATGATCTAGGATGGATATTTTTAGTGTCTGTCAGGTGGGCTGGTCTATAGGAGGAAAAGTAGACTCAAACTTATAGGTGAAAGGGATAGGTCAAATTTACAGGCTTATATCTTTTAAGACTCAGGAATTTGAGGGTTGGGGGGGGATATAAACTAAGGTAACTTTGTATCCTGAATCTTCAGTTTTCTTAAAAGGTCTCTTTCTCTTTTTTCCCTCTCTCCCCCATCCCTCCTGTCCCCCCACCTTTCAAAATGGGATCCTGTTGAGTCACTAAATTAGCAGGCTGGGCTTGAATTAGCAAACTTCCTCTCTCAACCTCCAAGAGTGCCTTGTCTCCTTCTACCCATCTTTATTTCTCCTGTCATATTGGAACTGCATCAAAGGTTTGGGGTTTAAGGAAATGATTTTAAAGGCTCAAAAACGGGGTTCGATCCCCGGCATGCTGTGTTGGCCCCGCCCCCAGGGTGAGCTGAGATGGGCGATTAAGACTGGACATGGTGGTGTGGGCCTATAATCCCAGCACTTGGGAGGTTGAAAACAGGAGGATCACTATGAGTCCAATCTCTGTAGTGAGACCCTATAGACCCTGTACTAAATACATAAAAAAGGAAATGATTTTAAAAGACCTTCTTAATTACTATATTAATTCTTACAACAGATATTACTTTATTAGCATTTATGAGGATCAGCATTGTAGATGATGTTGGTTTTTAAATGATTAGCAAAATTCTTTTGAAAGTGGCTTCGTTATTTTTCTCTTGTTGTTGGGAAGACACCAGACACCCAGAATTAAGGAAGGAAAGGTTTATTTAGCTCACAGTTAGTGAAGGTTTCAGTCCATAATGTTCTGGCTCCAAGGCAGAGTGCCACATGGCAGAAGGCAACATTTCACAGTGGTGGAAAACAGCAAAGAGCAAAGGGAGGGGCAGGAGCTGGGCTGTGGCAACAGAGGCAAGCCTCTCTCTCTTTTATATATTGTAATGCAGATTACCCACCCCAGGGCAGGAATAGCACACCAATAATCCCAACATTGGATCAAGAATAATCACAAACTCTAGAAGCCATCCCATGACTGCATAAAGCTTTGGAGGGACAATTAGACACAAACCATAACAAAAAGTAATCAAAACTTTTCAATAAAAGTATCAATATGAGGACTGGCGAGATAGCTCAGTGGACTAAGCGCCTGCTTAGGCAAGTGCAGGGACCAGGGTTCAATCCCCAGCACCACAAGCCTTGCCAGCCCCAATCCTGGGCATGCTAAGCCAACTACTGAGACTGAGTGTGGTGGTGCACGACTGTAATCCCAGTGCTAGGGAGGCTGAAAACAGGAGGATCACTATGAGTCTGAGTTGTGTAGTGAGACCCTGTCCCAAATACGTTTTTAAAAAGAGTATCAAAAACAAAAATGAATGAATTAAAAAGTATCAATATGATACTTTTAAAAAATACACAGTCTAGGGGCTGGTGAGATGGCTCAGTGGTCTAAAGCACCTACTTAGAACAAGCTAAGCTAAGCAAAGCACAGGGACTGCGGTTCAATCCCCCAGCACCACATGCCAGCCAGCCCCGCCCCCTGGTGGGCTGAGCTGGCCACACACACAAAATGAATGGATAAATAAATAAATAATTCTTTAAAAAAATACACAGTCTAAATTTCATCAAGAGAAGATAACAGGGGCTGGTGAGATGGCTCAGTGGTCTAAAGCACCTACTTAGAACAAGCTAAGCTAAGCAAAACACAGGGAGGTTCAATCCCCAGCACCACATGCCAGCCACCAGCCCCGCCCCCCGGTGGGCTGAGCTGGCCACACACACACACACAAAATAAATAAATATTTAAAAAAAAAAGAGAAGATAACATTGTAAGAACAGCTAGAGTGTTCTGAAAAAAATACAATTACAAAAATACAATACTTTTTTCAGAGTCTTCACACTCAATTATATTTAAGTGTGCCTAGGCATGTACCACCATATCCAGATTATAATTTGAGACAATTTAGTACTAGCATACAAATAGACAAATCAATGAATCAAAATAGAGGGTCCAGAAGTAAAATTAAAGAATTTGGTAGATCATGATAGAACATACCTATGGCCCCAGATACTATAGGACCATAGGCAATGGAATTGTGACTTCAAGGCTAGCCTAGGCAACATTTAGAGACCCTGTCTCTTATAAGAAAAATAGAGGGTTGTGGGGCAGGGAGGGTGGTTCTGTCATGGACTACACATTTGTATTAGAGCCAATCGGTCCCCCAATCTGCCTAGAGAGGGGTATGGCAAGGGATAAAGAAAGACCAAGAGACATGAGGAGCTGAGAGGATGATGCCATGGTGAGCAGTGACAAAGACACTTGGAGCTGGCCCCTGTTTATTGGATGCACACAATAGTTGGAGCAAGAGTATGGATGACTGTTATGTTGATGAGGACAGTGGGATGTGCAAAGCACTCTTATAATAACAGGTGGGAGGGTGGGCCAAATAGCTCAGCAGGTTAAAGCGCAGGAGCCAGTTTGATTCCCGGGCCTGCCTTGCCAGCCCCACTCTTGGGGCACACTGAGACTACAAATGAGACTGGGTGTGGTGGTGCCCACCTGTAATCCCAGCTCTTCTGAGGCTGTAAACAGGTGGTCACTAAGTCTGATCTAGTAGTGAGACCCTGAACACCCTGTAGACCCTTCCCTAAAATACAAAAATAAATAAATAAATAAAAAATAAAATAAATAACAGGTATGAAGAGATAGCAGGTTAACAAGGAGTTTGTCTTTTCATTTGGACGAAACCCTTTTTTCTTTCTTTCTTTCTTTCTTTTTTTTTTTTTTATTACTACTCAGTTCTCAAGGGACTTTAGCTAATGTAATCCTGTCCTGGAACTTCACAGCATCATGGGACTATTAAGGCCTCAACTGTGACCAGAGGTACATTGAGTTATATTTCTAAATACCTTATCTGGCTCATATGGCAAGATACTAGGCCTCAGGAGGATCGATGCAAGTCTGAGACTATTTTGGGCTACAAAGTGAGGTCAAGGCCAACCTGAACTACACAATGAAACCTTGTCTCAAAAAAAAAAAAAATCTAATCCTCAAATGAGCCCTAACCACAATTTAACTATGAAATCATTTCCCCCCAAAATTATATAGAATGGCTCTAGACACATTTGAGGCCCAGGGTGTATACTCTAGCACCACAAATAAAATTTTAAAATGCACATATATCCATGTATATGAAAAAACTGACACTTCAAATCACTTGGGGAAGCAATTTTCAAAATCTATTATGGGATTATAGGTGCATGCCTATTATCCCAGCTACTCATGAGGCTGAGGCAGGAGGATCCAAGTTCAAGGCTGGCCTAGGCAACTTAACAAGACTTTGTTTGTAAAATAAATAGGATTGGGGATAATGCTTAGTGGTAGAGTGCTTGCCTAGTATGTAGGAAGCCATGAGCTCAATCCCTATACTGGAAAAAAAAAACCTTTGGGTAAAAAAATAGATTGGGTTATATTGGGTATATATTGTAATATACCTCTGTGTTATTTAATGATTTAAAAGTGATTCAAAACACACACACACACACACACACACACACACACACACACACAGAAACAAAGCCACATAAATGCGATTGAGCAGGAAGGAGCTTAATTTCTTACAAATTAGTATCAAGTCAAATGTTAAAAATGTCAGAACAAGTCAAGCATGGTGGTACACATGTATAATTTTAGTACATGGAAGACTGAGGCAGGATTGCTGCAACATGGAGGCCAGTCTGGGTTACATAGTGAATTCAAGGCTAGCCTGAACTACAGACTGAGACCCTGTCTCAAAAAGCAAAAACAAACTATATATATAGTGGGGTGTGTGTGTGTGTGTGTGTGTGTGTGTGTGTATTTGTGTGTGTTGGAATAAACTAAAAAGGAAAAGAAAAAAACACTGAGCAATAATTTATAATCTTAGAGTAGGGTAAACTTTGTTTTAGGAGCTTCTGGGAATTGAATCCAGGGTCTTAAGCATGCTCGGTATCCCACCTACAACTGAGTTACTGGTGTTGTCTTATGTGGCCCTGGAAAGCCAGACTAGAACTATAGGGGAGGGGGACTACAGCTGTAGATTCAGCAGAAGGCTGATTCAGCTCCATGCAAGGGAGCAGGGGTTGTTCCAGGCAAAGTCTGCCTCAGGAAGAGATAGTTGCTCATGCCCACAGGCATGCATGCAGAATCTGCATCAGTGATGTGAAAGTGGAGAAAGCAGATGACAGAGAAGAGCAAGAGAAAACACAGAAACACAGGAATAAATAAAAAGGCGAGGCAGAAACACAAGAACGAAAGAGAAGAGGTGCGGCAGAAGAAGCAGTTTTCAGAGTATAGGCTGAATCACAAAAAACCGATCTGACTTGCCTTCAAGTCTTCACTAGCAATATCCTCAAATACCAGTAGATGGTGATGTTACCACAGGAAAGGAGACCTTTGCTTTCCGCACCAAAAATCCGTTTTGTTTTCTGAAAAATAATGCTTAGAGAGAACTCCATGTCTCTGAATTTCCAAACTAAACTGAACAAATAAACATTTATTATGGAAAATTCTTCTTGTGATTATCCATGATTCTGATCTAGAAGGGACTGTGGTAGATTTTTGATTTTTGGTTATTGCTTGATTAGCTCAATCTCATTTATGTGTCTTTGTCTCTCTGTTTCTCTGTGCGTGTGTATTTGTGTGCGCGTGTGTGCTTTGAATCATTTTTAAATAATTAAATAACACAGGGGTATATTACAATCTGCTTTTCAGCTTCTCCACCAATAATACTTCCTTCTATAAGGGCCGGCCAGATAGCTCAGCAGACTAAAGCACCTGCTTAGGCAGAGCCCTGGGTTCAATCTCTGCTGTGCTGTGCCAGCCCTGCCCCTGGGGTGCATTGAGACCATGATTGAGACTGGGTGTAGTGGGGCACGCCTGTAATCCCAGTCCTTGGAAGGCTGAAAACAGGAGGATCACTAAGGTCCGATCTACGTAGCAAGACCCTGTAGACCCTGTCCTAAATACATCATCATCATCATCCTTCCTTCTCAGATAGAATCTCTTATCACTTTGAATTCTTGCCTATGATAATTCTGAGAGTGTTCACTCTCAACAGGTATATGTTGCCCTTTGCTATTTTCCCCAGTTACAAAGCAGCCTGAGGCCTTTCAAAGAAGCTGTATGATTGCAAAGATGTGCCTTAAAGAAGAAATATATCTGGTAAAACAGAACTTCTCAAACTTCAAGTATATTAAAATCATCTACTGATTCTGATTCAGAAAATCTGGTAGAGCTGGAGACACTAGCAAGGCCACATAAGATATTTCTATGTCACCAAGGGCCAAAACATTTATCTCAACAACTACATTAAGTTCCTTATAGTCACTACTGTTTTTTTTTTCTGTCACTTTTTAACTTTGACTTAACTATTCATTTCCATCCAACCAATACATATTTACAGAGTATCTATTCTATGTATACCCTATGCCAGCTGATTTCAACCAACATTTCTGCTTTTGAGTTCCCCTGTGTTGGGTTCCTAGAATGATTAATGATTCAGACCCATTTCTCATTCATTCCATATTTACTGAGAGTGTACTCTGTGCAGCCACTGTTCCAGGAGTTGGAAATACAATAGTGAAGAAGAGTTAATTTGTTTATTGTCTAACTCCACAATTGTTTATAGAAAAACACAAGTAAGATTAGAGGCAAAAAGATCAATGAGACAGCACTTGGGAGGCTGAAAACAGGAGAATCACTATGGGTCTGATCCACATAGTGAGGACCCTGCACACCCTGTAGACTCTGTCTTAAATTCATTTTAAAAAAAATCAATGAGGGACACAGGCAAATAAATAGATAATTAGGCTCTTTCTCTTTTTCCCTTCCTGAACAATTTCAAAAGGTCAAGCAATTTAACCAGAGAGAATTGACAGCTAAATACAACATGTAATTTGTGTGTGTGTGTGTGTGTGTGTGTGTGTGTGTGTGGTGCTGGAGTTTGAACTAAAGGAAAGTTTGTTTCTATTTTGAAACAGTCTTGCTAAGTTGCCTGAGCTGGCCTTAAACTTGTGATCTTCTTGCATTAACTTCCTGAGTAGCTGGGGCTACCAGCATGTGTCACTGTTCCCTGTTATACATGACTCTTGACAGGTGCCTTTTGCTGTAAAAGTCATATTTGGACAACTAGTGAACTTGACTAGGGTATAAGGATTATATGGTAGTAATGCTAATGTTAATTCCCTGGTTGTGATGGCTGTATTGCAGTGATTTAGGGAAAGTCTATGTAAGTCAACTTTCTATTACTGTATCTAAATATCTGAGAAAATAAACTAATAAAGAGGAAAAAGTGTTTTGGTTCATAGTTTTGGAGATTTCAGTACATGCCCAAAGGACCCTATTAGTTTGGAAGGCAGCTATGCTCACCACTATACCGCCAACACAGGCTGGACCCCATTGGTTTAGGCCTGTGTCAAGGGAGCACACCAAGGTGGGAGCAGGTGCTAGATCAAACCCACTCACTTCATGACCAGGAACTAAAAGAGAAAAGGGCATGTCCTTTAGGGGCCTAAAGATCTCTCTCTCTCTCTCTCTCTCTCTCTCTCTCTCTCTCTCTCTCTCTC
>NW_004524621.1:8983011-8990417 GCF_000260255.1 Octodon degus | reverse complement strand
GCCAGGTATGTTTTATCACATTCCTGCAATCCCAGTATTTGGGAAGGATTGTGAGTTTGAGGCCAGCCTGGGTTACACAGTGATGTTATCTCAAAGACACCGAAACCAAAGTCTTCCTTTTGCCCTTTTCCTACTCTGATGAGTCCCCAGGAGGAAAAACTGCTGTTAAATCCGCAGAACCACGCCCTCGCCGCCCCAATGCTTTGAAGTTTCTGAGCTTCTCTCCGCCAGGTCCATCCTGCTCGGGTTGTACAGGTAGGTGGATGCGTGCCTCAGGCGGAGAGATCATGGAGTGTGGCTGTAGCTGAATCCTGGACTACATGAAGGTTTGGGTGCTCATTTTGGTGCATGGGAGACCTTACCAATGAGCAGCTCTGTACCAGGTGCCACCTTCACTTGGAGTTCTGTTAGAGAATTCTGAATTTCAATTTGGCTTTTTCTTTTCAGGCCTTAGGGAGGTGTCTTTGTCACGGTAGAAGAGAAAGATGACCACTATAGAGGTGAAAGCTCTTACACCGCTGCAGCTGAAACTACAGGACCTGTCCTTGCTGTGGACTCAGTTCTACTAACCCTTTAGATGAAGGCAGAGCGTTGGGCCAGTCGGGTGATACTCCTCGCAGACCCGGCGGGAGAGGGATTGTAGCGTTGCCCTGGCTAAGACTGCGCCTCTCCGCCCAGTGCGGGGTGGGACAGAGGATGGGCCGCTCAGGAGTAGGGGCGGGGCCACGCCCAGGCGAGCTCCGGCTGGAACCCAGAGGCCACGCCTCTTCCTGTTCGCGGTGATTGCTGGGAACTCACGTGGTAGGGAATTTGCTGTCTCCTCTCCTCACCTGGACAGCTGTGGAGTCAAAATGGGAGCCGAGGTGTTACCCACCGCGAGGTGGCAATACTGTGGGGAGCCGGACGAGAGCCAGAGAGCTGTACTGGGTAAAGACTGTGGCGCCAGAGCAGAGTCCCTGTAGTCCTCTCTCTCGCCGTCTGGGTACCTCTGCGGTCTTTCCGCCTCTCATCAGGTCCCCTGCCTACTTGGGCTGGGACCACCTAGTCTCCAACACCCCTCTTAGAAACTTGATCAGGACTTCCTTCAGCCCCCTGAACTTACATGTCTTTCCCAGTGACACACCTTTTCCTCCCCACCGTACCCAGTTTCCTTGCTGTCATCTAATTCTTGGGTTGCTCTCTTACAGTTCAGTTTTCCAATGGGAAGCTACAGAATCCAGACAACTTGCGCTTCACTTTGTACAACAGCACTGACTCCACAAACCCGAGGAAGAGGAGTCAGCGGATCTTGGTAAGTGCTGCAGTGTATTGATTCCACTCTCCATATTTCAGCAGGCCTCTTGGTGTGGACAACAGTGGGGGGGGGGCACAAGGGGACAAAAAGGATTGTAGCAAATGAATCTTGGAAGAACTCTGAGCCCCAGCAGCTTGGGGGTGGTTTTTCGTATGTTTTCAGAATGCATTTATTGAACACCTATTGTATCCTCGTGCAGTAGGCTACTGGGAAAACAACCATATCACACCTGGTCCTACTTGGAGGGGTTTTGTACTCTAATGCAGGGTTTTCAGCCTTGGAACTATTGATGTTTTGAGCCCAATATTTTCTTGTTGTGGGTGCCAGGCTTAGGCATTCCAGGGTATAGCATCTCAGGGCTACACCTGCTGGAAATCAGTGACACTACAGTGAATTTCCTCATGTTGAGAACCTCTGCTCTAAAGAGGTGAGTACTGTGTGAGGACACATGTGTAGCAGACAAAGCTCAGAGGCTGGGGGAAGAAGAATGCAGGACAGAATGAGCTCAATGGGAAGAGAGCTTTGTTTGCCAGAATGATTTCTTCGTGGTAAAAGGAGCAGAGCCCTGGAGCATGGTGGAAGTTTTGACAGCCAAGGCTTGGTGTTCTAAGAGGAGAGGACAGTAAGAACAAAGGCAAGAAAAAAACTTGGTTGTGACTAGGGAGTGAATTGGTCATTTCCAATGCTTTTCAGATTGCAAAGAGCAGGGGGGCCTGCCCATTAGTTCAGTTGTTTACGTGCCTGCTTAAGTAAAACAGTCAGGCTCAGGATACTGTGGTTCGATCCCCAGATCCTCATGCCTTATCAGACCTTCATTTAAGGTATCCAGAGCCAGTGGGGGATGGAGATATATATATATATATATATATATGCACAGAGCAGTCACTGGGGAAGTAGGCAAAGATCAAGAAGCTTGAACTTTGGACAAAGAAGTTGCCTGCAAAATCACTGTGGTGCATATTTGTTATGGCCACTCTGTTGAGTCATGTAGTGCAACTCCCACCAAAACTTTTTTAGCCAACCACATAGCTCAGTGGACTAAAGTGCCTGCCTAGGCAGATCCCCGGGTTGATTACAGGCACGCGTCACCATGCCCAGTCTCCACTGCAGTCTCAGCACGCCTTGGGGGCGGGGGCGGCAGCACTTGGGAGGCTGAAAACAGGAGGATCACTACGAGTTTGATCTATGTAGTGAGACTATGAACATCCTTTAGACCCTGTACCAAATACATTGAAAAAAAAAAAAAAACCTTTTTGTATCATTTAGAAGCCAGTACTATCTGTGGGCTTTGTTTTCAGAAGCTTTTTTTGCCTTTTCCCTGGGACTATGCCAGGTTCCTGTACAAATGGTGAGACTGGATCATTTCCTAGAGGGCGACTAGTGCTAATCCACTGTGATCCTGGATTTTGAGACTACAAGTGCTTAACACTTTTCAACATTGTTTGTTAATTGACTACCCCTCTCTTATACTTTTAGGCAGCTGAAACAGATAGACTTTCCTATGTTGGAAATAATTTTGGGATTGGAGCCCTCAAGTGTAACACTCTATGCAGGTAAGGATGGAGAGAGGGGCTGTGGGATGGGTGATGGGGAGATTAGTGTCGAGGCACTTACATTGGTGTTCTCAGTTGTTGTTACTGTTTTTTGTTGCTGTTCTGAGAATTGAACTCAGGACCTTGTGTTTGCTTGGCAGGTGCTGTACCACTGAATTATGTTCTTGGCCCTGTTCTTAGTCTTTATAGCATGCACTTTGCATCCAACCTTGGCAGTAACTGGACAGCTCATCCCTTCACTGACCCCTGGGTTTCTCTGTATATTGAGGATTGTTCAGTTTGAACAGTCTGTATGATGTGAGGCCTATAGGGTGTGAGGCAGACATGGTCCTTATGATGACATAAAGAATGAAACACAAACAAGGCTCTCTCAGAGCTCCTGCTGGCATGTCTTGATAGAAGGCAGTTAGATGTGTAAGTGCTTACAACTTAATTCTGTATCATCCCCTTGTAAAGATGATAGATTTTGGATTGGTGTCTCTCATCATTTGCCTCCATAGAAATTTAGTGCATAGCTGGGCAGATGGTGCATGGCTATAATCCCAGCACCTTGGAGGCTGACGCAGGAGGCTCACTGTGAGTTCGAAGCCAGCTCAGTCTGTGTAGTGAGACACTCTCAAACAAAAAAGAAGAAGAAGAAAAAATGGTGCACAGTAAAGTCTAACATAATTGTAGATTCTTATGCCTCAGAAGAGTTTCCCTGTCCATCAGTGAGTCCAGATGTGACTGGCTAGCAGAATTGCCAGGCAACCTTTTATTCTAGATCCACCTCATGTCCCCTTTGCCATCTTTCCTTTTCCCTCTCCATGCAGAGGATTGCTGCTGAAAGAGATACTTAAGAGCAAGTTGGTGCATACCTTAGGTTATTGGGACAGAAGAAGGGTAAAGAAAAGGCAATTGTAGAAATAGTACCTTGAACACTCTGTGGTATTTCTTTATTCAGGCACTTTGTGGGAATTTTGAGCAAGACTTCTGGCCAAATGGAAGTATATGATGCTGAATTGTTTAATATGCAGCCACTGTTTGCAGGTAGGTCTCAGTTACTGTGAAAACTCATAGTAACTCTGCAGAGTTTGAGTTTGTTGGGTGAGTTCATTTAAGTTTTTGGTATGTAAAGCACATTCTGTAATTATTTTTACAAGGCTGCCTTTCTGCCAATTCTGTTTTATTTCTAGTACTAGAGATTAAACTCAGGGCCTTGTGCATGCTAGGCAATGCTCTGCCATTGAGAGGCATCCCCAACTTTTTTTTTTTAAATGTTATTGTAAGACATTGTTCGATCCCTGGTACCACATACCGTGCCACCCCCGCACCAAGCTGGCCACTGAAACTGGGTGTAGTGGCCCACCCCTGTAATCCCACTGCTGGAGAGGCTGAGACCAGATGATCACTATGAGTCTGAGCTGCATAGCAAGACCCTGTACCAAATAAATAAATAAATAATTGAAAAAATAATAAACCTTGGTTGTTAATTGAGTACCTCTCTCTTTTCATTTCTCTCAGATGGCTTTTTTTTTTTGTTCTTGAAACGGGTTTGAACTTGTAAATTTAGCAAGTTTACTATTCCCTGGGCACCAAGCTGGGGGTGTAGATGGCTGTGAGTAGGTAAGCAAGGCTGACACAGCTCCTGTGTCCAGTGTTTACAGGTGTGAAATCAGAAGGACCAGTAAAGCAAGTTGAACAGAGACTGGTATAGAATGTTGGAGGACATATCCCAAAGGATATTGTTTTTCATCTAAGGCCTTTCTTAGTTCTTAACTATTTTGCATGTGGAGGTTTTAGAATCTCTGATAGGTGAAAGAAATTCTTTTAGGTTGGAGAGTAATTTTCATGTTGATGAAAAGTCACTATATACTATCTAATTTGGGGGAGATCTGTTGTTGTTTTTTTTTTTTTTTTCTCTAATCCAGTGGTCTGGTGACATAAGACCACTCCAGAGCTTGTGCTCTTGTCCACTAGATTGTACTGCCCTTTATTTGAGTGCTTGTGGAAAGCTGAAGGGTATCATGTAAAAAATACAAACCTCATGTTAATGACTGTTTTTAAGTCTTTTACCAGGAGAACAAAACTATTGATGGAAAGGGCTAAGGGCTTGGTTTCTGAGCCTGTCTTTGCCTCTGTCTGGGGAACTCACTGAGGCAAATCATTTCATCAGGAGGCCTCATTTTTTTTCTTTTTCATACAGTGAGTTGGAGCAGATGACTCCTTCATTTGACTTCCTGTTCTGTTCCGCAGTTCTCTTATCTGTGTACTACGGCTACATATTAAAAGTTCACAGTATACATTCACATTAGGCTTGTGGAAGCTCTGTAATACAGATGTCTATTTTTTTTTTTTGGTTATTTGCAAAAATATACATTTTTTTGGGGGGGAGGGGGGAGAACCAGGGATTGAACTCAGGCCCTTGCGCTTGCCAGGCAAGCGCTTTTTCTACTGAGCTATCTCCCCGGCCCACCAAAAATAAAAAATTTAAACTCTATTAGTATTTGTAGGCCATTCAGAGTCAGTCATTTTGGCACACTCTTACAGTTCTGGCTTCTCAGAGGTAGGAGGGTGAGGCAGGTGAATCAGGTGAGCCCATGAGTTTGTGACCAGCCTGGGAACCATAAGACCCTGTCTCAAAAAACTAAATAACTATCTGTACATCTTAAAATTTTCCCTCTCCCCTTTCTGTTTTTGTATTTTGACAGATGAATCAATTGAGAGTGAACCCACATTGGAGAGTCAGACCAAAACTTTCAGAGAAAAGGTGAGTATGACAGAATTACAATGTGGGGACTGAGGCAGTTTCCTCTGGGCCTCATGTTTCTCCAAGAGTACAAAGGGCTGGTTGGACTCCAGTCTCCTGGTGCTCTCAGCCCCTTCGCTGTGATTCTCTGGACAGTTTCCATGTGCAGAGCCATCCAGGTCTCACAGAACAGACCCTCTCCTGTCTGGAGCAGCTGAATGCAGTTCTGTGCTCGTGTTTAGAACTTGTTCTTTGGGCTAATAAGGTGTCATGTAATACTGGCTTTTAGGATTCGGTCCACAATTCAGAAAATGTTGGTTATGCCTGGAAACTTTCACATTAAAATACATTGAACTTTGGGATTTTTCAACATAGAAAGTTCCTGCAAAGATTATTTCACCCTAGGATGGCCCACTGATTGAGCCTTGAGTACTTTCTGGGGCAGTGCGCTGAGAGAAGAGATGTGAGACTCTGGCTCAGGGCGAAAGACTAAATGATATGTTAGCAATGTTATAGTCCATTACTGATGGAAAAGCTGTTAATTTATAAATGGCCTTTTAACAGTTTATGAAGTAAGCATGTCAAATCTGCCAGTATCCTTTGATGTGTACAACAGTCCTGTGATAGGTCCGGTAGGAATGACTTAACAGACTTAGAAGTTAGGTGGGGAGAAGCGAGATGGTGGTGGGGAGTCTGGAGTTTCTTTGTAGTTATGTAGCTAGGAATAGCAGTGCCTGCCCAGACTGCTCCCATTAACCAGATTTGTCTCTTGAACAGATGGATTCTTGCATTGAGGCCTTTGGTACCACTAAGCAGAAACGAGCTCTGAACTCCAGGAGAATGAACAAAGTCGGTAGTGAATCTTTGAATCTTGCAGTAGCTAAAGCTGCAGAGGAGATCATTGATACAAAGGGTGTGGAAGGTAAGCAGCTGGAATTTTGGGTAAAAATCTGCCCACAGAAACCGCTTTCTCTTCCTTCTGAGATCTTTAGCCAGTGTCCAAGTTGAGGTGATAGGGTTTAGGCTGGATTCCTTCCTGCTATTTGCCAAGGTCCTTCTGAGGGACAGTCTCAGGAAGCCATATGGAGCACCCACATGATGCTATTCTCTGTGGCTTAGTCAAGTGGAAGAGACAGGCATAGGAAACGATGTGCACCTGCCCTATTCTTGATACAGGGCAATGGTCTGCAGGGCACATAGGGAAGAGAAGGTCTGCAAGTCTGTGTGACTTGCAGAAGCCTTTAGTCAAAAAGGCTGATGCAGGGCTGGGGAGATAGCTTAGTAGAATAAGTGCTTGCCTGGCAAGCTCAACGGCCTGAGTTCAATCCCTGGTTCTGCAAAAATAAAAAAGGCTGATGCAATGGTGAAACAGCCTCCAGAGGTACCATTTCACTTTGGGAATTAGTGGGTCTTTCTCTGTATATTTAATCATACTACTTATTTACTTATTTGCATTTTAGGGAAGGGTCTACAGGGTGTTCAGGTCTCACTACTAGATCGGACTTGTAGTGATCCGCCTGCTTACAGCCTCCCAAGAGCTGGGATTACAGGCGTGTTCCACCATGCCCAGTCTCAATTGCTGTTTCAGCGCACCTCGGGAGCAGGGCCAGATGGCAGGCCCCAGGATCAAACCCCTGGCCCCTGTGCCTGCTTGCAGGCACTTTAATCTGCTGAGCTATTTGGCCAGCCCTTAATCATACTATTTAAAAATTAGGTAAATATATTAAAATAACATTAGTGAAAGTATTCAGTGGAATTCTACAAATTTTAAGAGAATCTGTATCTGATGATAACTGTATATAGTTTGTTTTTTTTTTTTTTTTTTTTTTTT
>NW_004524621.1:8975721-8982771 GCF_000260255.1 Octodon degus | reverse complement strand
CTTTGTGCTTACAGGCGCCTAGGCCACTGAGCTATCTCCCCAGCCTATAAAAGTTTTATTTATTTATTTGTAGTTGTTTTTTTTTTTTTTTTTTTGCGGAACCGGGGATTGAACTCAGATCCTTACGTTTGCAATTCAAGCGCTTATCCTACTGAGCCATCTCCCCGGCCCCTATTTATTTGTAGTTTTAAGGAAGGGTCTACAGGGTGTTCAGGGTCTCACTGCTAGATTGGACATGTAGTGATCTGCCTGTTTACAGCCTCCCAAGAGCTAGACTACAGGCGCGCGCCACCATGCCTAGTCTTAATTTCTGTGTCAGCGTGCCCTTTGGGGGCCAGCACCACAGTCCTGGGGATCGAACCCCTGGCCCCTGCATCTGCTTGCAAGCACTTTTAATTCCCTCAGCTTTTTGGCCCGCCCTTATTTATTTTATTTTATTTTTTTAATGTATTTAGTACAAGGTCTTAGTATGTAGATCAGACTTGTAGTGATTCTCCTCTTTTCAGCCTCCCAAGTGCTGCAGCAGATTACAGGCATGTGCTACCATGAGCCCACTCTCAATTGCCATCTCAGCACGCGCTGGAGTTGGAGCCGGCACTAAATGTTTTAATACAGTTTTATTTTTTGTCTCATGGTACAGCTTTACTGTAATTTTATATTTTCCAAGTGACCAGCTAGTTGTTTCCCAACTCCATCCTTACGGGATTTAAAGTCATTTTTAGCTGGATGTAGTGACACACAGCTGTAATCCCAGCACTAGGTAGGCTGAGGTAGGAGGATCACCATGAGTTTCAGGCCAGCCTGGGCTACAAAGTGAGTTCAAGTCCAGCTTGTGCTATGTAATGAAACCCTGTCTCAAAAAAAGTCATCTTAGCATTTTACCACATTGTAAAACACTTAGTTGTGTTCTCTTCCTTTTTCTGACTATTGCTGGACCTGCACTAGACTTTTAATTGCAGTGGCTCTATTACTTGTTTCTTATCTCATAAGGCAAATTCCTCCAGGGATTGAACTTGGGTTCAATTTTATTTTTCAAAAATGCATTGGTTGTTATAGCATGCATGCTTTGTGTTCTAGGTGATCTTAAGTCTTATTTTTTCAGGGCTGGGGATATGGCCCAGTAGAATAAGCACTTGCCTGGCAAGTTAAGGGTCTGAGTTCAAATCCCTGGTTCCACCAAAAAAAAAAAGACTTATTTTGTCAAGTTCCTTTAAAAATCCAGTTGGGAGACATGCCTGTAATCCCAGCACTTGGGAAGCTGAGGCAGGAGGATTGCTGAGAGTTCAAGGCTAGCCTGGGCTACATAGTAGTTGAAGGCTAGCCTGAACTGCATTTCAAGACCCTATCTGAAAACAACAAAACCCAATTAGGATTAATATGAGGGGAGAATAAACATCTCTACAGTACTGTGTTTTTGTTTACTCAGATGATTTTTTTTTTTTTTTTTCTTTTTTTTTGAGCATTGTCATGAGGATTACTCATGACAATCCTCTTGAGTGCTGGGATTATAGGCCTGCACCACCACAGATATACTTTTTGTTTTTTTTGTTTGTTTTATTTTTTATTTTTTGTTTTTATTTTGTGAGAGAGGGTCTGACTATGCAGTTCAGGCTGGCCTTAAACTCACTATGTAACTGAGGCTGGTCTCAACTCACAGTGATTCTGCTGTCATAGGTACCTCTCCATTGCTGGGCTTACAGACAGGGGCTACCGCTTTGTCTAATTTGAGGTGTGACTTTATTATTTTTTTTTATTCTTTTGATATATAACTTGCTATGCAGTTCAGACTCATAGTGATCCTTCTGTCTCAGCCTTCCCAGTGCTGGGGTTATAGGTGTGTGCAACCACTCCTGGTTTTGGGGGTGGCATGGCACACCCAGAACATGGGGATCCAACTTGGGTCCCTGTGCTTGCCAAGTAGGCGCTAAGACTGCCTACCCATCTCCCCAGCCCGACAGACATACTTTGCCTCTATAAATTTTTAAAAATTTCGTCTGGACCTCTATTTCCTCTTCTGGAAATGGAGATAGGCTGGATTTTGTGATTGCCGAGGGGCTTCCAGAGCTAATTAACATTCACTACTTGTGTTTTGCCTTAGGCAATGTACAATATCCAGATTTTTATTTTTTTTAAATAAAAGATAGTAAAAAAAAGAAACAATACAGAACTTCACTGAACAAAATGATAGGATTTCAACACGGGTTGTTAAATTGCATATTATCCTCTTCAGATTAGTTGTTCAGATTACCAGATATAAGCATGCAAAATTGGTCAACAAAAATTAAAAAGAAGAAGAAACATGTAAACATCAATAGAATAAAGTATTCAAGTATTAAAAGACATTTAAATAGAAAAATAATTAAGATATATTTCCAATATTGGTTGACCAGGCCACTACTAGAACTTTTTAATTTTCTTCTCCATTATGCTTATGTGTACTTAGAATTAATGTTCTTGTGGGTTGGTTACAGTTTTATATTCTGATTTTTTTTTTTTTTTCCACTCAAAATGGGTACTGAGATTTTTGCAAGTTAAGCCTTTTTTTTTTTGGTAGAACCAGGGATTGAACTCAGGCCCTTGCGCTTGCTTCTACTGAGCTATCTTCCCTGGCCCAACTGTTTTGGGTATCTCATTTTGTTTCATTTTTCATTTCTTGTGGTATTGAGGATTAAACACAGGGCCTCACACTTGCTATGCAAGCACTCTCCCATTGAGTTATAGTCCTGACCTTTTCTCTTATACCTTCTTTCATATTGTATTATAAATGTTTATTAGCACGTCTGTCTCTCTAACTCTACTATGAGGTGCTTGCCCAGGTTGTGTCTGCTTTCTATGGCTAGCAGTCCTTGAGCATCAGCCTGGAGGGCAGTTTGGGGCATCTTGGCAAAGTCATTCAGATTCAGTGTTTCAAGGCTAATTGTGGTCTCAACTGCATAAGTTGAGAAGAGTGTAGGAGAATGTGAAACCCAAACAAGGTAATACTAACACTAAGTTTGTCTTTACTAAAAGCACTGGTCAGTGATGCCATCCAGGACGACCTGCAAGATGAGTCCCTCTACCTTCCTCCATGCTATGCTGATGCAGCCAAACCTGAAGATGTATATAAATTTGAAGATAGTATCTTTTTTCTGGTAGAAAAGGTGCTTTATTTCACACTGTGACGTTCATGTAGCCAGACTCTGAGGATGTCCTTCACCCTGTGACAGTCACACAAACATCCAAACCATTGTACTTCTCAGTAGCTGAGACACCCACTCCTGGAATTCAGACTCGCCAAGTGCCTAGTGCCCACAGCTCAGCCCTGTGTGTGGCACGCTCCACAGATAATCAAAATAAAACTCAAATTGGCTAAAGCCTAAAGTCTAGGATAGATCGATTTTGTAGAAGGTGGCACTCTCCACAAATCAAAATAAAACTCAAATTGGCTAAAGCCTAAAGTCTAGGGTAGACTGATTTTGTAGAAGGAAGGGTTGGAGCATAGAATTTTATTATTTCAAAATAGCCACTGCAGTGGCTTTGCAGTAAGAAGGAGAAGGAAACAAGTATTGGGCTAGAATCTGAGATGTTGGTTGCTGTACTCTACTGTGTTAGATTGTGAGCCTCTTCCTCTGTGGGCCATAGCTTTCATCTGAAATGAGGTCACTATGAGATGAGCTAGCTGGTTGGGTATTTCCATCTTTGAAAGATTGTTTTCTTGACCTGAAACTAGTTCTCTCCCCTGCGGAGTATGATGCTCTTGAGGGCCCATCTGAAGCTTTCAGGAAGGTTACATCAGAAGAGATACTGAAGATGATTGAAGAGAACAGGTATTCCCATTTGGGCAGCTGGGGAGTCTGGGGAGTGACACTGGGAAACAGGAGTCAGACCAACTGGGACCTTAGGGTGTCAATGAAGAGCTGATTGAACTGGTGTTTTCTTAACACTGGATTTTCAGGAACTGTGGGCAGGTTTAAGCAGTCTCTGGTTGTTTTTGCACTATGGTGCAGAGACAAATAGTTCTAAGAGTCTGCACATAAAACTTAACTGCATTTTCTGTCTGGCTTTTTATAGCCATCTGCAGTAAGCTACAGCCTTCTTGTTGTAGGAATTGTGTGAATATGGGGGAGGAAAGAAAGTTATCTGTTTTCACTGTGAGGGGGCAATTCCTGACAAAGCTTGTCTTAACCCTGACACGTTCCTTTCTTTCTCTTATTTCAGCCACTGCTCCTTTGTTATGGAAGCGTTGAAGTCTTTGCCATCAAATGAGGAGGGCAGAGATCGCCAGGCCCGGTGTATATGGTTTCTAGACACCCTCATCAAATTTCGGGCTCAGAAAGTGATAAAGCGGAAAAGTAAGCCTGTGATAGGCATTTTATTTTAGTTATTTCCAGTCTGTTATTTGTAATTCTAGCGCAGTTCTAACAAGAGGAGAAAACAGATACATCTGCCTAAATATGCAGCAGTGCAATTCCTTGTGGTGCTCCTTATAGCTGGCGGAATCACCAGCCTCTGCTGGGGAGTCCTTCGGCCTGTATGCACATGAAATGTGATGTGTTTTTCTCTGGACCTCTATTTCCTCTTCTGAAAATGGATATAGGCTGGATTCTGTGATTGCCGAGGGGCTTCCGGAGCTAATCAACACGCACCACTTCTATTTTGCCTTAGGCAATGTGCAATATCCAGATTTTTATTTTTTAAAAATAAAAGTAAAAAAAAATTAGAAACAATACCAAACAAAATAATAGGATTTCAACACCTGTTGTTATATTGCATATTGTCCTCTTCAGATTAGTTGTTCACATTACCAGATATAAGCATGCAAAATTGGTCAGAAAAATTAAAAAGAAGAAAAAACATTTAAGCATTAATAGAATGAAAATGTTAAGGGACTGTTAGAAGAAACATCAGTTATTCAGGAAGAAAAAATTGGCTTTATTTGTGAAGGCTCATGGCAGCTTTGTGTTGTGTCAGTTTCAGAAGACAGAGTCTATTTCTTATGGTAATCTCAGTGCCACTATATGTGGCAGTGACAATTCTCGAAGAACTGCAAACCCAACAGGAGATGTAAATTTTGTCATAAGCTATATTCACTCATTGTTACTGAGTGCCCAAGGGTCTGTATTCACGCTTGCAGTGTTTGCTTTTTTATTTTCGTATTCTTTGTTTTTATTTTCACATTCCAGTCTGCCTTTCTCCTTCTCTACCTTTGCTTTCCTCCTACCCCCCCCACCCCCCCACTAATGTCTTATTATCTTCCTCAGGCCTCATTGGAGTCTGTTCTGAGTCTTCTCCTGGCTCATCACAAACATTTCTTGCGCATGTCTGATCTGCATGCTGAAGCACACCTGAGCATCTTTTCATTTTAAAGTGGCTGTTCTGGATCTTGGGACCCTGCTTCTGTTACCACGTAGTGTTGATCATTACAGTGGCCCAGCTGTCAGGCTCTTCTAGCTCATGGATAAGGCATGGATTGAGGGTTTTTCCAGAAAATGACCAACACAAGTTTGTGTTATAGGTGCCTTGGGACCTGGAATCCCCCACATCATCAACACCAAACTGCTGAAGCACTTTACCTGCTTGAATTACAACAATGGCAGGTCAGGAGGGTAGATTTCTGGGTGGGGGGGGGTTGCCTATGAAGAAGAAAGGTGTGGGGTGGAAGGAGTAGTAGGGGATTGTGTTCAACTCCATGACTACAGCTACACAGTGCTAAAGAAATGGCTGCTATTTGGCAGGGTTATGGGTCAGCTAAATTGGAGATATGCTATGAATTTACATACTCTATACTTGGAAAAGTTCATTTTATCTTTTAGGAATATCAAAGGCTGTAGAATGCCTTGCAATAAAGACTTATTTCACTTTACACACTTACTTTGAGGAGCCCCTCCTAGTGTCCACAGAACTAGTATCCTGTGGAATGACAGTATCACAGAAAAGGGCAGGGCAGTGTTATGACTTTGTGGAAAGAACCCCACACAGCACCCTTAGGCTTTTTTTTTTTTCCTATGCTTTTTTACCTTTTACTTTCAATGTGTTTCCTACTCCTGAATACACTTGGAAGAAGCTGTAGCCACTGAGTTTGGGGTGACTTTTCCTGACTACGTGACTGAGAAGGCAGGGACAGACTAGGAGGGCCCTCACCAGTGCGGTGCTCCAGCTCCATGTGGGGAAAGTGTAGGCACGGTTTTCTTTATCCACTCAGGGAAATGTTAGGGTTGACTCCCTGCTCACTATATAAGGCTTGGGCACTTGGGAAGGAATAAAGAATGTTGCTCAAATTATTTTCCTTTTCCCCAAGTTGGGAGATGCTGATTGCAAAGGGTGGGTTTGTATGCTTTTATTTTGTTGTTAGAATTTATTTCTTAATTGCTAATTTTACAGTTTACGGAACTTTATTTCAAATTCCATGAAAGCAAAGATCACTGCATATGTGATCATTCTTGCCTTGCATATAAATGACTTCCAGATTGACCTGACAGTGTTACAGCGAGACTTGAAACTCAGTGAGAAAAGGTGAGCACAAAACAAAAAGCTTTCTTCAGGGTACTTGTATTTCTGCTACCACCAGAAAGCACGAGGCATCATTGAGGGGGGTGGGGACGTTTCATTCAGGAAAATCATGGGCCAGAAGACAATTTTTAGAGTCAGTGAATGGCTAGACACTCTTTGTTAGGCACCATACTAAATTTTTCCGTATCACCTCGTTAATTTCTTTAAAAGACAATGGAAGAAACTGAAGTCTAGAGCAGTAATGACTTTCCTAAGGTCTCATACTAAGAGGGAAATTCCTGGGCTTCAGAACCTAAGCCTTTCCATAGCATTTTGTTTCTGAATAACAGAGCAGCCTCTGTTCTCTGAATTGCTGCCTTTCCAGAGAGGAACTCTATGGTTCTTAGGGGTGAGCTCATCTGTATGGATATTTTCCTTCTGGGGGTAGTCTCTCATGCTTTTTTATTTTATTTTATATGAATGTTCCTTCCCCCCAGGGTCTGCACTGAGCAACAGCGTATGGATATTTTCTGATAACACTTAAATTATCTGTTAGTGTGTGTGTGTGTGTGTGTGTGTGTG
>NW_004524621.1:8943435-8975621 GCF_000260255.1 Octodon degus | reverse complement strand
GAGAGAGAGAGAGAGAGAGAGAGAGAGAGAGAGAGAGAGAGAGAGAGAGAGAAAGCCATCTTGTCTGCCCCTCTGCTGGGGGCTTGCTACTATTTTTTTTTTTGCGGAACTGGGGATTGAACTCAGGCCCTTGCGCTTGCCAGGGAAGCTCTTATTCCAATGAGCCATCTCTGCAGCCCCCATGGCTTTCTACTGTTAAGATAGTTTGGGGATTCTGTCTTCATGGCCTATAGCATAAATGTGCTGCTGCCTCTTGCCAAACCTCCCTGAATGTACCTGTCCATTTGTTCTATTTGTTTCTTTAGGATGATTGAGATAGCGAAAGCCATGAGGTTGAAGATCTCTAAAAGAAAGGTGTCACTGGCACCTGGCTGGGAAGAGGATCACAGGCTGGGCACTCTGTCTGTTCCACTGCCGCCAGCTCAGAACTCAAACCAGCAGTCAAAACGGAAGAAGATGTAACTAGATAAGTGCTTTCCAGGCAGGCATTTTGACCCCATCATAGCCACTGCTTGAAAAGAAAGTGAAAGGAGCCTCAGCAGGGGAGAAAGTAGTACCTCTAGAGATGGCCTGAACGTGCACCAGTCCACCTGGAAAGCCCACCAATGCTCAGACCAAAGCAAGACTACTTTCTTTAAAATATAGAACTTTATTTAGTTATTGGTTCACAGAAAAGTTTTTTCTTACAAAATAACAAAGGCAGCATTTTGTACAGCAACTCACATGGAGGCCACAAAACAGAAGTGTGCAAATGTCAATGCTGGGGATGGGAGGGACCAACACTTGTGTCTAAGGTTCTCAGGGAGAAGCCAGAGCTCCTCACTACTTTTTCCCTCCCTTACACCCACCCAGCGGAGCAGCACCTAGGACCTTACAAAACCAGCCTGGGAAGTTACCTGGCCAAATGTAGAACAGTGACCCCCCAACAGGCTGGTGAAGGTCCTGTGTGAAAGGCCAAGTGGGATGGAGACCATTCAGGCTGGACTGGCCTTGCATCCAGCCTCCTTTTCTCAAGCAGTAGGGCCCAGCCCACCTAGCTCTGCAACCCTGATACATTCACAGTACAGGTAGGTAAAGCCCTGTGGAAGCTGGCCTTTCTCTCCTGACAGGCCACTAACAGCCCCCTAGCTGTGGGCTGGGGCCTGGGGACAGCCAGTAGTGTGACCTTACCTTTAGAGTTCACAGGAAGTGGGTGGGACAAGGTACAGTTTCAAAACAAGGCAGAAAGTGCTCAGTGCCCTGAGGGAGCAGAGGAAGGGTAATTGAGGCCCATAGGGGGACAGCACTGTCATCTGGAGTGAGGAGAGAGCCGTGGAGAGATGGGAGTATATGAGCTAAACTTTGAAGAATGAGTGGGGCCAGCACATATAGTGGTGGAGAAAGGGAAAGCTTGAGCCAAGGCACAGTGGGGGACATAGGGTCAGTAAAGGCAGGAACCACCCATGAGAATATGGACACATCCAGTGCCCAGGCACCTCCATTTGGACAGGCTAGAGCTGGAGGGGTGCTGGTGTGGGTATGCTCACATAGGCTCTGGATCCTGCAGCAGGCATCAAGCTAATAGCTTCCTGAGCTTGGGAGCTCCTTGAGGACAGCGGAGCTTTACGCATCCCTGAATTACCCAGCCATGCATCTGCCTGATGCCTGAAGGAAGCCATCCGCCATATGGGCCTTGTGTTTATATCATGTCCCCTTGTCCTGCCTGGGATAGCCTTTCCCCTCCAAAGGACTGTCTTAGTATAGTAGAACAGTGTCCTTAAGAAAACCAACTCAACTGTGGTGCAGTCCCTGGAAGGATCAAGGGAGGGCCAGGGCCAATCACATAGGGGCCAATTCTGGGGCAGTATCTCTACCCTACCCCAATCATTTCCCTTCCTCAGAAGCAAATGTCTTTCTTGAGAAGAGCCAGGGTTTGGTATGTGTTAAATGAGATTCCCTGTAATTCTGAAAGAATCCTGACCCCAAGTTTTCATATATTGAGTATCCCCAACTCTTCATAAAATGTACCAATGTTAAGAGTGACTAGAAGCCCTCCAATTTCTGTTTGGAGGGCTTCTCCTTGAAAAAAAGTTTTCAATTTCCTGCTGAGGGTTGTGGAGCTAACAGGTTTTAGAGGTACCTTGTTCTGAGTCCCCAGGAAGCATGGGAGCTGTTTTTCCAAGAAGGAGAGACGAGGAGTCTTGTCAGGCACTATGTCCATCCTGAGGGCCTTTGCCCCTTAGCTCTTCTGAGGCAGGTCTGCGTCCTTACAGGATGGTGCAGAAGATGCTGTGGTTGCTGTGGTAACCACCTTCCACTCGAGCTGTGATCCTGGTTGCCATAGCTGTCACTTTCTGCCCACTGTGGGCTGCAGATGGGCCCCTGAGAGAGTTTTCAAGATGAGGCCGTGCTGGTGGGTTCACCAGACGCCATGTATCAGACCTAGAGATACAAGAGGAAAGTCTGAACTCTGGGAATCTATAGAGAATTTACTGAAAGCCCTGTACAATCTGATGTGTGGTTCCAGACCAGTGAATCTCAAGTGTTCAAATCTGGGTATAGATTTTGTTTTGTCTCCTGAGCATGACAGCCCAGAAAAATGAGGTGTGTGAAACTAAGGGGAAAGGTCCTTCATCCTAGTCCAGTCTGTCCTAATCTGCCTCCACTTCCGCATAGAGCCTCAAACAGTTTCCCTCCATGGACTTCAACTTCCCCATTTTTGTTTTTGTCTTGTGCAGGGGATGGAATCCAGGGCCTGGTGCATTCTAGGCCAGTATTGTACCACTGACTTCTATCCCTAGCCAACTGCCCCATGTTTAAGAATTTGAAAACAGTGACTTTTTTTACTTTTTACTTTCCTCTGTTTCGCTGTAGTATGACTGTTCATAGATTTATTCATAATCATCCAAAACTACAAACTGCCTAAACACCTTTCATCTGATGTAAACAAACTGCTATATACGTATATGGAAGTTACCCTGGAATAAAAAGGAATGAGTGACTTCATAAGCAATGCCATAGATAAATCTTGAATGCATTAGGCTAAGTGAAGAGACTCGAGGCACTGGAGTGCAGTGTCTACCACATGTGCCTATAAGACCAGCACTTTGAGAGGCTAAGGCAGGAGGACTAAATTTGAGCTCAGCCTGCCCAACTTAGCAATTTAGACCCTCTCAAATTTAAGACTGAAAATAGAGCTCATTGCAAAGATGGTGGATTCAATCCCAGTGCTGCAGAACAAAAACTTTTTTTACTGAGTGTGGCCATCATTAACTAAGAAATGGCAGTCCATCCAAAGTTTCTGACTGGATGTAGCATGACCATAGCTCTTGTTTCGAAAGGTTAGCCAGGAAGGTGTAATAGTACAGACAGGTGGGGTGGGTGAGGGGGTGACTTGGGCAGACCAGGCAAGAAGCTGCTGCAGTGGGAAAGGTGATAACTAAAGTGTAGGGGTGAAGTGCTGGGGATATAGCTCAGTGGCACAGGTGCCTGCTTGGCAAGTGCAAGGTCCCGCGTTCAATCCCCAGTACCACAAAAATACAAGGGTGACATCAGTAAGAGGACTGCTATTATTTTTCCAACAGTTTAGCAAAGCACTGACTATCAGAATGCTTCAACTGTCCCGATAACAGGTGCTGAGACCTGAGTTAGGGTGGTGGCAGTTACAGAACATTTTGGATATACAAGTAAGAGGGCCTGAGAACAGACTAAACTTTGGTGTTAGGGAGGAAGAGAAGGCAGAGGAAAGACGTGGGAGGCAGTTGTGATACCCTGAGGCAGAGTATTAGAAACAAGGTCAGCAGCAGTAAAAACTAACATGTTTGTAATGCCTTATATATTTAGCTAGACCACAGTCTTTATCTTACATTTGTGCCCCAAAATAGGTATGTGCTAGATTTTACTAAGGCTCGAAAGTTGCTAGGTAATTTGCCCAAGGTCACACAGCCAGTGACAAGTACAACTGAGAATTGATACCACTTTCCCTGGCCTCTCTGGAAGTCCTGAGCCAGGCCTGATAAACCTTAAGTATAGGCCCCCCTTCCCTGACCAGAGCTGAAAGCAGGCTAGACTCACTGGGCTGGGCCTGGCTGCTCTACAACCTCACTGCTAGTCTATACAACAGGTTCAGACAACTTCAGGTACTCACTTTTTCTTGAAGACCAGAAACTTGTTGTTCTGCATAATACAGTCTCTGTTGTTTGAGATCTGCTGAAAGATGGTCTTGCTGGTCTTGCCCTGGAAGATGATATTCTCCTGCACCAGGGCCTTTGCATGGCCCCGCACAGCAATGCCATAAGCCCGGAATGAGTGGATCCGGTTCTTTATCACCTGGGAGAAGCAACCAGAGCTTGTCATGTCTCAGGTACTCAGACTTGTGGGGGAGCCCAGAAAGGGAAACAGCAGTTATAACTCCAAGGGGGAAGATGATGCTCTAAATATCAGCACAGAGCCAGAGGAATGCAAAGGAAAAGTGCCTGGGTAAGCAGGAAAGGCTCACCAGAGGTGGTGACAAGCAAATTGTAGGAGGTTATCAGGTACACAGCAGGGGAGAAGTGTTCACTGAACAAAATGCTGCAAAGGCATGGCAGACAAAGGTCACTGACGACTTAACTGCTACAACATTGTACCCCTGTTCTTCCCATTTTCCCAGTGCTCAGATGCAAAGTCAGAGTCCTTTACTCCTCAAGGGCCTAACTCACGGACTCATATAGATCTAAGAAAAAAACCCACTAGAATCAATTCCACAACACCAAAACCCTAGCACCCAGCACAGTGCTTTCCATAAAAGATGCTCAGAGCTCATGATCCTGTTGGGGAGACAAATGGGTAAAGGAAAGATGGAAAGCACTATACAAAGTATTCTGGGAGTAGCACCCTTAAGTGCCAGAAGCACCACCAAAGTTCAGAAGAGGGCACCTCAAGCAGCCTGGAGGAATCAAAGTTCCTGAAGGTGACAGCTAAACTACAGGGATGAAGTCATAAAGGGGTAAGGGAGGTTCCGGATATACAAGGCATAGTGTGTGCAAAGGCCCTCAGCCAGGATTTCTCTGTAAGCACCTGCTGCCTAACAGGTCCTACGCAAGATCATTCTGTTGGGGGAAGTAAGCAAACAGCCTTGACCCTGACCTGGAGATTACAAGTTACCTCAGGAGACTCCCAATACTATGACTCTGGAAGTTATACCCTCACTCCTGGCTTCCTGGTAGTTAACTTTGGTTCATCCTCTATTCCCAGTCCCTTTATCTTCTGTGTGAAACCACCCTCCCAATCTTTCAGGCTTTTGGCAGGAAGGATGATAATCCTTGAAATCTGTAGTGCTTATGGTTCTGCTTCTTAGTACAGGATTGGGTCCTATGTCTGGGCATTGAGCACTGTGCTGGCAGTCGATGTCACACACATGCACACATACCTTAGTGTCAGACCTGGGCAGCAACTGCAGCCCACTGCCCCGATTGCCAATGATGTCATTTTCGATGACGACAGTGCTGTCACCCTTGGTAATGATGCCATGGCCTCTGTTGTCATAGATACCATTGCCCCGGAGCTCCACCTTACACTGGGCTTCAACCTTGACTCCACTCTGGCGGTTGCAGGAGATGCTGTTGTTGGTCATACGAGTGAGCTGGCTGCTCTGGGCTACAGTGATACCTCTGTCCCCATTGGCATGGATCACATTGGTGATGATGTGCAGGGCCTCACTGCTCTGGACATACAGTCCAGAGGCTACAGGCAGAGGAAGAGGGAGCAGGGTCAGCCCTAACACCACCAATCACCAATCAGGGAAAAGCCTTTCCCAGTTCTGCACCCCAGGAAAGAAGAGGGAGTAACACTCAGACCCAGCCTTGAGTCTGTATCTTCTAAACTAATGATAGACAACAAGAGCAAACCTCAGAACATAAACAAACAAACAAACTAACTAAAAAAACCTGTTTCCTGCTGCAATAACTCCTGAGGTAGCCGGGCACAAGCTCTGAAAAATTTCTTGGCTTTGATGGTCATTGGGCCCAAGCTTTCATCCTGGGCTTGAAAGCCTCCTACGACATAATCATACTGCTGTTTTCACCTCCTGTTATGGGGAGCTTATTCCTCAAGACTGACCCTGTCACCTCTAGACAGACTCTACTTGCTAGAAAGGTATTTTGTTTTGCTTTCCTTCCCATTCTGAGCTGGAATCTGCCCATTATTTTGGGAAATTTTCTTCATAAATTTATAATTTTTTAGTAAACTTACCAGGCTAAGTAGTATGTATATAAAAGGTGTTAAGACATTTTGGAAAGAAAAAATGGTGCTTGGAATTGTATTTGCTGAGAAGGCCCTGTGAACATGAACAAAGACAGACTCAGCAGGAGTAAAGCCTCTGACCTGCTAGAGAGAGAAAGCCTGGCAATGAGACTATGATGTGGTGTCTCCACCTGTTGTATCATCTTTCACAGGAACGAAGAGGACCAGGGGTGTGCTGGGGAGGTGGGATGTGGACAGTGACTGGGTTGATACAGAAGCAGTCTGGGCCATTAGCCTGCAAGCTTAAACCTCTTGGTGACATGTGTCTGTTCTTCCTGGTTTTGTTGAAAACAGCAAAAATAAGTATGTATGAATTTATGCAGCTTTGTCTGTCTACAGGAGAGCATGGTCGCATGGGGGGAACCCTGAATTAGGAGATGACAACTCATTTCCCATATTAGATGGACTGGAACCTGACCTATCTGCCCCATTACTCCCAGAGGAAAACACTTCTGCTTCTCAGGGCCTAGAATCTATTCTTTCCTCCATCAACACTCTGTAATTCTTACCCCGTAAAACTTACCAGTGGGGAATGGGAAGAGGGCAAAATTCAAAGAAAGAAAGGGTAGAGGGGTGTGTTGAGAGGTTAGGAATTTCAAATTGATCTGGGATGTATGGATGAGAGAAGGGGGATTTCAAGTCCAAGGGCTTTGGTATGAGGCAAATAGCAGAAAGAAGTAGCTATCAGGCTGGAAATCCAAACTAGGACAGTCTCTGAGAGCCCTTAAGAGAGTGGGGAGCTGTGGAAGGTCCTTCACCAAGGGCTAGGTGAGGCACACTTACCGCCATTGTGATTAATACTATTAGACTCTACAAGAGCTGTGGTGACAGGCCTGCGCAGGGGGTCATCCTCCTTCTCTAGTTCGGTCTCCCAGAGGATGGCATCCCCATCTTCACTGAAGTTCTCCTGGGCCCCATGGCCTCCAGGGAACTCACTGGCGCCATCCTTCTGGCTAAATACTGCCACTCCATACAGGCCATTGTAGCTCACATGGTTACTGGTGACATGGGGCAGACTGGACGACATCATCCACACACCACAGCCCTTGTTGGCTGGAACAGTAAAAAGAGTTGGTCACTGACACAACAGGTGAGGCATCCCCCAGTGTCTCGCCAAAACGGGAAGCAAAAGGAAATGGCCTGGGGCAAATAATTTCAAGGCTCTGGCTGTGTGCCTATCCTTACAAGAGGGACAGTAACTAAGTCAGGACACTCTCACAAGCTGGACTCATTCCCCAAGGTGTAAAAGCACCCTGAGAACTGCCAAGTCAACTTTCAGATCTGAACACACACAAGATGTAGTGACTACCATGGGGCACCAACTTCATCTATGCAGAGGAGGAAGCCTTAAGACTGAATTCCAGCTCTTACCACTTCCTAGCTTCACTAGGTTACAGAACTCTGTGCCTCAGTTTCTTCCTGTTATTATGGATCTGCCACTGAGTATGCAACCCAGGACCTTGCATAGGCTAGGTAAGCTTTTACCTCTGGGCCACATCATGAGCCCTTTTAAAATTTAATTTTATGTATTTAGTACAGGGTCTGTAGGGTCTCAATATGTAGATGGGACTCGTAGTTATTCTTGTTTTCAGCCTCTCAAGAGCTGGGATTACTGGCATGGGTCACCACGCCCAGCCTCAATCGCTGTCTCAGCACACCCCAGGGGCAGGGCCGGCATGACACGCTGAGGATCGAACCCTGGCTGCTGTGCCCTCCGTAAGCAGGCATTTTAGTCTGCTTGAGCTATCTGGCCAGCCCTTAAAATTTTATTTTGCAGTCAGGTGTGGTGGTGTATGCCTGTAATCCTGGCACTTTGCAAGACTGAAGCAGGGTGATTACAAGTTTGAGTCCAACCTGGACAGCTTAATGAGATCTTGCCTCAAAATATAAAATAAAAATAGGGCTGGAGATGTAGGCTAGTACAAAGCCTTGAATTCAATCTCCAGTACTTCCCAAAAGAAAAACTGAGACAGGGTCTTGCTAAGTTGCCTAGGCTGGCCTTGAACTTGCAACCTTCCTTTAGCCTTAACCCCCAAATATCTGGGATTACAGGTGTGTGCCACCCACTCAGTGGTTTCTTCACCTTTAGATTGGGGATAATTATGTACCTCACTAGAAGGCAGTCACGGAGTTCAATGTGATGATGCCCATGAACAGCCTAGTAGAGATATGGACCCAAATTAATATTATTATTATTGTTAGAGATATAGTCCAGAAATAGTAAGGGTTTTCTCAAAGTCCCAGAGTGAAACATTTTTTAATTCCTGTGATTACCTATCTTTTTTCTTCCTGTGATTACCTGTTTTTCCATTATATTTCTATTTCTCTGGGTCAAAAGATGTAATAAAAGATGTCAGACACTCATGCAGCAGAGCCCAAATGGCCTGCCCTTAGACATAACCCAACTCTTGCCTTTTGGTATTTTGGGAATAAAGCTCTGCTTTACTGACCCCAATGACAATAAATTAGCTTACTAAGTGATTTAAAGGAGAAGCTCTTCATTCTGAGAGGGCCTCACACAATTCCCATAACTCAGATGAGGTCTTCAAGTCCCAGGGAAGCCAGTGACTGTCTCAGGACCCACCAGCTGAAGATGGAACCTGAGTTTCCTGCCTCCCAGGCAGGAGTGCAACCCAGCCTTGCCCCTGGGGACATGGTCCTCACCATAGATGGTATTTCCTTCTATTAGTCCTTTGCCTTCATCTCCCACAACCACACCATCTGAGTAGCCAAAGCAGATAAGATTGCTCCTGAGAACAGGAATCCCTCCACGGCGGATGTCCACGCCTCCCCACTGATTTTCACGGATGACATTTTCTATGAAGAGAAAATGAAATGATGAAAGTCAACACCCAACAGTCACCTCCAATGCTGGCAGTGGGGACTTGGTCAGCTAAGAGAAAGGATACCCCAACCAGGTCCTTCAGCCTTTGCCCTGTTGACAGTCAGCATTTTGAAGCTTGTCTACTAGTTGATGTTTCCGGACTCCTCCACTTTCCCTGAGGGCAGGGTTTGTCTGTCTTGTGCATGCCTACATCCCCATCCCCCCTATTCCTAAGGGTCTTTGGGCTGATGAATGAGGAATGAGAACAAACTAGCTCTAGAGCCGCAGGGGTAGAGTCCAGCCATTCCTCCAAGCCTGAGAAGGCTGCCTGTCCTCAGCCTCAGCTATGTACTCTGACCAAACACTTTTCTCTCCTCTTTTTGGAAGCCATCTCTTCTCAAGGATGGGGTTAAGAGTCACAGCTCAGAACAGCGATCCTAGCCAGTGATGGCGAATGTTTAGAGACAGTGCTCAAACTGCAACCCAAAGCCCACTTGGTCATTGCAAAGTGCCAACACTGCAATTAATCCTGAATACTGAGGTTCAGGGAAAAAACAAAACAGACATTAACATTTTTTGTCTTAAAAGCAACATGCATGCCATAGGTGTTCCACCACTGTGAGATCCTGCTGTCCCCTGCACTGGCCAGGTAGACAGTGGGTCTCCTGAAATCACTAACCTGGCCCTCTGTGACTGGCTCCTTCCTGCCTGTGACCCAGCCCCATTCTCCTCATTCATTACTCTGGGCCCTGAAGCAGTCTCAGTGCTCAGGCATGCTAGGTCTGTTCCAGCATGGGAGACTTTTCCTAGGGTGCTTCCCATCTTCCAGATTCTGTCTTGTATGTTATTCTCTCTGTAAGACCTGCCCTGACCACATGATCTTGACCAAACAGGCCCTCTCTATGTAGATGACCTGTAGAGCCCTTTTCACCCTCAGTATGGCATTCTTTTTGCTTGTTTATATGGGCTTTTACTTATTTACTTCTTTTCCTCTAAACTATGAGTCCATTTTGTTACTGCTGTATCCCCAGCTCCTAGAATGTAGCCTGCATACAGTGGTGCCCAGTAAGTGTCTGATGAGTAAAGCTGCAGTCAGGGGCTTCCCTGGGCCAAGGGAAGCCGCACTGCGCTCTGTGCTGAGGTTCCACTGATACATCAGGCAGATTCAATCCTTGTCTTGTGGAATGTACTGCCTCACAAGGGAGATGGGATAAAACAATGCACCAAGAAAATAAAATGTCCTACAAAGGAAGCATTATAGACACAGTGAGTATATCTATGTACAAAGGGAGGTCAGAGAAGGCTTCTCTGAGGAGGAGACACTTGAGAAAAAAACCTACAGCATACACAGGAGTTGGCTGGATAAAGATTACCAGGGAGACAGCCACACAAAAGCCTACAGGAGGACTCAGATAGTTCCTCTGGTGTCTATGCTTCTGTAGGCATTGTGACCTGCCAGTGAGCCACTGTCAGCCCTGGGTGTGGTAGAGAACAGATACGTAGATCACAGCATGCTATGCCTGCATGAGAATTGTTGCCAGCATGGAGCTGGTGACCTTGGGTGCCAGTTCACTGGTCTGAAAGGGAGGTCTGCAGCAGGTGAGGGACTTGTGTAAGGACCTGAGGCTGGCAAGATTAACACCAGAGGACAGTTCTGTCCATAGCTCTGGGCAGTGCCCAATACATACCTGTGATGAGCCCCTTGCCATTCTCATTCACAGCAATGCCAGCTGCACGTCCCTTGAAAATGTGGTTCCCACTAAAATGGAAAAGGAGAGGTAAGACTAGGATCCAATGTCTCATTTCAAGGTTACCGCCTTCTGCTGGCTTCTGGTGCTCAAGTTGACAGGGTCTAAATTATTTCCTGAAGTCCTGCAAGCCAGGCCCTTGGACACTGTTGGTTGTCACTGGGACTAAAACCACAAATAAGCAATGTAAGCACAATAATATCCAATTGATTGTGACTTTGTTTTGTTGTCATCTATATATAAGTACTATTTTAAAGAGATGTCACCATACTGCATGTATTGGTGACATGAAGAATTGAAGGAGGCTGTGCTAAGCTTGCTTAGGAGTGATTGTAAGTTATATAACTCTTGCAGCAAAAGAATACGTGGTGGCTTAACTCAGCCAAGTCATGTCTTAAACTTTCTCCCAGACCCCTACTTAATGTCACAAACACAGGGAACAAAGTACAAACCCTTCGCTTAAGGTAATTATGTTTTACAGACCCACAACACTGATCTCATTGGGGTATTTTCTTTACTCAAAACTCTAATGTTTCCCTGGCACTTCCAAGGTACTCTATGATCAGAAGTTACTCTAGTAAGCTGTCTTGAACAGTGAGAAAGTGTTTACCTACTAGTAATGGATAAAAATTATGGAATATCACAAAGAATGTTCTGAAATTTTCCAAAGTAATATAAAAGCCATGCAGCCCATACATCAACCTAGAACTGTACATATGGAATAATGCAGGGAGAAAATTCAGGATATATTTACTTGCAATTCAATACAGATCCTCTTTCTCCCCCTTCTCATTACCCTCCCTCTTCCTTTCCCTTCACCCTTCCCTTTTTATTTTCTCTCTCCTTCTCTCCTTCCTTTTCTCTTTCTTCTCTCCTTCCTTCCTTCCTTCCTTCCTGCCTTCTTCCATGCTGGAGATCAACTCAGAACCTTGTGCTTGCCAGACAGGCATGTATGCCACTGAGCTACATCCCTGGCCCTGCCAGCTATTTTTCCAAAGTACAGACATAAATATGGGAATCTTCTGTTCAAAAATCTTTAAACATTATCATGACAAAGCCAATTCTGTCTTCCTCAGCATGGCTGACAAAGGCCTTCCTCATCCAGCCCACTCCATTTTTACCATTTCTTTCCACTGTGTCGCATGGCAGACAGGTGAACACACAGGTATAAAAGGTCATACTTTTATACCTGTCCAAGGGTTCAAGGTTTTCTTGAATAGTCCCAATTAAAAATATTTCCTTTTGGGCCAGGGAGATGGCTCAGTAGAATAAGCACCTGCCTGGGCAAGCACAGGGTCCTGTGTTCAATCCCTGGTACAAAAGAAAAAAAAAAATCATTTTTTTCCCTCAAGCTACAGAGGACCATGCACTCACTCCAGATCTGTTGTGCTCTATTGCTTTTGCTCAGGCCATTCCCTTTACTAGGAAGGTTGTCCTTAGCTCCACCATGGTCCAACTCCAATGCCACCTCCTCTGTGAGGGCTTCCCACATTCTCCCAGTCAAAATGATTCCCTCTTTCTCTTGATACCACTTTAATGGCATCTATTGCAGTCTGTTCCTTACAGTACCTGGGGTAGAAGAAACAGGGTACTGCCACTGTCCTTCCCACTAATGGATCACTTCCTTCAGTGCTGGAGATCAACTCAGGATCAAAATAACAGCATATTTTGGCACTGAGGCCAAATTTAGCCCCAGGATCTTAACATAGTATCCCAAGTACCCACTGTGGACCAGATTGGATTTGGCATGAGTGGAAGTCTATACCACCTACATCTTATAGTATCTCTGTATCTATATTGCCCAGAGGTTGCCTCCTTGTTTACCTTTGTTACTCCTTATAAGAAGTGTTCAGTAATATCTGCTGAATCAAATGTCATACAGAGCCAAATGCCCAAACACAATTGTGTTGAGATTGCGGGGAAAAGATTACTGGGGTAAGCTTATGGGTGAAGTTGTGAAGGACCACCTGAGTGACTCTCCCTGGCGAAACAATTGTCTCTATTTTGGTTGAACCTGACTATTTCCATGTATTGATGTGTGCAGAGTTGGCTAGGACTTTTCCCTTCCATTGGCTTTAAGTAATGCAAATCAGTCCATCTGAGGTACTGATGTGTAATCTTTGAAGCAAAGACAACACGGCAGTGTTTTCCTGGCCTACTTCCTCCCTGTAGCTCCCAAATAAAATATGCATGAGCTGAGATGGGATGGAGAGCCCTGTTTCACACTGTTGGCTTGGATTGAGCCTCGAGACAAGAGGCTATGACTTCCCAGGGCACAGAAGATTACTCATCAGAGCTGACACACTGACCCCAAAACATTAGACACTACCTCAACTGTGTCATGCAGATCACTCCTTCTGCATATCCTCCTCTCTGCACATTGTAGAGGTGACTTTAGCCCTCCTCCAAGCCCAGTTCATGGTACTCACCTACTTCTAACATTCTCACAGTTACTCATCCTTAAGCCACTCTTTTCTTCATGGATTAATAAAACTTAGTTTTGGCCCTGGGTCAAGGCCTTTGCTCCAGTTAGCCAATAACTGTAGCTAGACTTAGTGACTCCTTGACTCCCCATAACTACAATATACTTTAGTGTCTTTATTCTTGCCAAAGATTGCACAGGAAGTGGTATATTGGAATTAACTCACTAGAATTCCAATAACTTCTCCATGGGATTACACATATAAACGTTCTGGGCTGCAGTGAGGACCAAAAAGGATCCTATATGAAGTCTCTTCTTTGCTTCCATCTGTACAGTTGTAGTACACAAAAATGTCTTCAAATGAAGGAAAAGGATTAGGACAACAGTTGAGAGAACACAGAATGAGAACAAGGTAGCAAGGAGCAGCCAGATGGTTTGGGTGCAGTAGTGCATACCTCACTATTGGATTTCCATGGTACAGGATATAAATGCCAGCTTCCTTATTTGAAAAGATTTGGTTGTTCCTGATGACACCTTTCCCATTGCCAAGGACAACAATGCCAGAGCGAAGGCCATGGTGGATCTGGTTACACTGCAAATGAAAACAAGACACCACAGAAAGCGGATCAGGTGTGCCAGCAAGAAGTACAGTGCTCAATCTCTGCCCACACAAATGCACCAGAAAGACAAGCAGGAGAAAAGAACATCACTGGAAGATGCCCAGCACATGACAGAGACCAGACCAACTGCTGTCCTGCCTTTCTACATCAGGGCACATGCAAAAATAGTAAGGGAAGGTAAAAGATAAGAGTCTTCCCTACAGTCTCTTGGGATGTAGTTGCACTGCACTCACTATTGAAGGTTCTTGTGCTTCATCTATAAGGCAACTACAGAAAGCATCTGAGCCTCTTCAGAGCCCCCCAAACACAGAACCATCCAGCAACGGCCTACTTCCCAGAGCCCAAGGTGCCCATATCTCAGGGAAGGGCGGAAGCCCAGTTCAATAGAACACTAGCCAAGAGAAGTCCCATAGAAGCCACAAGAATCATCTGGCTTCTGGTCCTTACTTCTCATTCAGGGGACGGTCTGGAAGGATGCACATATTGGGGGGAAGGTCACAGGAGGTGTCCAAACTGCAGGATCCTTACAACACTAGTGTCTGGTTCCCCTTTGTACATGTGGGGAAACAGGCCCAAGACTATATAGTATGTTCTTGATTGGGCCATATTTAAAACCTAGTTTTGTTGCCTTTCAGTCCAGTTCATTATTTTTTGCACAGTGACTTCATTTACAATAAATTATAACAGCATTATATCACTTATGAAATCTAATTCCATACTTAAAACAGAAAGTTACTGTATCTCTTGTAAAATACTATCATGAACACAAAGATTTCATTTGCTCTATTTTAAGTTCTCTTTACTCTTAGCCACCTTTCACTAATTCTGAAGAGTTTGGCAGACTTACCAGAGCAACCACTACCTGAGAGAGGTCCCTCAGAAAGATGAAAAGCTCCACAAGAATATTTCCATCCCTGTCCTCTTTCACAAAGCCATGACTGAAACATACCATTCCCTTTCCCTCTGCTTTCCTTCTATCCACAGGTGCACAAAGTCATCTCTGGCCACAGAAGCAGTAACTTCCTAAGTCAAGGCAGTGCAGTTACCTGCTGCATGGAGAAGCACAGGGAGCACACTGGCTAGATGTGTTTCTTAAACTATAGGTGGGGAGATATCCCACAGTTCTGCACAGTGCTGGTCCTTCTGCTACAGCAACTACTGAAGAACAACAGCCATGCTCTGTGCTATTCCATGGCTGTGGGCCTCAACAAGGGTTACAAGGTGACAAAGAATGTAAGCAAACTGAGACATAGCCCCCATCGTGGACACCTCACTAAACACACTAAGTTTGTGTGGGGAATGTGTGTGATGTCGTGTGCAAGGTCTGCAAAGACAAACATGCCCTTAATTTCATTAAGAAAAGGATGGGACATACATCTGCATCAAGAGGAAGCTAAGGAGGAGCTGAGCAAAGTGCTGGTCACTATGAGGAAGGCCATTGCCAAGAACTGAGGCCCTCTGTGGAATAAAGTTTTGCAGAAAGTTTAAAGAAAAGAAAAATAAACTATAGGGATTTTACTTTGTCTGCATTTTCATGGGCAGTGTTTATATTATGGGCTAAGAACATTGACCCTGAGTCACACTGCCCGGACTCAAGTCCAAGCTCTGCCACTGGCTATATTAATATGGGCAAGATCTTTTGCTTCTTTGCATCCAATGTCTTCATCTGTAAAATAGGGATAAGAATAATTCTACTTCACAGAGGCATGAGGATTAAAGGATAATTACACAAATACCTACAAAGTGCTTAGAAAAGTGTAAGGTACATAATAAACATTATACTCAGGGGTGGGTATTATTTTTCGAAGACCGTAATCTCCCAGTGTCTAGAAACTTCTTCTCAGGAAAAGCCAGAATGGAAAAGAGGCTGATCTCTTGTGTTACTGATCATATATGCTAAAATTTTAAGTGGTTATGCTGATATAAAATGATACACTCCCACAATATCCATGAAATACATAATCTTCAGAACTACCTTACATGTCCTCTGTATAGATGAGGCTAAACTAACTAAATAAGTTATTTAAGATTTAAGTGTCTTCTAGAGAAGACATGGACAGATGTATTTTTATCAAACCTAAAGTGAACCACAGCATATGAGAGCCCAGGGGGGCTGTTTTCTCTGTCTATCTAATCCTCTCTCTCATTGATGGGGAGACTGAAGAAAGTGACTTGTTCAAAGTCACTATTAATACATGAAGAAAAAAGAGGGACAGTTACAAGGACCACAGAGAAGAGTAAAGCTACTTACAAACATGCAGCATATAAATTTAACATGGATACATTTAAATATTTTCAGAAAATTATTCTGAAAACCCAAGCCACCCTGAATGGGAAAGGAACACAGAAAAAAGTACCAGAATGAGTGGGTTGGACTTCTTCCGGATGTCTACACCAGCCTCTGCATTGTGGTAGATATTGTTGCCGGCAATCAAGCCTCCACCCTCCAAGCGAAGAAAGATGCCTGATGCACGGCAGCGGTAGATGTCATTCCTAAGCATGACAATCTAAGCAGAAGAGAGAAAGCCTTTATTTTCCTGTCACAAAGATTTTGTAAAAATATATAATAAGCATCCCACTTAAGGGTGTAAAAACCACTGGACATGTACCTGTCTTTTCCTTCCCAACTGGTCCCTGCAGTTCACCAGTAGTTGAGGGGAACACCTCACTGTGCAACCCACCATCCTACTATGTGCTCCTGGGGGTTGGCATTACCCTGCAGCTCTTTACCAACAAGCGTCATATAGCTTGTCCCTGGCCTCAAGCCCCTACTGGGGGATGAGATGGAAAGGATGCCTACAAGAGAGATGATTCAGTAGTCTTCAAACTTCATATACTGAGGTTGCAGCAGTAGCGCACATCTCTCCCCAAAGCTCCAGGGCCTGACCACATGGCACTGCTGTCTCAAAGGCTCCAAACTCAATGTGGCCCAGAAATGAGCTTGTCTTTCTCTCCACACCCATCCTTTTCCATGTTTTCACTACTCATGCCAGGAATCTAGGCCATATGCTCTCAGCTATTCCCTCCTCAGGCTTCTTCTCCATCTCTGGACCACAACCTTATTCCCTTCATGTCACCTTCTACGAGGCTCAAGAATGAGCTTTCACAAGGTAGATCCATCTGCAGTTCTCCATGGCTTAAAATTTCTCAACAGTTCTCAACAATCCTCAAGGTGAACTCTGATTTCAATCTTGCTGCACTATCTCTGGGCTTTGATCTGACTTCTGTTGCCTGGTTCCCTTCGTCCACTCTCTTACCACCCTCCCTTCTGCTCTCTGGTTGCTGAGTGACTTCTAACTCCCTGCAAGTGTGTGTCCTTTCTTCCTTCTGGGCTTTCTCATAGGCTTCCTGTGCAGTGTATCTACAACTTGCCAGTTCTTACTCTTGCATGGTTCATACCAGGTACCATCCTGCTAGGAAATTCTTTCTGGTTCCTTGAGGCTGAGCAAGTTATTCCCTTTCTTGCCTGCTGTGCCACCCATGGCACCTTTATCACAGATCCTCCTAGACTAGTATAATTTAAAAAAAAATTACTGAGTGCTTGCTATATACCAAGCACAATGCTAAGCACTTTACATATGTGAACTTTGATAATTATCCTCACTGTACCGCAGAGATAGGTAATATTGTTAGTCTAAGGAACTCTCGTGACAGATCCAGAATTTTAGTCAAAAGTCATATTCTTAGTAACTATGTAAGGAGGAATATTCTCAAAGACTCAAACCATATCCTTTTATCATGGTACCCATGAGAACAAAGCTATTATCCTTTCCTTTTTATTTGACCATTTTCTGTTTATAGTAAAACCTAAAATTGTGCTTTCAGAGTAAGACACCTGAAATTCTCTTTAGAAGCTGGGTAACAAACAAAATGCAACTGCTATTTGGGATTCTAGAGTCTGTGGGACCCATGTGTGACAACTGTATAATGCCCCTTAATTTATACTGAATACTTTTGCCAATACTGTGGCACTGGCCCCCTCAAGCCCCAGTGGGAGAAGCCAGGCAGTAACAATCACTCCCAATGTACAGAGCCAAAGAAAGGCTCACAGTGCATTGAGAGAGCTGAGACTCAAGCCTAGGGCCTGAGCTATGCTGTCTTCTGCAAGGACTGTCTTTCCAGAAGTCAGTCTTGATGCATTTACTAGATTTACAGATTGTCCCGTAGTACCCAAAATGCCTGCGCAAGCAAGGTGCTGATGCATCAATGGCTGGGGGTTGCTTTTAGCAGAAGTTCCCAGTTCCTCAGTGGGGCTTTCCAGACCCTGGGCTTTGCCTGTCTGCCCCTGCTGCACAGGGGAAGTCAGCCCCCAGCACACGATATTCCTGCTGTTGGAACATCCCATGCTGTACCCCATTTTTATCATATACTATTTTCTCTGGAATCTTCACTCACTAACTCAGCACTGATATCCTGTGTTCCCAGAAGCCTTCTCAACCACCCCACTGAAGTTTACCTGAAGGCAGTGATTATGTCTGCCCGAATTGTCTGTTATCCATGCTAAAAAGGTCTTGTTTCTTTTATAAGGACCTGGGTGACATGTTTAAATGGCAGCATAACATAGTGAAGCAGAAGATCTGCTTTCTAATCTCAAGTCTTTATCATACTTGCTGTGTGACTCTGAGTTAAGGCACCTTCCCTCTCTGGGCCTCGGTTTCCTTTTCTGTGAAATAAAAGAGTTACTGCCCTGTCCAAGTCAGATAATGGACATGAGGTCCTGTGTGTTAATGCACTTTAAAAAAATTATTTGAAATGCAAATAACCCCATTCCACCTTCTACATATAGCCATAGGAACCCTCTCAGCAATTAAGTCATGCTCCTGGTAATCCAGTAAGGGCTCAGTCTAGTCACCCCTCAGGACAGCACCTTGCTATTATGTATGCACCGCACAGCGTAAGTCAAGTTCCGGAAGATGTTTCCTTCCATCTTGGCTCGCCCATAAGAACAGACAAAGACACCTCCTTTCCCGTCCCGGAAGAGGCACTTGCGGATCAGGCAGCCCTGCACAGAGCTGGCCAGTGCCATGGCCTCCTTGTCCTTCTGCAGCTCCTGCTGCAGTGAGTTTAGCACCAGGCAGCTGGGCAGCTGAATGGACGCTCCAGGCAATGGTGGGCCCAGAAAGGAGCCCCCTAGGACAGGGTGTGGACCCTGCACTTGGTAGGACAATCTGTATGTGAGCTGGTCCTCATCTTCATCCTCTCCACTGGGGCTTAGGCCTCCATCGCTGCTGTCTGGGGTCTGGGCCACCCTTTCCCCATCGCTGCCCACCTCTGCCTCCTGTGAACCAGCTTTGGAGGCTGGCTTTGGGGAGCTAGAGGCAGGGATGGTAGGACTCTGGCTGCCTTCAATAACAATGTCACAGGTCTTGGGGCTCCAGGCCTGATCCCGGCTCTCTAAGTCCAGGGACATTAAAAAGTCAGAGTCCTCTGTAGGGAGCAAACTGGGAGATGACCTGATAAGACCCAGTAGGTACTTATAGGCCCAGTTCTTATCTGCTGATGGGTGACCTTCCACAGTCACAGAGTTGTTCTCACTCCCCACAAATTCACAGTTTTCCAGGACACACAGGGGCACATTGTGCAGAAAAACATGGGTGTTTTTGAAGGTACAAAACTTCACTTGACAGGTGCCTGGGCCATGGACCTGGATGTGCCCATTCTCAAAGTTGCAGTTGTCAAACTGGACATGACCTGATGTGGTCTGGAAAATGAGAAAGAAAAAAATGGCTGTAAGAGGGGTAAGCTGTGTTTTGTTGATCAGCAATTACGCTCTTTTTTTTTGGGGGGGGGCGTTTACAGGCAATCAAACTCAGGACCTTGTGCTTTCCAGGCAAGTGCTGTGCTACTGAGCTATCTCCCCTATCCTGTGTTGTTCTTTAAGGAGGGCACAGCAGGGAAAGGCCATTTGATCACCTCCTTTTCCCCTCCAGGGTTTGGGAGCTGGGAACTGCTCAGCATCAGGGACAATTGGGAGTTGCCTGCCCACCTCTGTTTCTAATCTGAAACAAGAGGCACAAAGATGAATGGAAGAAAAATTCACATTCTCAGGTCTTAAGTAAATTCCTCTAATGCTCATGAACTGCTTAATGAGAATCCTCCCACACATTCACACCTCTTTGGTGAAAACAGGACAGAAGGTGGACAGAAATGGATCTGACCCATATTAATGCAGAGGTGAAGGAGGAGAGAATCTTTCAGGAAGGGGTCTGAAATGGTCAGAAGAGTTTTGAATTTTTACAAATTGGGATCTAAGTCCAACCTTACCAAGCTCCAAAAGGTGGGGGAATCCCCACTCAGTGACTGGGTTGTATGAAGAGTGTCAAATCAGTGCACAAGTGTCTCCACATCTCCCCTTTTCAAAATGCTTTGCCTTCATTTATACCTTCTCTTGGGCCCACAGGAGTATGCTCTTTACCTGAGTCTGCTACCTTGTGACTCAAATCAGGACAGGGCCATGCAGAACCCTGCAGACTGGCATAGGAGAAAGCAGCCAGGAAGTGCTAAGCCCTGCCTGAGCTGGTTTAGGCAGTGGGGAAGGCACAGAAACAGGTCTTAAAAGAGCCATATGCAGTTACTTGTGTGTGTGTGTGTGTGTGTGTGTGTGTGTGTGTGTGCGCGCGCGCGTGCATGCATGTGTACATGTTGTAGCACAGGAAAAGATAGCTGGTTGCACCTCTGAAGACAAGGAATAAAGGATGCTTTCATAGTCCAGGAAGAGGGGGGGTTCACCAGCTCCCAGCTCTGCTTCTTTCAAGAGTACACACCAGTGTTCACCTCTTTGAACCTGTTTCCTTGTCTGTACCATGGAGCTCACTAGTTAATTAAGCACAAAGTGCAGTGCCAGGTATAGAGCTGAAACCCAGCACAACTTAGCTACTGTCATCTGAGGTCACAGACACAAGGAATGAAAGCTGGGGTGGTTATGGGGAAATGGTAAACCTACAAGATGATGCATCTGGGTCCCTTGTTTTTCTAGTGATGGGGCAATGTAATTCTTATTAAATAGGTATATAATCCAAGTATTGTGGTCAGTTTCTAGGCAAGGTATATGTTACAGACTATTTGGCCAGGAACTACCAACGCCTTCATATATGCTTTCTGCTTTGTATTCTCTTAATTTTTTTCAATAACTAATGGGGATTAAACCCAGGGCTTTTCCATCAAACTATATCTCCAGCCCTTTTTATTTATCCATTTTTATTCTGAGATAGTGTCTTCCTAAGTTACTAAATTACCCAGGCTGGGTTCAGAATTGCTATTTTCCTACCTCAATTTCCCAGAGTGCTAGGATTACAAGCATGTACCACCACACTCAGCTGCTCTGTGTTCATTGGAAGAACATGCTGAACTAATAGTCCCTCATCCTTTCCCCAGGTATCCTTAAGAAGTACATGACCCTGATAAAAGCCTGACTGACCTCCCCTGCCCCTGCAAACGGTGGAATTCCTCTGCTAAAGGTCATTGCTTCTGCAGGGCCTCTTCTCCACTGGCATCTTCTGGCATGCCGCTGCAAGCAGCTAATGTTCTTCCTATCAACACTTTGCATGTGTCCAGAACCCCACTTTTCAGCTAGCTGCTACACCTGTGTCTCCAGCTCCACTATAGAAATAGAGACTATGTGGGGAGAGGTACAAGTAATCTTTGCGGCAAGGTCATGCCTCTATTTTCTGATATGGTTTTGACAACAATAAAGTGGAAGTCTGAACTACACAGATCCTTGTGCCTATTTCTCAACTGGTTCAGAGAGGAGTATGTATATAACTACTAACCCTCAATTTCAACAAAAATGGGAAATCTGCTGAGAAGAGGCCAAGGCCCAGGGATCAGGCTTGCACAGCATCAGTTTGATGTGGACACCCACCTTGTACATGATGGGTGAGAACCAGGCTGGCATAAAGATGAGGTTGCACAGGCGTGTGGTTGAGCAATGCTGATCAATGCTGGCCAGCAGGACCACCTCGCCCAACTTCCCATGGCCTACAATCTCCACAGGCACTTTTAGGATGATTTCACCTTGCTCTTCATAAACACCTGGGAATAGCACAATTCGGTCATACAGGCTGGCCATGGCCAAGGCACTACCTAGGCTGTCAAACTCATGGCCTGGCCCAACACTTAGGGTACGTCGTTCCTTCTTTCTGCGAAATAGAGAAAAGCAGACGGAAGACTCCAAGTCCAGGGCGTTTTTGGTCCATGTCTTTGAGGCAAGGTAATGCTGCTTAAAGGCCTCTCTCCAAGACTCAGGCTCCACATCAGGCTGGTTGGGCCAGTTGGGGTGGCGGCACTCAGTGCAGCCCAGGCATAGCTGCCGCCAGCGAGTACTGTCAAGACTGAGGATCAGCTCGTACCAGGCCCTGCATACCAGGCTGCAGCGGCCCAGGTCAGGAAGGTGCAGGTAGGCTAAGATCATGCGCCACAGCTCCAAGGGGAGGCCACCAGCCTCCATGGTCACCTGGGAGAAAGACACAAAGAAGGATTTTAGCTAGGTATGGTGGTGCATGTTTTGTAATCTCAGCACCTGAGAGGCTGATATGAAAAGATCTTCATGAGTTTGAGGCCAGTCTGGGCTACAGAGTGAGTTCAAGGTTGGTCTGCACTACAAAGTGAGTCCCTGTCTTTTTTTTTTTTTTTTGGCGGAACCAGAGATTGAACTCAAGCCCTTGCGCTTGCCAGGTAAGTGCTTATTTTACTGAGCTATTTCCCCGGCCCCTAGTCCCTGTCTTAAAAGACAAAAACCCAAAAATAACAATAAAAAAAGGATTTTGTTTATCCTGTTTTTTTATTCCCCTGGTTCAGTACTAGGAAATGGACTTAGGGCCTCACATATGTTAGGCAATATTGTCATTAATCAACATATGCAAGCATTTAAAAAATTTCTTTTGAGATACAGTCTCACTAAGCTGCCCAGGCAAGTCTTGAACCTGCCATCTCCCCCACATTAGCCATCCAAGTAGCTGGGATTACAGGTGTTCTATAGCACCCAGTATCTCTCCCTTTCTTAAAATACCCCCTAATGATGAGTACATGAAGAGGGTCCAGCCAATAAGAGGACTCTATCCTCTAGAGATCAAGTATGGTGGTGGATATTTGTGAGCCCACACTCTAGGGGTAGAGATATGAGGATTGGGAGTGTGAGGCCAGGCTGCATTACACAGCAAGACCTTGAGACTGACAATCAAACAAACAAACAAAGTAACTCTGGGAGGCTGAGGCAGGAGAATGACAAATTTGAGCCCAGCCTGAGCAATCGGCAACTCAGCAAGATAAGGCCTTATCCTACAATAAAAAATTAAAAAGCACTGGGGCTCAGTGTGAAGTCCTGGACTCAGCCTGAGTACCACAAAATACAAAACAACAATAACAAAAGAGAACTCCGTTTGTTCTCTAGGAGGGATTTTTTTTCTTTCTACCTGGCACTGGCAGGGAAGATTCTCTTTTTTGTTTGGTACTCTAATGATCAGACCTCCAGAATTCTGGCAGTCAGGTTTCCAACTTTGTGGAGAATATCTTGTGATATGAAAGCCAGGTAGGAACATATAGAGATGAAAGATAAAAAATGAAAGTGAGGAAGAAAAAGAAAAGCATTTGTATGTATTCTGGAAGTACTGAGTCCAGATTCTCGAAAGTGCCCTGAACTCTATACTTCATCCCTCAGCTTCTTGGGGTACTGCAGTGGCCTTGTGAGAAATTCTCTTTGTGTTAAAGCTAGTTTGCTTTGGATTTCTGTGACTTGTACCTGAAAGTTTGGATTCACAGAGAGAGAACCCACTTCTGGCTGTAATGGTACTACAGTCTGGATCCCTAGACTTCCAGAGAAAAGACTGTTTCTTCATTCCAACAGGAATGAGAACTGAGTGTTTGTCTGTCTGTCCTCCTTCTCTGATCAAGTCATTGTTACTGTTTCCCTGTGGGGGCAGCTCTAGGAAAGAATGCATGGGTTTTGATCCTGGTTTAGCTACTGGATTGATGTGATCCAAATGAACTAAAGATCTTTTAGGGTGACTGGTCAATCATTTGCCTCTTTGCTTTCTCTAAAAATATTCTTCCCCTTTAGTAATAATTTATACCACATGGTCACAGAGGTAGGGTACCCCAAAGATGTATGTGTAGAAAGACGGTATCCCAACCCCTTGGCAGCAACAGACAGAATGGCTCTTTCCTAAGCTATAAACTCAGATATAGTTGTGGGTGATCGACTTCCATTTAGAGAATAAGGCTGAAGTTGATCTATACTGCCCTGCCAGAGAAGCATCAATTAGAGACATGGAAAAAAGAGTAAGGGGAAGAAAGAAGGTCATCTCCATTTCTTGGTAGGTCATAGCACCAGCATACTCTCAGATATCTCTCTGCTTTTTATAATGGCTTCTCCTTTTGGTAAAGCTGGCCTCACTGAATTTCTGTCCTTTATGCATCATTAAAACTTCCTCATTTATGAGTGTCACTTTCCCAATATAAAAAACAAAGGGTGGAGTTGGATGACCTGTAAGTCTGAAACTAGTCTTGAGACAAATGAATTAGAAAAAGGCTAAACTCCATAATTGACTGTTCAAATGGCTAAATTCTCTAGGGCCTTGGTTTTCCTTTCAGTTTTAAGAGAATAATGACCATATTTGTCAGTTATGTAGGCCAATAAAGGCTAGGGACATAAATGCATGCTTACATCTAGAAGAAATACTCATTGTACTCAAGACTTATGTTATGATTTAGATTTGGAATGTCCCCCAAAGTCTCAAATGTGTTCAGAGGTGGGGCTTTGGAAAGTAGTAAGATCATGGAGGTGCTATACTCATCAAGGAATTGACTCATTGATGAGCTAATAGCTACATGTGCTACTAGGAGGTAGGGTCTGGTTGGAACAGGAATGCCACTGGGGTGCAGTGCCTTTGGAGTGTACAGCTGCCTCTGTAGTTCCTTCTTTGGAGTTCTTCCTGGGTGCTATGTGGTAAGCAGTCTTCGTCTGACATGTGTTCCACCACGGTGTTTCTGCTTTAGAGCTAGCATACAATGGACTAAATCTCCTTATGTATGAGCTCAATAAGGCTTCCCTCTTTTAAACTGTAGGCATCACATATTGTGTCCAGCAATGGAAAAACCACTGGAGAATAGCTGGGCTTAGGATCTTTAGTTGGGCTCCTGATATCCAACATTCCCCTAGATAAACACCACTTTCACATTGGTGCTGTGATGCTGGTGTCACCTGTCCCTTGCTTCCTTCCTTGGCTATGGTTTCAGTCTTTGTCAGAGGAAATGTTCTTCTACCCATTCTCTGTTTATTCTGTAGCTGAGTGATCATATCCATTCCCTTGGCTTCAACTTCCATTGTGAATACATGACTACAAAACCTGCATTTCAAACCCACTTGTCTCTCTCAAGTGCCACATGGGAATTTCCTGTCCATAATTTCTAATTGGATATTCCACAGATACAAAAAACTCAACATAATGTGCAAAACTGAAGCCTACTTAGCACCTCATGCCATGAGAGAATAAACAGAACTACACTCTCCCTCCTGCCATACAAAATTATAAAGCTAGATGAAATATACAAGGATCTGCATACATGCTTTCAGGCCTTGCACACAAAGCTGCTCAGGACTATAATTTCTAAAAGAAAGACAACCTAGACTCTGAGAGTACCATGGTCACCCTAGCTTTCATCATCGCAGGGCACTTTCTTACTGTGGTGCAGGGAGATGAGTGGGAGACTCACTGAGCAGGCACATTGAGTTCTGTGCTGTGGATGAACCTGACATTTATGAGGTAAGGTACCAGAAATGAATAGCATGACAACAGCACCAGGGTGGACAGGTTATACACGTGCAGGGTAAGACTATCAGCCCAAGTAGAGATCATTCATATGGAGCTGAGAATCAGAAAGTGTTAAGTACAGACCAAGAAGACAATGAATTCCAGCCCAACAACATGGAAAGCTCATGCAGACACTCAGAAGAATAGACCTTATCCCAGTTCAAACTGGAATAAATGCAAGCCTAACAATATCAAAAGGTTCTGCCTTGTGGTAAAAGGCTCTGCTTGACACAGTGAAATTTAAGACTCTTTAAAAAAGAAAAGAAGGACTTCTGGGAAGATGGCAGAGTGATAAACAGCAGAGAAAGAGCCTCTCTGAGACTTACTGTCCAGATACTAATATATTTGTGGACAAGAAGGAGGGAAGTGGGTCCTCTGGACCCAGGAAGGATCTGAAGTGAGGATTAAAGCCATTGGCAGAGCAAAGAGAGACATTTCAATGAAGGAGGCAGTGGGTAGAGCATTCTCCCAGTCAGGACTCTTCATGGGAAGAGCAGTCCAAACCTGTGGACGCATGGTGACTGCTGGCAACCCCAGGGCCTCCACAGAGAAACATAGTAGTGGAAGGGACCAGTGAATATGGAAGATCATACTGGCTGGTGGTGAATGCTACAGGATAGGACATCCCACAGGAGAGGGTGACTGACCCCTGAGTGGGAGCCACCTTGGAGAAGGATCAAAAACAGCTGCTCCATCTCGCAGCTCACAAATGAGTTGAAGCTTTACAGGTGTGCTGGGTCTGGTTCCAGCCTCATGGCCAGAAACTAGCCTGAACTTCAGGAAAACTAAAAGTGCAGGTTCACTGAGTTTATCCACTACCCACCATAAGGTGACTACTGGCTTACTAGGGTAAATCAACATGGATCTGGACTCTGTCTCCACACACTGTCTACCAGTAACAGAAGAGACCTGTGGGACCACCCACCCACCCATCAGATCCTCTTTCCAGCCAGCACCCAGGCGAGGCACGTGTGTGAAACTTCCTCCATCAAACAGGCCTGATATAGAACCCTGTGGCAGAACTCCCTGCAGAGAGGCTACAGGCAAGACCCACCCAGCTGATCTAGGAGCAGAACATCTTGCCAGAGTGGCACAGCAGGTTCACTTCCAATGGATGCAGCAGGAAGAAGTGAAGCACAGCAGCCAGAGCCAAGCCACACCCACTGGACAAGTTTGAACTTAGTAGATCTGAACCTGGTGCTAAGGTAATAACTGCACCAAAGCTCTACACCAAAGGTCAGAAGACAGCGCTATATAAAATGACAAATATAAGGAGCAAAATGCATTCTCAGGCCCTGAGTCCACCCAGAACAAATGCAGGAGACAACAGTATAGAAGAAATTGGAAAGCACATACCTGAAATCTCTGAAATAATAGCATCTGAAGAAACAACTGCAGAAAGGTATAGAGGAAATCAGATCAGAAATAATTTCTGAAGTAAAAAATAAATGATAACTATAATGAAAGAATTACTAAGTGCTTCTAAAGAAGATACTGATAAAAAATAGAGAATATAAAAATGATGGAATCCTTGCATGAGCAATATAGAAAAGAAATAGAATGCATGAAGCTGATTCAAAGTGATATACAGGAAATTAAAACCTCAATCACAAGATGGCAAAACCATTTGAATGAAAGTGAAAATAGACTTTCAGACCTTCAAGACACCATTGCAGCTACTGAAAAGGTAAGAAAAGATCACTTAAAAACAACTAGGATGCAGGAAAAAATAATCCAACATCTGTAAGACAGTGCAAAAATGAACAACATAAGACAAATAGGCATCAATGAGAAAGAAGGAGTCATATAAAAAGAATATGGGCAAAAGTAATAGCAGAAAACTCCCATGGGGAAATATTCTGACATTCAAGTAATTGAAGCATATAGAACGCCAAATAACATCAACCCAATTAAAACCATACCCAGACATATAATAATCAAGATCCCAGAAATTCAGCACAGGAACAGAATATTAAAAACTGCTAGAAAAAAGAAACAGATCACATTTAAAGAAAAACCCATAGGGGCCAGGGAGATGGCTCAGTGGAATAAGCGCTTCCCTGGCAAGCGCAAGGGCCTGAGTTCAATCCCTGGTTCTGGAAAAAACAAAATAAAACAAAACAAAACAAAAAAACCCATCAGAATAATGGCAGATTTCTCTTCACAAACCATCAGGTCAAGAAGAGCATAGAGCAAAGTATAAGTCTTGCAAGAAAACAAATTCCAACTCAGACTGATATACCCTGCAAAACTCTCTTTCAAGTATAATGGAGAAGTGAACTACTTCCATGACAAAGAACAACTAAAGAATTTCATGATGACAAAGCCAACCCTACAAAGACTACTAAAAGATATTCTAGAGAGGGATTAAAATGACTACAACTCCATGAATGAGAACAGAAAAAACCTACCACACAGCGCAAACAATTAAACAGAGCAGAAAAACAGGTATACAAGAGCAGGTAAATAACATGTCAAGCATAAGTCAGTACATCTCAATTATAGCCATCAATGTAAATGGACTCAATTCACCGATTAAAATAGGCTGGCAGAGTGGATTAGAAAGCAAAATCCAACAATATGCTGTACAAGACTTGATCTATCAATGATTGATTTATCTTCAAAGATTTGTTCAGCTGGTAATTTCAATAGTTCAATGATTTGTGCCTTAAGAACACAGTTGTTTTCATGAATCATAAATAATACTTTGTCCTGGCTTTATGGCTTATTGACTTAGAAATAAATTTTCTGCAAGATAATAATTCAGTGTAGATGCTGCCGAAGTCCTTATCAATTTGAATGTGGGGAAATTAAGAGAAATCATGTACTAAAAAAAAGAAAAGGTATTCTATATATCTTAGTTTTGGAATACGTCTATAAAATAAATGTGTGCATGTTGTTCTCAAATTCTATAATTATTTTAAAGAAAGTCATTTAAATCACATTCTCACTGTTAAATGATAAATTATCTTCTAATTCTAGAGAAGTACATAAGAAAACTAAGAAATCTTATTGGTAAACATCACTTTTTGTGTTGTGTTCTAGATATTTCTTTAAAATAGGTATTTAATTGATAGATCTTCATTTGGCTTCCGATCTGCTTCTTGATTTTGACTTTTTTTCTTTGTTGTTTAAGTTTGGACTTGGGTTATGTAGCTTTTGCTGTTTTTAATGTGAAAATATGTGCTCTTCTATTGATCATTCTTTTGTTTTCAACACAGCTGTGGTCTGAAATTTCACACTTCTTGTTATTTGTTAAATCCCAAAATCCTATGAGTAGGTTTCAGACCACTGTTCTTTTTTTTGGTGGAACCGGGGATTGAACTCAGGCCCTTGTGCTTGCCAGGGAAGTGCTTATTCTACTGAGCCATCTCTCTGGCCCCAGCCTACTGTTCTTGATCCTTCATTTTGTTTAATCTAATGAGAGTTTTTGACGTGTGTATATGTGACATGAATGACAATCTTTACTATTCTCTATGTCATCAATTACAGTTATGAACATAATACATTTATTTTATATAAAGTATAAAAATAAAGTTAAAAAGAAGAAAAAAAAACCATAGAGGTGGTAGAGGAAAATATATTTCTAACCTTAGGATATACAAAGATTTATTGGAACACAAAAGCACTATTTGGACCAGGCCCAGGGAGATAGCTCAGTAGAATAAGCGCTTGCCTGGTAGGTGCAGGGTCCTGAGTTCAATCCCCAGAACTGCAAAAAACCCAAAAACCCCACAACCCCCCCCCCAACTACTTGGGGGTGAGGGGACATGGGAAGCAAGGAGAGAGGGAAAAAAGGATGTAAAAAGGATCAAGATGCAAAAAGTATATGTACTAATTCTCTCTCTTTTTTTTGTAGAACCGGCAATTGAACTCAGGACCCTGTGCTTGCCAGGCAAGTGCCTATTGTACTGAGCTATGTCTCCAGCCCCCATGTACTAATTCTCTTTGATGATTTATGATGTTTTTCAAACATTAATTTTTAAAAGGGAAAAAGCAATATTATGAAATAAATGAGTCTAATGAAATTAAACTTTTCTGTTCATAAAAAAATTAAGAAAATGAATTCAGGTGTGATGGTACACATTTAATCATAGCTACTTTGTAGGCTGAGGCAGGAGGTTCAAGGTCATCCGGGGCTATACACATAATGATACCCCAATTCAAGAAAGAGAGAAAAAGAGACTGACAATGAGAATGAAAAGACAAGTGACAAGGGCTGATGAGATCGCTCAGCTAACTAAGTGCATTCTTAGGCAAGCACAGGGACCAGAGTTTGATCCCTGTTATGGTTTGTGTATGGGTGTCCCCCCAAAGCCTCATGCAGTCTTGGGGCGGCCCCTGGAGTTTGTGACTGATTATTGTAGGTGTGGATGCTGTACCTGCCCTGGGGCAGGTAATCTGCATTACAAGGTAAGGTGGAAAGAGAAGCTAGCTGCTTGAGCCGCTGCTACTTCTCTCTGTGCTCTTGCTCTTTGCTGCTGCCATGAGAGGTTGCCCTCTGCTGTGTGCCACTCTACCTTGGAGCCAGCTGAATATGGACTGAAACCTCTAGTAACTGTGAGCTAAATAAATCTTTCCTTCCTTCATTTTGAGTGTCGGGTATTTGTCCTGGCAATGAGAGAAGAGTAACTAAGACAATCCCTAACACCACATGCCCTGCCAGCCTTGTGCCCCGGGTGTGCTGAGCTGGCCACCGAGTCCAGGTGTGGTGGGGCATGCCTGTAATCTCAGTGTTGGGGAGGCTGACAGCAGGAGAATCACTATGAGTCTGAGCTATGTAGTGAGACTCTGTACCAAATGCATTAAAAATAAAGAAAGAAATAAACAAAAAGAAAAGTGCCAAAATGGGAGAAAATGTTTCTGACACACATACAGGACAAAAGGCTTATATCCAGAATATTAAATCCTGTACTCGATGGTAAAAAAAGATCTGATAAAAAAGGCAAAAGGTTTGAACAAAAATTATAAATACATAATCCAACACATGACACAAGGAATACTACTAATGTATTTTCACCAGATAAATAAAAAAAATACTTTTACCAAAAGACTTACACAAGAACGCTTGTAGTAGTAAACAAATATAGAATTGGAAAGAATCCAAATATCCATTAAGAGAAAGATCAGATAAATAAATTTAGTGTATTTATGTGACAGAATATAGCCAGTAACATGGATAATTGTTCAAAATATGCCAGAAGCCACATGAGCCAGCCACAAGAGTACATATTGTATGATTCCATTTAACTGAGGTTTAAAAAGAGATCACATTAAACCACGGTGATAAAAACACAACAACGCTTGCCAACATGGCACAGACTAACTTAAAGGGGATACAGGGCAACTCTGGAAGTGAACAAAATGTTTTATATTTTGATTGGCGTGTTCATTACATGGATGCATGCATGTGAAGAAACCTCACTGGATTTTGTGCTTCAGTCATTCCACTGCAGATAAATTGAGTGTCAATATCATCTTAACTGAAACAATACTACCTATTATCTTCTTTCTACCCCATGCTTTATGTAGTCCACGTTTGAATAGCATCAGCATTTTCCAACAAACTTTCTAAATCAGTAATTTGGAAATGATTTCTTGTTTCCTCTTTTTTTTTCCCCTCCATCTCTACCCCAGGTTGTCTCTGAAGTCTTGGGTTTGCATCTACCTCCTTACTTTCTTGTACTTCTTTATGGTTTTACTACCTGTATACATTCTACTATATTACTTTTAGTTTTTCCTGAGGTACTTAAATTGATAGGCCTTTTGATTTTCATTTCACCTACAGTTCCTTGTCTCTCTAGTTTCTCTATGATGTGTTGAAGAAACTGATCCACTTCACAAGGTTCTTGCAGTCTAAATTTTCCAGGCTGCATGCACACTCCATATCCACACTGATGACAGGAAGAAGGTGAACTTGTTATTTCCTGCCTGTCAGTAGCTAGATCCATCTTAGATATGTCCCCTCTAGCAAGACTGAGAGGTACTGTTTGTTTTTATCAGGAGCCACTTTTCTAGTTGTCTCTCTTTGGATCCATCTTTGACCTCAAATTAGTTTCTCAGTCCTTCTCACAAACCTAATAATATTCTGAAACTTTCCTTGCTATGTTGTATTTCCAGATGTTCCTGGATCATGTTTTACATTTCTTGTCCAGATATAGTTTGGACTATTACATTTCTTGTCCAGATATAGTTTATTTTGATACTGGGGATCAAACTCAGGACGTTGTGCTTGTCAGGCAGGCACTTAGGCTGCTGAGCTATCTTCCAGGCCCTTAAAATGCATATCTTTATTTTTTTACTATTTTATTTTATTTTTTAAACAGATTGCAAATTGAAAATAAATTATTTACAAACATAAATGAATATAACAATAAAAATTGTCCAAAATAAAAATGAAGAAAGAATTTACCGATCAGTCATAATAGTTCACTGTGTCAAAACCAAGAAACTTATATTCATATAATTAGAATTCTCAAAGTAGAAAGGAGTAGGCAATAAATA
>NW_004524621.1:8932356-8941982 GCF_000260255.1 Octodon degus | reverse complement strand
TGAAGAGAAATCAGCTGTTATTCTGATGGGTTTTCCTTTAAATGTGATCTGTTTCTTTTCTCTAGCAGCTTTTAGTATACTGTTCCTATGCTGAATTTCTGGGATCTTGATTATTATATGTCTGAGTGTGGTTTTAATTGGGTTAATGTTATTTGGAGTTCTATATGCTTCGGTTACCTGACTGTCAGATTGTTGCCCCATATTTGGAAAGTTTTCTGCTATTACTTCTGCCCATGTTCTTTTATATCATTTGTATTGACTCCTTCCTTCTCATGGATGCCTATTAGTCTCACACTGTACATCTTTGCATCATCTTGCAAGTATTGAATTATTTTTTCCTGCATCTTAGTTGTTTTTAAGAGATTTTCTCTTACTTTTTCACTAGCTGCAATGGTATCTTTCAGGTCAGAAAATCTATTTTCACTTTCACTCAAATGGTTTTGCCAGCTTGTGATTGAGGTTTTAATTTCCTGTATATCACTTTGAATCTGTTTCATACATTCTATTTCTTTCCTAAATTGCTTATTCAGGGGTTCCATCATTTTTATATTCTGCTCTATTTTTTATCAGTATATTCTTTAGAAGCACTTAGTACTTCTTTGATTGTATTTATCACTATATTTTTTAGTTCAGAAATTATTTCTGATCTGATTTTTTTTATACCTTTCTGCAGTTGTTTCTTTACTTCCAACACTATTATTTCAGAGATATCAGGTGTGTGATTTCTATGCTAGTGCCTTCTGCATTTGTACAGGGTGGACTTGGGGCTTGAGACTGCATTTTGTTCCTTCTCTTTGTCATTTTGTATACCACTGTCATCTGACCTTTGGTGTAGAGCTTAGAGTTATCACCTTAGCACCATGTCCGGATCTACGAAGCTCAGATTCTTCCAGGTGGGTGTTGCTTGGATTTGGCTGGGGTCTGGCTGCTGTGCTTCACTTCTTTCTGCTGCAGCCGTTGAAGTTGAACTCTGGCAAGATGTTCTGCTCCTGAATCAGCTGGGTGGGTCTTGCCTCTAGCCTCTTTGCAGGGAGTTCTGCTGAAGGGTTCTGCGTCGGGCCTGTGCTCTGGGTAGAATGAGGATCCAGTGGGCCCCCGGCAGTCTCACTCACTCGCCGGGTCTGTACTCTGGGTCTATTCAGAATTTGGCGGGCCGCGGGTCATCTCACTCACACACCAGGCCTGTGCTTTGGTCTATTCAGGATCCGGAGGGCCCCGGGTTGTCTCACTCACATGCTGGGCCTACACTCTGGATCTGTTAAGGATCCGGCAGCCCTGGTCATCTCACTCATATGCTGGGCCTATCTTCCAGGTCGATTCAGGATTCATGGCCCCAGGTGGTAAAATGCATTTCTTTAAAGAACTGTTTTAACAAAATTTATTGAAATAATTGCAGATCTTCAAGAACTTATAAAATCTCTTGTATAGTTTGCTTATTTTACTTCATTAGTAACAGTTTACCAAAGTATAATATAGTATCATAACCAGCATGACACTGATCATCTCTTTCAGATTTCCTATTTTACACACACACTCATTTGTGTGTACATATATTAAGTTCTATACAGTTTTGTCACCTGTGCTAGTTTGTGTATCCACCACAGTTAAGAAATTCAGATACCTCCTGATTTCCTCCTATAACCACACGCACTTCCCTGCTGTCTCTGCTTTCCTGTCCCAACCACTGACAACCATTAATTTGACCATTAAATTGACCATTAATTTGTCCTCTACTTCTAAAATTGTCATTTAAAAAATATATATGCAATCATACAGTGGGTAGCCTTTTGGGGTTTTTTTTTTTTTTCCCATTAAGCATACTCTGGAAAGTCATCAAAGTTGTTTTATATTTCAATAGTTCACCTCTTCATAATACTGAGCAGCACTGTATGGTATGCTTTTGAAGTTTTTTTTTTTTTTAATGTATTTGATACAGGGTCTCTCTACACAGCTCAGACCATAGTGATCCTCTCCTGTTTTCAGCCTCCCCAGCACTGGGAATATAGGTGTGTGCTACCACTCAGTGGCTGGCTCAGTGTACCTGGAGGTGGGCCAGCACCACACGCTCATCTACACAGGCACTTAGTCTACTGAACTATCTTGCTGGCCCTGCTTTTGCAGAATTTTAACAAATGTGTATCATGTGGAATATAACTCCTTTTTGAGAAGAATATCTATCAATATTCTCAGTTAATTCCAACTGCAAAAGGCAACCACTGGTGTGATTTCCACCACAGATGAGTTTTTGCACATTCTAAAATTTCATAAAAATGGAACTATGGGATATGTATACTTTTGTGTAAGACTTCTTTCACTCAGCAAAAGACTTTTTGAGCTTCATCTACTTTTTTATGTTGTATTTCAACAGTCCATTTGTTTTTAGTGTGGAGTAGTATTTCAGCATATAATGTAACATATTAAAAAAATCATCTTATGAGGGAAAATTCAACTATTTATGGCTTATGGCTATTATGAATCATGTTGCTGATTAAAACAACAACAACTGGGGAACAAACCCAGGTCTTCGACATTGAACTATATCATTTTGTTTAAATTTTGAGGCTGGGCTACAACTTGAGATGCTCCTGCCTCAGCCTTCCAGAGTGCTGCAATTGTTAAGTGTGTGCTACCAGGCCCACCCTACTGTGTTTTTGAGGACCTATGGTTTGATTTCTCTTAAGTAAACACCAAAGAGTATTATCATTGGATCTTTTCCCCAGAGAGACTGCCCATTTAACATTTCCATCAAGGATGTGTAAGAAACTCAGTTGCTCTACCACCTTGCCACTTCCTGTCAGGCTTTTATTGCTATCATTTTGGTTTTAATTTGTATTTCCTTCAGGACTAATGATGCTGAGCACTTTTCATTTAGTCATTCATGTGTCTCCTTTTTGAAGTGCCTTTTCAAATCTTTTGCTTATTTTTGAGTTGAATTTTTATTACTAAATTATAAGACTTCATTGTATATCCTTTGCCAGATCTATGTTTTTTTTAATATCTCCTTTCAGAGTATGATTTGCCCTTTCAGTTTTTTGCTTTTTGTGGTTTTTTTTTTTTTTTTTTTTTTTTTTTTTGCAGAACCAGGGATTGAATTCAGGATCTTGCACTTGCCAGGCAAGCACTTATTCTACTGAGCTATCTCTCCAGCCTCCTTTTTCAATTTCTTTTTTTTTAAATGACAATAATCAACAAATTTATTGCATTAAATATTTTATATATAAAAGTGGCCCAGTTGTGCAGAGTGCACAAAACATCATAACATGTTAGGCTTTTTTCTGGCCATAGTGGCACCCATTTTTTTCAGATAATTTCTTTCTTTTTTTTGTATTTAGTACAGGGTCTACAGGGTCTCACTACACATATTGGGCTGGCAGTGATTCTCCTGTTTTCAGCTTCCCAAGCTCTGGGATTACAGGTGTGCACCACCATGCCCAGTCTCAGTTACGATCTCAGTGTTCCCCATGGTCTGGGCCAACACAGCAGGCCAGGGATTGAACCCCAGTCCCTGTGTCTGTCTAAGCAGATACTTTAATACGCTGAGCTATCTGGCCGGCCCTCAGATAATTTCTGATGGCATTCTCTCCATTGTTTGCATGTATTTTTTGCTGATCCTAAGTAAGCTTCTACAAAGTGAATGCTTTTTTGAGTAACATGCCCATGGCATTTCATGGGTTAATAGTTTATCAATGATTTGTTCTCTAAATTTTCTAACACAGACATCTTACAAATACCCGACTGCTGGAGTATATAATATGCATTTACAATTGTGGTACCACAAATTACGTTGTGTTCCAATTTTCTACACCATTTTCATGTTTTCCTTAAGGAACTGTAGTGTGATGACATGTGGTCTACTAAAGCAATGCCTTCCTTTGCAATACTGCAGTCAAAGACAAGGTCAGATTTGAGGTTTCCCTGCGATCAAGTATACAAACAAGTTTTACAGGTTTTGACATTCAAATAGTCCTTTTATCAGTCCACTTAAGAGATCTTATGCCAGCAGGAATTTTACAGTTTATGATTTTCATGATATTGGTAAAAGTTTTCAATTTGGCTACTCTGGCCCTCCCAAGATACGTTTCTTTTTGTAACAGCTTATGTGTTAGGGGTGTACCTGCACAATAACCACATGCATTAATTTCAACACATCATAGGAATGCCCATGCCATAAGGGTTTGCACTTTTTCTGGCAGGGACATGTAAATCATAGGCATAAGCATTACTCATACACAATTTATATAATTTTATCCAGCATTTGGACAGCTTTTCCTTTGATGTACTGGCAAAAACACAGACATCCTCATCCTAAAATCATACTTTTGTCTGTCACTACATTTTTTCCAGGTTTTACTTTATTCTTGAATACACTAATAATTTCTTCCATTATTCCAGGGCGTCTTGTTTCTGCTTGTGGTATTGTCAGAGAAGTATAAGCAGTGCGAATAGCCAAAAAATGATTGCGTTGCATAGCATTCTTTACATATCAGTCAGCATTCATGTTATTTTCAGACGAATATGCAATCTAACATCCACTGATGGCACTGTCCTCATAATTAATAATGTACCTAAGACAATGTTTATCTCATCAGTTGTGATGGATTCCCAACTGTGCTCATCTTTTCTTTCTGCACTGCAGCCACGCTGTATGGCCTCTGTTTCTTCAACTATAATTTCGAGTATATTTTCAAGTGCATATAGTTTGTACAACACACAAGGATCACTGCAATAATATTTCTTACTAGAAGTTCTGTGTTTCTTAGTTTTGTGTGCTTCTGTTCTGTTCCATCTTCCTGTGGTCAGCTGCTATTCTTCACCTTGTCTTCATTCTCGTCCAAATCCTTGCTGTATTTGTTGGCTGCACTGGGCACAAGAGTACTTCATTAATTGATGCATCCTCATAGCTGGGACAAGTTGGCCCTTATAAGCTACAGGTTCTTCCTTGGAATCCTACAGAAGGGCTCTGCCCTCGCTGCTGTATGCAGACCGGGGTTTTCATCTCTCTCCCCTTGCCTCCTCCTGCCATTCTTTCTTCTTCTTCTTCTTCCTGAGAGGTTGTCCAGTTCCTGTCAGATTACTTTCTTTCCTCTTTCCTTTGCAGACAGAATCCCCATTCGATTTCCTCAAGTAAATTTTCCTTTGTAAACAGCTTTTCAGTATTTCTTTCAATCAAGTGACTCCTTTTCTCCAAATTAGGGGAGGGAAGAGGGGAAACCCGGCAGGTCCTAGGGTTTAGAGGCTGGATCTCTCCACAAGAAAATGTTTCCTTCCCTGAATTGGTTTTCTTGGGATTTTTTATGGTCCCCAAGATCCTGTCTTCTTAGCACAGTGGAGATTGAAAGCTGCACATCTCTATCAGTGGGTTGGATGTCTGTCCCCTTTCAGTTTCTTCATGGAATCATTTAATGAAAAAATTTTAATTTCAATAAAGCCTAGTTCATTAACATTAAAGATTGTCGTTTTTTCTTTCATTAATTTCTCTTACCTGAATTTGAAACTTCTGCTAGTCCTTAAATCACTAATTAATTAGAGACAGTGTCTTGCTATGTAGTTCAGGCTAGCTTTGAACTCACTATATAGCCCTTGCTGGCCTCAAATTCACAGCAATCTTCTTGCCTCAGCCGCCTGAGTGCAGGGATTATATGCATGCGCCACCATGCGCACAATTACTTTTGTTATGCTATGAAGTGGTATTGAGGTTATTTTTTCTTAAACTTTTTTTCTTTTCTTTCTTTTCTGAAATGGTCTCGCTATATGGTTCAGGCTGGCCTTGAATTCATTATATAATCCAGGCTGGCCTCAAACTTGCAGCAATCCTTTTGCCTCAGCCTCCCAAATTCCAGATTTATAGGTATACACCACCATGCCCTGCAAAGTTATTATTATTATTTTCAATGTAGACAGCCAGCTATTCCACACAAATTGTCAAAAACAACCTACTTTTCATATTGGGTTCCTTTGGTCCTTTACCAAAAATCAAATGACAGTAGTATGGGTCTAATGCTGGACTATTTATTTTGTTTCTTTTGTCTATCTGCCAGTCATTATGGCTGCACCATAGTTTTGGTATGTCTTTCCTTTTCTAGATTTGCTTTTGGTGTCAAGTGTAAGAAATTTTTAACTAGTTTGTGTTTTTTTCCAAAAGTTTCATATTTTTACATTTAAGCCTGTGATCAAATTAAGTTAATTTTTTATTAGCATATACTCTTAAGTTTGAAGTTACCTATTTTATGTGTTCAAGAATTTGAGTCTTTCTCTATTTATTTGTCTATGGAGGTCCAACTGTCCCAATACCATTTGCTGAAAAGAGTAGCCTTCAACTTAATTATTTTTGCATTTCATCAAAAATCAATCGAGTATTTTTTTTTCTAGTTTATTTCATCACAGTAATACTTGAAGACCAAATTCTAGGTATTAGAAATGTTTATTTCCACTGTGTTGGTCATTGTTTCTAAGCACACCTGGCAGATTTCAGTCTGCACTAGACTGAGGCTTTCTTTTGGGTAGAGACTATGTACTTTTACCTCTGAAGACTCAATGCCTGGTATTGACTCCATCCTCTGCACCAACTCTCCAGGACAACAGAAAAGACAAGGAGAGCACTCTTAGCTACAGGTTTCCAAGGCCGCTTCAATATCTAGCCAACTGGTCTCAGGCTCTATGAGAACAAGGTTTTAATTTTTCCCAAGCTATAGGTTCTTTTTAGACAGTAATCCCAGTATGTGACAGGTTATTATTACCTGTAACTGATCAGAATCACTGGAGGGAGGCAACAGGTAAGTAACACCTCTGGCCCTCTTGAAGTAAGCGTATTATGCCCAACTTTTACATAATTCATGTTTCTGTCACAATATCACTTCTTTGTATACTACATCACTCCTACATTTTATCCTTTCCTGAAGTTTGCAGGGCTCTGCCACTAATAATCTTTTCCTAATTTGAATGCTGCTTTTCTTATCACAGTGTCACCTGCACGCAAAAGGGGCTGATACCAGGCCCATCTTGAGTGAGTCAGAAGCCATTTAGCCCCAGTAAACACCTCTTCCTCTACAGTCAACCCTTGGCATATCCATAGGTTCCATATTGATAGAGTTAACAAACAAAAAGTATTTGAAAAAAAGATTATCTGCACTGAGCATATATACTTTGTCATTTCCTAAAAATATAATTATTTATATATCACTTATGCTGTATTAGGTATTTTACGTAATTTTGAGATGATTAAAGTTTATGAGAGGAATGCACAGGTTATTTGCAAATACTATGCCATTTTATGTAGGAGACTTGAGCATCCACAGAGTTTGGTATTTGTAGGGGAGGGTGGATTCTGGAATCAATTTCCTGCACAGATAGAGGGATGATCATACGTTTTTAGCTACCCCTACTTATCAAGTAATAATTTTAAAAATTTACTTTGCTGTCTCTACATAAGATCTTTGTGACCTGTACATGGTTCTCTGAATTTAGATTTCACATATTACATTTCTTCTAGCTAGCCCTGACATTTCAATTTGTTTCTCATTAGCTCAGACTCAGTCTCCCTTTCCCACCTAATAAATATCCCTGTCATATTATATCCCGACACAGTTTACATTTATCTTTCTATTTATCTATCCTCCCTTAAAAAGAATCTCTGTATATATTTTTCTCCTTTCTAATTGCTCAGTTTCATTTCTTCTTTATCATCTGGTGACTTCAATTTAAAACCACCACAGCATTATCCCCACTTCCAAACATTTCTTCCCAGAGGGTGAACTCATCTCAACCATTACATCTGGAAGGAATATCTTTTCATCATTAAGAGCTCTGACCTACTTCTTAAAACTTTGTTCTCTTTGTCTCTACATCCTACTTTATGATTTATATAAGACTTTCAGTATTACTGTGCAATGCCCTTTTACTTTACAAGGATTTTTTTAGGTGGGGCTGGCTCAGGCTGGCTTTGGCTGGCTAAGGGCAAGTGGGGTGTGTGGCATGTGAAGCTGGGGATTGAACCGCAGTCCCACAAGCCTGACTGGGTTTGCCCATGCAGGCGCTTAAACAACTGAGCTAACCGGCAAGCCCCCTGTAATACCCTTTTAGGAAACACCATAGACCGTGTATTCTCCAGGATGTCTTCTCCATGAAGTTCTTCTGCAAGTGACAGAGAACCCTGATAGGCCTTTAAGAGTAAATGAGATAACCTCAACACTTTCTAGGTGAAAGGCTTCTAAATGGCCTTTTGTAGGTTTATTCTTGAGGATCCTCCTTGGGAACTATTGTTACTATCCTGATTCTTAACAGTGATATAAAAGACTCAAATCACAATAACCTAAATTATGACCACCAAGTCTGATAATTTCAGCTGGCCTCATTGCCAAATTGAACCTAGTTTACTATATAACAGCATTCGATCAGCCACCTATTTGTGTGCCCATGTGATATATCCAATACCACCCAGCACTACCAATTTCTGTCCCAGATGGGATTCTCATGGTTAATATAGAAGCTCATTAGTTTGTTTTTTGGTAGCAGGGATTGAACGTGGGATCTTGCACTTGCCAGGCAGGTGCTTAAGTCACTGAACTATCTCTCTGGTCCTGTAACAGCTCATTAGTAAAGAACACTTGACCACCATTCAGCTAGAGAATAAAGTGAAAACCCAACACACTGTCTAATGTCTAGCACAAAGTATATGCTTACTAACACTGTTTTTAAGAATAAATGAAGAGTCCATCAAGTCACTATCCCAACTGTTTGGCCAAGAATTGTTTTCCTTAATCTTGTCATATGAACACAGCTTTGAGGACCCTCCTTCCCAAGGCTGTTACATTAACTTAGAAATTCCTTTTTTGTTTTTTTTACTGACAAGTAGAATTCATTAAGCTCTGCACATATAATATAGCTTTAATTGCATCCGAAGTGCTAACAAAGGCTCTAGTAATCAAGAATGGCAGTATGTCATTTTGTAACAATCAAAACTAGCTTTTCAGAAGAGATTATCTTCAAGTAAATCTAGTCATGCTTTTAAAAATTGCTTTAGGTCACTCCAACCTTGGCAATTAATGTTTGGCACAAACAACAAAATAATCACAACTTGATAAATAACAGAGATAACACTATAGGCCATGAACATACTGCATAAGGAAATGGTAGTGGCACTAAATCAGTGGTTATTACAGTGAGTAGAGCACCTTGGCCTCTAGCCTGGACACTCAGTTTTCAAAGTAGGAGCAATGTCTATAGTATCATTTCTAACACTGCAAACAAGTAGAAAATGAGTTGATTTTTTTTTTTTTTTTTTGTGGTTGGGGGGAACAGGGATTGATCTCAGGCCCTTGCGCTTGCCAGGGAAGCGCATATTCTACTGAGCCATCTCCCTGGCCCCAATGAGTTGATTTTTATTAATAAATTACAAGGGCTGGCCAGATAACTCAGGGGATTAAAGCTCCTGCTTAGGCAGAGCCAGGGACTGGGGTTTGATTCCTACCATGCCCGTACTGGCCCCGCCCCCTGGGTATGCTGAGATGATGATTGAGACCAGGCGTGGTGGCATGTGCCTATAATCTCAGTGCTTAGAAAGCTGAAAACTGGAGGATCACTACGAGTCTGATCTGTGTAGTGAGACTGTGTAGTCCCTGTACTAAATA
>NW_004524621.1:8926982-8932256 GCF_000260255.1 Octodon degus | reverse complement strand
ATATTAACATCCTCAGGAGTTATCACCAATCCCTCTGTGTAAAAATGCTCTAGTTTTATCAGTCATACAACTTCGGGCACTTATTTTAAAAGGTACTAATTGAATTAAATGGAGACAGCAGGACTAGGGAACTAGCTCAGCAGGATCAGTGCCTGCCTGGCAAACGCAAGGTCCTGAGTTCAATCCCTGCTACCAAAAATAAAATAAAATAAAAATGGAGATAGCAATGATTTCAAACCTAATGTGACTGATAGTATCATATTTATAGCTATTAAGACTTAAAACACTTCAGAAGTTTGAACTAAACATTGATGAGCACACTCATATTTCAACCTACTGATTTGCTTGACTCAATATTATCTGGTCAACTGTCGAATTATTTTGAAATTAATGATATTTTCTCAAACTTTTGGGGCCAGGGAAATGGCTCAGTGGAATAAGTGCTTGCTTGGCAAGCGCAAGGGCTTGAGTTCAATCCCGAGTTCCGCCAAAAAACCCAAAAAACCTCCCAAAAAACAAACTTTTGAGACATGATCTTGCTATACAGTTCAGGCTGGCCTTGAACTCACTATGTAGCCGAGTGTGGTCTTAAACTCACTGCAATTCTCCTGTCTTAGTCTCTCCAGTGCTGGGATTACATGTGTGTGCCACCACACCCGGCTGAAGTTAAATTTTTAATATTGTAAAAAGTTGATATAAGAGATATAATAACAAATATTCTGAAATAGTTATAGTTACTGTCTCAGTTACTCTTCTCTCATTGCTGGGACAAATACCCAAAACTCAAAATGAGGGAAGGAAAGGTTTATTTAGCTCACAGTTACTGGAGGTTTCAGTCCACACTCAGCAGGCTCCAAGGCAGAGCAGCACATGGCAGAGCAGCTCATGGCAGCAGCAAAGAGTAGGTGAGCAAAGGGAGAGACCACAGTTCAGGCAGCTAGTCCTCCTCTCAATCCTCCTTACATTGTAACACAAACTACCTGCCCCATGGCAAATGCAGCTTCTACTCTCACAATAATCAGTCACAAATTCCAAAAGCCACCTGATGACTGCAGGAGACTTTGGGGGGACAACTAGACGCAAATCATAACATTCCACCTCTGGACTCCCAAAGACTCATGCATATCCCTTTATGCAAAAGACATTTTAGTCCACCTCTAAGAGTTGCCATAGTCCTACAGTTTCAGCATTGCTGAAAAGTCCAAGTCCCAAGTCTCCAAGATCCAAAGCAAACTCTTAGCTGTGAGCTCCTGTACAAATGAAAGGTTAACACTTCTCACAAGACAAACATTAACATTCCAAAAGGTACACACAGCATGATACCAAGCATTGGGACCAAAACAAGTCCAAAAACCAGCACGGCAAATATGTTCTATAGTTTCAAGTGGAACATCTGAAGCAATCTGCCCTTAGTTGTGAGCTCTATATGGCTCCGCCCTTACAGCACTTTTGGGGGTAGCTCCCATGGCTTCTCTCTTTGGCCTACTTTGCTCCCTCCTTGCAGTTTCTCTTAGATGATCCACGTACCTGGCTTTTCCAAACCCTTGGGGTTTCCACTAACTAGGCTTCTCACTCACAGCTTTACACACTGTCCTCTCAGGGGCACACTACCTGGCCTTCCAGGCCTTCTGAAATCAAGGTGGAAGCCTTCTTAACCTCAAAACTCCTGCATTCTACAAGTGCCTAAAATCAACACCGAAAAATAACAAAATCAATGCCACATGGATGATGCCAAGGTCTGCTGCCTACTGGAGCAGTAGCCAGGTTTCCTTTGCTCTTGGCTTTAGGGGTCAAGTGCCTGGACTGCTGAGCACTCTGACTCTGATTCCAAGGAATAAACTCTCCATGCTGGTGCCATTCTGGGACCTGGTGTAGCCCCTGCTGCCATTCTGGAACATAGGGCTCTGCGGCTTTCCCCTCAAGGCAAAGTCCCTGACCTTTGAAATTCTGAGACTGCAAAGGGTGGAGACCTGCTGCCTCCTGAGATGCCCTCAAGCCATCCTTTCCACTCTCTGGTTCCTTCCCAGCAATAAAGATCCTCTCAGCGCTGTCTTTGCATTCCACAGCTTTATTGGAGCTTCCTTTCTGGTCAAACTCACAACATTTTACATCATCCTGTTGGGCTTTTTGCTCTTGATTTGCCACATAAATCTGTCTAAAAGCCCCCAACAAAAGCCATGCTACTCCCTTGATATTCAACTGCTTTTACATATTTTTTGCCAGATTAATCAGTCCCCCATGCTTAAACTCAGTCTCAGGAAAAGTCTCTGGACACAAGTAAAATTCAGACAAACTTGCCACCAAGCTGTAACACAAATCATCCAGAGTCCAACAACCAATGCAGTCCTTTCCAGCAAAACCTCTCTAGCCTGGTCTTTACAGGCAGGATTTTCATCAGCCTTCCAGTCTTCAGAGCTCTGACCAGAATCTACCAAACAGAACAGTAGAAGCTGTTCCTGCTCTTCAAAAGTAGGCAACATCTCCAAACCCTTCATACCTCTTCCCATAAGCCATTCCCAAAAGCTTGCAATTCACACGGTCAGGTTTAGTCACAAAAACAGCCCCACTCCTGGTACCAAATTCTGTCTCGGTTACTTTTCTCTCATTGCTGGGACAAATACCTGACATTCAAAATGAGGGAAGGAAAGGTTTATTTAGCTCACAGTTACTGGAGGTTTCAGTCTATACTCAGCTGGCTCCAAGACAGAGTCATACATAGCAGAGAACAACCTCTCATGCAGCAGCAAAGAGCAAGAAAGCAAAGGGAGGGGCCGCAGCTCAGGCAGCTAGCCCTTCTCTCAACCCTCCTTACACTGTAACACAAATTATCTGCCCCAGCACAAGTGCAGCATCCATACGCACAATAATCAATCAGGAACTCCAGAAGCCACCCCATGACTGCATGAGGCTGTGAGGGGACAACTAGACACAAATCGTGTAACAGTCACAAATGGCAGTAAACAAGGATATGGGGAGGGCCCACTCTCAAGTCATTCCAGTAGCTGAAATTACTGTACACAGCCACACAACTATAAAAAATCAAATATTGGGCTATTTACTTTAGTCTGGCAGCCCAACCTTAAAAGTGTTTGCTCAGAAAGGTTTTGTAGTTGGTAGTTCTTCCCTTAATGTTCTGTAAATAAAATGCACAAACACTTTTAATAACCAGGATTCAGAAAACTTAAAGGTACAATTTTATTTTTTCATTTTAATTTTTTGTGCAGGGTCTCACTATGCAGCTCAGACTCATAGTCATCCTCCTGTTTTCAGCCTCCCCATCATTGGGATTATAGGCATGCACCACCAGGCCTGGACTCCATAGCTGGCTCAGTGTACCTGGGGGCAGGGGTGGGGCCAGCAAGGTATGTGGTACTGGGGATCAAACTCCAGTCCCTGCACTTGCCTAAGCAGATGTTTAGGATGCTAGCTTTCTCAACGGTCCTAGGAACAATTTTAGTTAGGAATCAAATATAGAGAATCAGAAAAGGGAAAATAAATCTAGAAGACAAAGATTCAAGTAACATCTCTGATTCAGAGCAATTTTGTAAGGTAAGAAAGCAACTCTGAGCAATGAAGCTTCTCTGATCATCATTCTATCAGTCTTCAGATACTTCCTGTGTCTTATTTTCTTTTTGTATTTTGAGACAGGGTCTTGCTAGGTAGTTCAGGCTGGTCTTGAACTCACTATGTAGCCCTGGTTGGCCTAAAATTCACTGTGATCCTCGTGCCTCGGCCTCCTGATAAAAGATCTTGAGTGCACACTCAGTGTTTCCTAGGAGCACACATCAAATAAATATGTAAAGCTTAATAACAGTACATCTGGTAGAAATCCATAGCAATGAATGCAGACAAGCTGTGTTTGAATCTTGCTTGCAGGAACTGGCAGTAAGTAGTAGAACAAAGGTAGCAATCTCAAAGGCTCTCCTGAGTCTATTCTGGAGGTGGCAGTATGAAAGTGGCACTAGTTTCTGCAGTTGAGTTCCAGACTTCTCCAAAGTCACCATCCATCAGCAGGCTTGGTTCCCTCTGCTTTAGACTAAGATTTTAACTTCTTCTTCACATGACTTGAAAGTCAGGAAGTACTTTTACATCTTCCAAATTTTTGGTGATGACAGAGCCAGAGCATGCAAAGGCAGCCAAAGCGTCTGTCCCGCCTGAGATTAAGTTTCAGAGGCCTTGCATGTGGATGCTGCCTTCACATCTTGGCACCCTTTGACGTCTTGCTTTAGCTGCTATAGTCATCAGATCCCAAGTTTCTGCTTGATCTCTGCTAGATGCTTCTCTTTTGCTGCTAACATTTGAGAGAGTTTGTATTTCTTCTATGTTTGCTATCTCTCTTCTCAGCTCATCTTGCTCTTCTTCTGAATGACCGCGGCACTGAGCATAGCTGTAGCATCTTTTTCCTCCAGTACTGGGTCTTTCCTCAGCAAAGCAAATTTCTGAGTAGGTAATAGAGTGGAGATAAATTCCTATTAGGGCACAGGTAGAGAGAGCTTTTATTCACTCTTGTATCAAAATCAAACAGGGACTGGTAGCCTTCATGTAAATCCATATCTCTTGTGATGCATTCCAGGCAAAGGGAAAATGAATGCATGGCTTTATGACTGCCTGGAATCCTTCCTCAGTTGTGTGCTGCTTTGGCTTTATTCCCTTTGCAGTGTGCAACCTCACTGAGAATGTCTTCCTGGTTTGGAGGTCCCCACACTCACATCTAGGCCCTGAAATGATGCCCACCTCCCAGATGGCAGAAAATGAATATGGCTAATATTAATACCATAGGAAGAAGTGTGCACTCTTACAGTTTACAGAGCTCAAAAGCAAAGGAAAACTTTGGACCACACTTGAACTTCCTGTAATAGTTCTCAATCATGGCTCTTAACCATATACTGAACAATCACCCAAGCCTTATTCCTAGCTCCACTTTGGACCTCCAGAACCAGTCTCTGGAGTAGAACCAACTGTGTTTTAACAAGCTCCTTAGTCAGTGCAATAGACATAACTTGACTCCTCTTCAGTTTCAACTATTTCAGTGATGTGGCCTTTCCTACACCATGCAAAGACCAACAAGCTTAAAGTCAAAAGACCTGAGATCAAGGTGTAGGTGATCCTGAGCAAGCAACTTAACCTCATTGGCCACAGGTGCTGTTTCCTCTATTTGGGGATTTTGATTATTACTCCATAGATTTGGTGTGATGATTAAAAAATCAAATGTACTTTTTGTTGATAATTAATGCCTTTCCTCAACCCCTTTCAGTCTTATTTATTTATTTATTT
>NW_004524621.1:8899825-8926717 GCF_000260255.1 Octodon degus | reverse complement strand
TTGCTTTTGAATTAGTGTGGTGAAGATTTTCCAAAGCTCTTTTCTCTGAGATAGAACCTGGCAATATTTGAGAAGATGGCTACTACGGCAGCCTGAATCCCTAAGTGATTAACTAATCAGAGAGTGCTGCCATGCATAAATAGACATATGCCATGCATAAATCTTGGGGATTCAGGCATTAAGAACTTGAGGACAGCATGTTAAACTCTTAATATCACTGTTATGAAGCCACTGAATACTCTGATTGGCCACTCCATGGCTGTTCTATAGTGACTTCAGTGTTCCAAAACAAAGCTACCACCTAAGTCTTAGTTATTTTCCTGGCTGTGCTTGGTTCTGTCTCCCTGAAACCACTGAAGTTCTTCTCTCTCATATGTTTCATAATGGTAAGGACCATGAATGACTGACTAGAGCTGGTATTTTGTTTACTATAGAATCCTCATGAGGCAAGTGGCCTGATTAGGGGTATATTTTGAGGACATCCATGAGAGAAGTATATTAACTAGTAGAAGAGTGAAAACAAAAAAATCATAATTTTGAAAGTATTAAATGACCATTTCTTTATCTCAGGATGATGTGTGGGTATCTGGGAAATTTTGGGCAAAGGCATTGTTATGATTTGAGTGTGTCCCCTGGAATTCATGTGTTGGAAACCTAAATCTCCAATCACAGGTTAATGGCATTTGGAGTTGGGGTCATCAAGAGGTAAATGAATTAGATGAGGTCATGACAGTAGGGCTACCATGAAGCCATGCACAACTTTACAAGAACAGCTACAGAGACCCAAGCCAGCACACTTATTCTCTTACCATGTGATGCCCTGTGCTATATTATAATGCTGCCAGAAGCCCTCACTAAATGCTGATCAGATGCTAGTGACCTACTCTTGAACTCTTTTTTTTTTTTAAATGACATCTCACTATGTAGCCTGGGTGTCCTCCAACTCCTGGTCTCAAGTGATCCTCTTGCCTCAGCCTCCTAAGTAGGCAGAACTACTAGTACATGCCACTGCACCTGGCATGCTCTTGGTCTTCTCAATCTCTAGAGTCATCAAGTAAATAAACCTATATATTTAAAGCAGTTATCTGTTCTCAAATATTTTGTTACAGCAATAGAAAAGGGCTCAGACAGTATGGACACAAACCTCTGGGCCTTGGGTTTTCTTGGGGTTCCAAGGAGTCTACCTGCAGTGGGAAGCAAGTGGACTAGCACCTAGTCTCTCAGGGAAAGGAGGATGTCCCAGTGGGTTAGTTTCCACCCTTCTGGCCTACCTTCCTGCAATACTTCCTGTGTTCCCAACTCCAGAGGTATAAATCTAAAATGAAGCCAATTCTTCTCAGCTTAAAATCTATTTTGAGCTTATATAAGGATTTTGTTATTCAAATGTTATACTTCTTGTTCTTCAATTTGGTTTTATTTACAGTATCTTTGCACAAATCCATGGGGATTCATGCAACAACAGAGATTTCCATAACCAGGTAACACTTTTTAAAAATGTGTTCTTAAAGTTCTGCCCTTTCTTTTTGTCACTAGGGCCCATCAATGTGAAATTAAAAAGTAAAGAATTTCCACCAGGGCCTGTATATCTTAAGTTGAAGAACAAGAAAAACAATGTTTGGGCTGGTAGGGAGCAGGTAAGGCTTGAATGCTTTCAGTTTTTTATGTGCTCCCAGGAGTGTGAGCTCAGGCTGCTGTGTGGCTCCTTCTATCCTCCCAGTGGAAGTACCCACAAGCCTCTGCGCCACATGGATCCCCAGCTTCAGCAGGAGAGGCAGAGGCAGGCCCCCCTCATGGGAGGTAAAACTCATAAGACTGGCTCTTCTGCTTCCTAGCCCTGTCCCCTGAGGTGAGTCCTTTTTATCTTATCAAGGCTATTTCCTTACCTCCAAACTGAGGCTAAAAATGGCTATTCTGCTGCTGCGCTTCATGACCACTCTGAGAATTTCTAAAGAAAAAAAAATTTATTTGACAAGTATTTGTTGATTGCCTACTATATGCCTGGGATTGTTCCACGTATTGAAAAGCAATAAACAAGGAAAAGTCCCCATGGCCAACTGGATAGCTCAGCAGATTAAAGTACCTGCTTAGGCAGACACAGGGACTGGGGTTTGATCCCACCCCCAGGGTGCACTGATATGGTGATTGTGGTAGTGCATGCCTATAATCCCAGTGCTTGGGAGGCTGAAAACAGGAGGATCGCTACAAGTCTGATCTGTGTAGTGAGATCCTGTAGGCCCTGTACTAAATACATTAAAAAAAAGAAAAAGTCCCCACCTTAAAAAAAAAAAAAAAAAATATTTGTTTGTTTTTGTTTTTCAGCAAGCAGTACTGGGGATTGAACCCAGAATGGGCTCATACCTTGTGATTCTTCAGAGGAAATAAACAAATATTAACATAAATGCTGTGAAGAGGAATGAAGCAGGCCAAGAGGTACATGTACACACATAGATATGTTGAAGTTATTTTAGACAAGGTTGGCAAAGAAGGTCTCTGGGGAAATGACACTTGAACAGAGATCTCAAGAACATTTCAACCCTTGGCACATATGAGATCACTTGCGTCAGAGTTAAAAGAAAGGAGAGGTCTGGTGACCAACATCTAAAAGGCATGCAATGGCAAAGGAGAAAGTGGGAATGAACACCCCTAGAAAACTAGTTTTTCTGCCTAGGAGGCACCAGAAGGAAAGCTTTGCTTTATTGGGTTTGACTGTGTATACCCCACTACTTCTGAGACAGTGGGTTCTTGGGGCTAGTTTGCTCAGCTGATATTAGGATGGCTGGGCAGGGAAGTAAGTATTCTTAAAAAGCTGTATCTAGAAGTTACAGGGGGAAAGGCCCAGCAAGGGCATACTCTTGTTATTAATAGTGCCCAACAAGGTCTTTAGATAGATTTTCAAGTTGTTTGCTGTAGGACATAACATGAAGCCCTTTCTTCACCTCCCCCATAAAATCATTAGAAATAATCTTCACAGCTCACTAATAATTTCATGTGGATATGTGGGGTGGGTGAAGGGTCATGAGAAATAATGTTTTACACCACCAGGCTCAACCATATGAAGAGTGTAACAGCACATGCAGAGCAGCCAAGTGACACCATGCCTACCTACTATGACACTATACACTGTGGTGAATGAAATACAACCTTTGCTCTCAAGATTACAATTTATATGTAACATGTTTTTCCTTATTCCTTGTCCATCTATCCTGAGTAAGATGTAAGCTCCTTAAGGACCAAAGTCTTATATCCTTGTTTTGTATTATGCCCGGACCTACACCCATCCCAGAGTAGGCATTCAATACTGAATGAATGACAACCCAAAACATGACGTGATGTATTAACATTGCTGAGACCATTCGGACCAGTAGCTATAGAAACCCTACCAAAACACAGAAACCTGGGGAATAGAAAGTGGAAATGGAACCCAACCATGTATTCAACACATGCTCTGTATAAGACCAAGTGGTAAGAAGTGTGATGGGCTCAGTAAGGAATCAGATAAAGACCTTGCTTTCTAGTCTGGTAGGTGGCAAAAATAACTACTAAAAAAAAAGCAAAACCTCCATTAAAAAACCAGTAACAACAAAAGCAAATTAAAATAGTAAAGGAAAAAAGCACTTAGTGCTATAAAAGAAAAACTTGTTTAAAGAACAAAAATGTGACCTTCAGCTAGGAAAACTGGTCAGCAAAAACAGAACATAACAAAACCAGCAGCAAATTTACTAAGCACTGCTGTCTGACCAGAACTAGGTTGAGGGCTTTTTATGTATTATTTTACCTTATTCTCTCAACACATCTCTTCAGAGCTGTACAATTCAAAATGTGGTTCAAGACCTAGGAGTTTAATAAGAATGCCAGAAGTTAGTCCCTCCCCCATGCCTACTCAATCAGAACTGCATTTTAACAAAATTATCTGGAAACCTGAATGCATCCTAAGTTTGAAAACCACTGCTTTAAAGTGGAACTGTCTGTATTTTACAGGTGAAGGGATTCAGCCAGACGTAACATAAGTGACCAGAAGTCTGCCCTAAGTCACTCAGCAAGGAGGAGCAGAGCCATTGGTGCCAACCCTGACACAAGGCTGTGGTTTTAAGCAGCAGGCCAAGCTTCATGGATGAATGGGCATGGAAGTCAGACTCTAGACATGGGTAGGATGGGGCATCCAGAGGAGGGGACAATGGCAGAAGAAACACTGTCAACAAAAGCCCACTCGGGAGCCTTCAGTGAGGCCAAGGACACAGTTCTTAGCTCAATCTGGCTGCAGCTCCATAAGTCTAAAGGGGTCACCAAGAAAGGCCTGCCAGCTTCCCAGGACACCCCTGGCCAAGTGAAAAGAGTTGATAGTTAATTCGAGGGTAATAAGAGCTGCCGTGAGCCCATGTACAAAAGCCTCCATGCCTCACTAAGAGGAATCTAAAGGACTTCATATTCTGGTTGGGACTCTGCTTCCCCCTTACGAGCTAATCTTGAGGACAAAAGAGTAAACTCTGTTTTCATGTACAATGAATGTATAATGAGGAAAACATACTAGCTTTCTACCTAGAGGAGGCCATCTTCCTATCAAAACCTGTGAGCTTAGTTTTTAGTTTAAAAAAAAATAGGGAAAAGGATCTAGTTCAGATCTCTATGGAGCAGCAGGAGGGGGAGAAAAAAAATATCCTCCAGCATTATGAGGCATAAAAGGCACCAAAATATGAAGTACAAACCAGATTACTGAGTAATATAATGGGTTAATGGTTTGAAAACATCAGGTCAAAGTAGCTTTCTCGGGGACCTGCCCAGTAGCTCAGTTGTTTAAGTACCTGCTTAAACAAAGCCCTCAAGCTCAAGCTTCTGGGGTTCCAACCCAGACAGTCACTGCAAACCAGAAATGCCCTAAAGGCATTTCGAGCCTCCAAAAAAAACCAAAAACCAAAAACCAAAAAACCCTTCTACCAAAGTAGCTTTCTCAACTTCTGTGCATTTTGATTTCAAACTATTCTACAGTACCAGACAGTAAACTATGAAAAAAAAAAAAATGAGTCCCATAGACATGCCTATTCTAATGAAAATGAAGCGAAATTTAAATTTTGAAGATAAAAGACATCTCAGCTGGGCTCTTCATAATTTCTTCAAAGAAATTAACTAGAAATTCTTTCCACTTGGCCAGGGAAATAACCAGCTGTTTCTCTTTAGCCTGGGAAATAACCAGCTGTTTCTTATTTTCACCTTTGAAATTTAATGCCATAACCCAAAAAGCTGTGTTCTGAGACAAGTGTATGGTGCTTTCTGAGGGGCTCAGAGCCAGAGGGTCCCTCTTTTCCTTCAGCACACTGGCTCTCCAATGTGGTTCACACAGGAGGCAGCATGGGGCAGGGAACCGAGACCTTGGTCTGAGTCCTCATTCTCACACACACTCAATGGGCAACCTTAAAAGGGCAGGGAAGGTGTTTTGAGGACTTACTAAATGCCAGGTTCTTTGTATATCACTGGTGGTAAACCCATGAAATATGCGCTGTTTGCATCATCGAAAGCTCTAAAACATTTGCCATCACTGGTATAGATCATCTTGATGAGCACTTAAAAAACCCAAAATACATCAGTAGTCTTAGAGTTAAGAACTCCTCAGTTTTTACCTATTTACTAAGCAACAGCTGGGTTCCTAACCAGGACTGAATCCAAATCCCGTGCACAACCACCTGCATCCTTGGAGTATGGGGTTACCTAACTGTGAGATGACAATATGGAACTTCTAGTCTATCACAGATAGAAATAATTGTAGTTCATGAAATAAGAATGCTGTTACTCCTGCAGGTGTTCTGCACACTAGAGTATCACATGGTGTCTGAGCTGGAGTCACAGAGCAGCACTATTAGGAAGCCTTTAGGACCTCAACCCAGAATCTATGAAAAAACCAAGGCACCTATACCTGACAAGTGCACCCAAACAACCTATATGTTAGGGCCATTTCCCTCTAGCCTCCCCTAGGTGGCCTATTTGACAGAGGGAATTATCTGATCTGTGTCCCTTTTCCACTACCTCTCATCTCCCACCCAGCCTCCAACTGCTTCCCAGACTCATTTTCTTTGATCATTCAGCTTGAGGCAATTCCACATAAAGTGATCGGTAGTTTACACACTCAGTGGAGTCAGATCATCAGTGTCTCTGCTTCCTCATCTATAAAAATGGGGGTAATATTACCTTTGGGAGTTGTTACTAGGATGAATAGCTGGAAAGCAGTTAACACGGTGTCTGATGAGTAGTAGTAAACACAATAAATGTTGATGGATTCCCTCCTTCCTATGACTTGCTCCTTCCTGAAATCCTATTCTCTTTCTCTGTGTATTTTAAACCCTTTCTGCATCCTAGGAGAGAATAATGAATTCTACCAATCAGTTCAGTTAAGAGTTTTCTGTTGTGAGGTAGGAAATAGGGAAATACAGAAAGAGCAGGGTTCACAGCCACCTTGTTGGCCTACAGTGCAGATGCTTACTACCAGGCCAAGGAGTGGCTGTAAAAGCATGCTGAGACAAAATCTGGGAGCTCCCAACCATCCAGTGGCAAACAGAATAAATTCTATTATTCAGAACAGGAGGACTGGAACAGCATTAGCAGCAAAAGAAATTAACCCAGGTTGGCACTGCCCTCAAGTTCTAAACATCTGTTCTAGGGTGTTTTTGATTCCAAGTATCAATAAGGGAGGGCTTATCAAGTCCTATTACAGATGATAGAATCTTACAGAAATGGAGGAATATGACCTTAGTAGGACCTAAGTCTTCCAAATTAAAAATGAAAATTTCAGCAGCTTTAAGGATCTCAGCTCTCCATTCTTCTAATATCTCAGCCACACACTGCATGGGCACCCTGTAATTTTTTTTTTTTTAATAGGGTCTCACTATATAGCTCGGACTCTTACTGTTATGGTTTGTGTATAGTTGTCCCCCCCAAAGCCTCATGCAGTCATGGGGTGAGGACTTCTAAAGAGTTTGTGTCAACTCATGATCCACTGGGATTATGTGTGATCCAAGGCTGGGATTATGGGTCTTAGTACTGTTGGGATTACCCATAGGTGGGTAAATACTGGGAAGTACCCATAGGTGTGAGTACTTCCCCTACCCTGGTGCAGGTAATTTGCATTACAATGTAAGGTGGGAAGAGAAGCTAGCTGCTTGAGCTGCTGCTACCCCTCCCTTGCGCTCTTGCTCTTTGCCACCACCATGAAAGGTTGCCCTCTGCTATGTGCTGCTCTGCGTTGGATCCAGCTGACTATGGACTGAAACCTCCAGTAACTGTGAGCTAAATAAACCTTTCCTTCCTTCATTTTGAGTGTCGGGTATTTGTCCTGGCAATGAGAGAAGAGTAACTAAGACACTTACTGATCCTCCTGTCTCAGCCTCCCTAGCACTGGGATTACAGGCATGCACCACCATGTCCGATTTCAGGGCCTGCACAGCTCACCTGAGGTTCTGGAGCTGGCATGGCATGCGCTACCAGCGATTGAATCCAGGTCCTCCACTGAGCTAGCTCCCGAATCTCCTCTATTCTTATCTGGAGTTATTACGACATATTCACAAATGGCTAAACATCAAAAATGAAGAAAAGCAGTATTTGCAAGGATGTGAAGCAAGTGCAACTCATATTCTGGTAGGAAAATAACTATATAAACACTTAGAAAATTGGCATTATCTAGCAAAGTAATTCCACTCCAACCCAGAAAGAAGCTGTTCACATACACAACAGAAAATGTCGAAGAATGTTCTTCGCAGTCAGATAGAATAGGCAGTGCAAGTGTCTACTCACCATAAAGTAAATATACTGTGATTTTTCATACCAATATTGTTAGCAATGAAAGTAAGTAAGGCCACATGGATGGATGTTAGCAAACTTAGCAAAAGAAGCAAAATACAAAATGCAAAATATGTGTGAATTTAAACTAGTAAAACTAAAGTATAATGTTTAAGGATGTAAGTATACAATATAAAACTACGAAGAAAGGCCAAGACATGATTATTACTAAAGTCAAGATAGTGGCTTTCTGTGGGAAAAGAGGATAGGATTTACGAGTTACTGTACTGAGAACAATTCATAACCAGTTTTTTTGTCACTGTTTTCTTTTTCCTGTTTTTGTTTTGTCATGGTTTCTGAGATAGGATCTTGCCACATTGCTTAGGATGGTCTTCAGCTTGTTGGTCCAAGTAATCCTCTTGCCTCAGCCTCCTAAGTAGCTTGCCAGGCACAGGAGCACACTACAGATTTACAATGCACTGGAGAGAATGGTTCCACATGTGGGAATAAACTAATAAACTTGGATTTCACCTGGGAATCCAAGTACGGGCTCGCACCTATAGGGCCCTGGTCCAAAGGGGCAGTAAGCAGCAGTGACCACATATCCTTGGACTGTGTAGAATAGCTCTTCTACGCGACACCTGTAGCTACGTCAGAAACAACAACATCTTGGGCCAGAAAGATAGCTCAGCGGACTAAAGCACCTGCTTAGGCAAGCTTAGGCAAGTGTGGGGACAGCAGTTTGAGCCCTGTCCTCAGGGTGGGCTGAGTGGGCTAGAGTTTAGGTGTAGTGGCACATGGCTGTAATCCCAGCACTGGGGAAGCTGAAAGCAGGAGGGTCACCATGAGTCCCAGCTGCGTAGTGAGATCCTGTAACAGCCAAATACATTAAAAAAAAAGAAAAGAAAGAAAGAAAGAAAGAAAGACTGACTTTCCTCTAGAGAGTAATAATGGTATGCCTGACCCTTTTGGGCTGTTTAATGCCAGCTGGAATTCTCACTAAAGAGGGCATTAGAGGACATGGGAAAATACTTGGGGGAAAAAAAAAAAAGAAAGAAATGTGGATTGCATTAGAACCCAATTTGTGAAATGACACACACAGGTGAAACATCTAAACTGAAAAAAGACAAAACTGTAGTCTAATGTCTCTTTTTATGCTACCTTTGTGTATGTATACAACATCCATTATTTCAGATGAGAAGGAACTAGGAAATCACTAAGCTAACAGAAGATAATGAAGGAAATTAGCAGGTCCACTCCAAACAAAACCCTTAATAAGTGATTCAGGTTCTTTTGTTAAATTGACAAAACAAAATGCTGTGTACTGTTATTCCTCTGTAACTGAGGCCTGTAAAAGGACTTTGCTTTTTTCACATACGCTGTTTTCTTGGTTTACTGGGACACTGCCCTGCCTCCCTGCAAGCTCCTGCTGAGCCCCTATCTACACCCTTATTCCTCTGCCTCTAGAGTAAGCCCACCAAAATTCTGAGGCTGGGATCTACCTGTGTGGTTTTATCTGTTCTACTTATTCCCACTCCCTAAAAAATACATTTCATCAATGTATTTTTTTGGAAGGAAAGATGAAAAATGATACAGAACAAAAAAAAAAAAAGGAAAGCAGAGTACTCCAATTGGGAAACAACAAGACCCAGAAAAAGGCCACTGCCGGAGAGCAGAAACCTTCGGTGAGATGGTGACTGCTTGACCATACAGTGCTTAATAGCTATCTGTGCTATCACAGAAGTACAAGTCCCCTGATAACCATGGAAACCAAAATGAACACACTATGTTGAGGACTGCTCTTTTCAGAAATCTAAAAACAGTAAGAGGCCTGAAACAAGAAAAACAAAGAAACCCAAGCGTTGGGGGCCATGAGGAAATCCTTTCTGCAAAGCTCTTAACAAAACAGCGTATTCTCCAGTCTCTCAAATCTCACCAGGCTTTCGCAAAGGCTCTGGAACTACAAGGAGAAACAATTCCACCTCTCTTGTGTGTTTCTGTCCCTTGGGGCTAGCTGCTGGAGACAAGCTCTGAGTGATCTGGAATTTACTGTTTTTATAAAACATACTAAGAACCAGCAAAGGGACACACACACACATACACACACACAACCTATATTTTATACAAATTCAAACTAACATAATTAGCTATAGGAAAAAGCTCTATTGGGGCAGAGACCACGTGTGTCATTTCAGAACTGCATCTCTGGCTCCTAGCACTTGTGTACACACACACACACACACACACACACACACACACGGCATTTGATAAATACTTGTTGAGTACATGATGAAGTAAGTTGGAACTTACACATTCTCTCCAGTTTCAATACTCTGGTAGGTCCTGAGCAAATCAAAGCTCTGTTCTCATTTTAGGTTTTGGGTTCAGTTTCTTCTATTTGCCAAATTAGACAGAGGAATTACATGGTTTCCTAGGCATCTTCCAGCTCTGACAATCAATCACTGTACTGCTTTTTTTTTTTTTTTTTTTTTGGTGGCAGCACATGGCTGGCACTTTTCTTTCCCCTCAGAGGGAATCTGATACCCATCTGCTCAAGTAAATTAATGTTCCCATACTGTTCGACTCATTTGGTAGGAACAAGTTCACATGCCAACTGTGAAACAGACTAAGAGGGGCTCAGAAGGGGGAAAGTGAAGGTTCTACAAATCAAAACAGTAGTTTGGGGGTCAATATATACAACTGAAGTGGATTATTACATAAAAACTCCTTGGTGAGTTGTTACTATATATAAAAACTCTCTAACTTACTATTTTAATAATTCATATATAGTCCAATCTATGGTGCCAAATTGTGCTACTCTTTTCACTTAATCCTCAAGGCAAACTATGTGCGAAATACACTATTACCCACTTTTAGCAGAAAAGGAATCTATCTGGCTCAAGGTCACTCAGCTAGTAAGTGGAAGAACTAGGACTTGAACCCAGAGCCAACGCCAGAGTTTTGGCTCTTCAGATGACTTTCCTATCCATCTGTTCTTCTCAGGGCAAGGATTATCTCTCTTCAACGATGGAGAAGCCATCTACGAGGCCCAAGACTTGCACAAAATATAGAACATCCAGTAAGTGCTTGGTCTTCCATTCCCGAGAGTCGGATTCTTCCTCATGGACTTCTCTCTCACACTCGCAAAGCCCCCGGGGCAGGAGGTAACCACCTAGATGCCAAGCTCCGGGCCCGCTGGTATTACAGGTAGAGAAACCAAGTCCCATCGTCGGGAGCCGCGGAGTCTCCAGGTGAGGGGAAGCGGTGGCTGAGGGGGCCCGAGATGCGCTTCCCCAGGAGCCAGGCCGGGTTCCCAGAGCCCAGCACGCGCTGCGCCTCAGCCAGTCGCCTAAGGCAGCGTCCTGGTCCCCCACAGGCAGCGCCGAGGCAACCGAGCTCTCCCCTGGCCGCCCCTGCTCCGGGACTCGGGTTCCGCAGACGGCGCTGCAGTCTCTTACCTCGCAGGGAGCCTTCCCAGCCACGGCCCTCGACGCCTTGGAAGCCACAGCGCAGCGTGAGGACCACGGTGCGGCCGGGACAGGCGGACCAGCGCCTGCAAGCCCCGCCCGGAGAGCGCAGCTGCCAGCGGCGCCGCGACCACGTGACGCGCGGGGCGGGGCGGGGCGCTGGAGGGGCTGGGCCAGAGCAGCGCCGCCCAGAGGGACCTCTGCAAGCAAGGGTCAACGTGGAAGACGTGAAGTAGACGGACCAGGTTCTGGGCGCTGCAAAGCGAGCTTAGGGAGCGACCGCACAGGCTTGTCTTGCATGGCCCCAAACTGTGCAGAAATAAAATCTGTGGACAAAAACTGCAGGGAGTCTTGCTAAGTGTTCAATACGAAGATCAGTCTTCCAAGCACCAGTTATCTAACAGTGTAATAGTAAATTTCGGAAGGTGGTGGGCTCCGTGTGGATGTGCATGTAGAGGCTGTATTTATTCTTTGAACATACTGACCATTGGGAGTATATATTAAATTATGTGCAATACACTTGGTCTAATGCATGTCACACTATAAATGCTATTTTACAATGTTAGCCACTGCTGACTCTATCATTATTGGCATAGAAGTGAACAGAGCTGTTATGGTTGCTGTGCTTCTGAAATTCTCTGGTGGAAAAGGTAGATGCAAATCAAATTTTTGTTTGTCACAGCCATTCTCCTGCCTCAGCCTCCTGAGTGCCAGGATTACAGGTTTGTGCCACCACACACAGCTTCAAATATCATTTATACTATGTGTATTTACAAATATTTCAAGCAAAATTAGGGGTAAAGAAAGGTCAGAGATGACCTCAAAGATAATTAAAAAACTAAGACAAATCCAGGAGGAGAAGGGGAAACCCTGTGTAGAGGTTTTTGGGCCAAGTGAGGCAGGGGATAGAAAAGATTGCTCTTTAGGAAATGGAAATGTCATTTGAAGCCTTTTGAAGTAAGGAAGAACAGTTTGAGCCAGTGCCACTAGCAGCCATGGTAAAATTTTATGTAAAAGCTTTTGAAGTATGGAGAATACGTGTGATTTGCTATTTTGTTTAGATGGGGTCCTGGTATGTTATCCAGGCTGGCTTTGAACTTGGCAATATTCCTGTCTCAGCCTCACGGCTCTTGGTGCCTTTTAAAATAGTTATGTCATCTACTATGGGAAGAAAAGACAGAATGGAAGCAGAGAGATTAACAGTAGTGAACATGGAGAGAAATGGCCTAGAGGTGCCAGGGAAACAGCTCAGTAGTATAGGCTCCTGCCTGGCAAGTGCAAGGTCCTAAATTCAATCCCAAGTACCGCAAAAAATAAATAAATAAAAATAAAATTCCAGAAATGGCCTTGAGATACACTTTTGAGGTAAAGTCAAATATGGCCTGGGGTGGAAAACAAGTGAGATTGTACAGCTTAACCTACTAACTGGGCCCATTGAAGTGCTATTCGTCAAAACAGGAACTATTTCTTTTTGTTAAACTTTTATTTATTTATTTGGTACAGGCAAGAATTATTTCAAGACAAACATATTTGTAGGGGTTGTGGAGATCAAGAACTCAGTTTTGAGAACCGGCCAAATAGCTCAGCGGATTAAAGCGCCTACAAGCTGGTGCAGGCACCAAGGGTTCTATTCCCAGGCCTGCCGTGCTGGCCCAGCCCCTGGGTGCTCTGAGCTGGCAATTGAGACTGGGTGTGTGGTGTGTGCCTCTAATCCCAGTACTTGGAAGGCTGTAAATAGGAGAATCACTATGAGTCTGATCTAGTAGTAAGACCCTGAACACCCTGTAGATCCTTCCCCAAAACACAGAAAGAAAACCAAACCAAAAAAAGAACTCAGTTTTGGACTTGTTGAATTTGAGAGACCTGTGCATCAAGTGGAGTGATTAAAAAAGCAGTTGGAGTCGGGTTGGGGATGTTGGCACATGCCTGCAATTCCACCACTTGGGAAGCTGAGGCAGGAGGATTGCCACAAGTTAAAGACCAATCCAGGCTACTTAGTGAGTTCAAAGCCAGTCTGAACTACATAGTGAGACTGACTCAAAAAACAACAAAAAGTACAGTTAAATTCAACCTCTGGATTTTAGAAGAGACCATCAGCTCCAATAAAACCCTACAAAGAATGCTGAGAAAATAAATTACAACACGAGATTGAGGTCTGAAATAGTTGATCCCCATGGTGGTCCCACTGACCTCTATCAGTTCCTCATTTTTAGCTGTTTTTCTCTACTCCCACGTTAGAGATTGAATCCTGGACCCTACACCCTACACATGCTAACAGACCAGCCCTTATCATTGAGCTATACCACCAGCCTTCCATTGTTTTTAATAACTAGAAAAACAAAATATTTAAACCTAAGGACAACAGTTCAAGACAAAGCTGGACACAAAGTATAGTATAGAAACTATATTTAGGTCAGGTCATCAGAATGGGGGAAACTCAAAACAGTAAACTTGTTGATTTATCTTTATTACTGACTGCCAAAACTGTCACAGGTTTAATTCCCTGAAAAGTGTCCCACTGTATGAAATCAGCAGTAATTTTTTGGGGGCGGGGTACTGGGAGTCAAACTCCCAACATCACTGCTTGTTTTGGCATCACTATAGAACAGCTAACTTTAAAAAAAGGAGCTCACTAGCAGCTTTCTAGTAGAGCATGCTGTCTTTTCCATTAGCAGTGCAAGCATCACGAAGCACATGGGAAAATTGATATTTTATGTATTTAAATATAAGAACATCATTCATAAACTACGGTTGATTCCTCCCTTCTTTCTGCTCTCATCTGTCCTGTCCTCCATTTGCTATCTGGTGACTTTTCCATTAGACTACACTTGTCTCTGCTCTCACACATAGTTGGTATTTATTGCCAAATGAGTAAGTGAACACAATCTGCTCAGCCATGTGAACTCTGTTGTACAAAAAAACTGGTCTCACCTAGGTAGTGATTTGTCCAAGATCAACACAATGAACATATATAATCCTTTTTGGATGCTTGGGATCTGAACTTTCTTCCTACATTTGAGTTCCTGAATTATGAGCAGTTGGAAAGTGGATCACGACTTTTCATTACAGAAGTAGAAATTCCACGTGGTGTCTCAGCTTTTCCATGATCTCAATGCTACAAATTAAATGTGCCCCAGACTGGATTGAGAACCAGAGATACAAGGCAGTCTCTAGAATTTGTCTTTAGGGACAGCAAGTTGAATTCATATAGCAACACTAGATGTCATGTCCATGGCAGGGTCCACAGTTCTGGGCCTGTGGCCTTGGTAAACTAAGTGGAGACTCCTTAATGCTCAGCAGAGGCTGTCCTCATTGTAGCAGCTCTGTGATCAAGTGACGAAGGGTAATGTTCCAATACCTGCTCCCCAACCCGGATTATCTAGGCTTCTTGGTGATGCCGAACTGCCTATTATCCTTCTAATAAAATACTTCTTTCCTTGCAGCTGCCATAATTGGATTCTGAACTAAAAAAAACCTGACTCATGTAGTCACACAATAAAAGCTAAAGCTGTAACCCAGGCTTTAAGCTCCTAATTATAACATTGTTTTCCATTTAGATGGACCTCCACTTTCCAACAACCCACAATTTTTACATTGCATACTGATGTCCATAAATCACTTTGTTCACAGAACTTATATTTTAACATGTAACCTAATTAGTGACTGCTTGGTGAGGCAGCTGCCAGTGGAAAAGACTCAGTTTCAAATGCAGCAGTGGAAGATGAAATACTATTACTAATGTGACCAAGAAAAGGATGAAAACTATCAGACAGACTAAAAGTTGATCATAAGCCTTAAGAGTAATTATTGGATTCAAGCCAATTTTGTTTTGGGGTACTGGGTCCACACCTAGGATCTTGAGAACGCTAGACAAGTGTTCTACCACCAAGTTTACACTCTTAGCCCTCGCTGTGTTTTATTGCTGAAGGTAAAAAATTGGGAACATATTTCATAACTAAAAATATTTCACTAGATATTCAGTGGTCTAAGCACCTGGCTGGCAAACACAAGGACCCAGGTTCGATCCTTGTACTGCATGCTGTGCTGGCCCTGGAACCCTGGGCACACTGTGCCTGCCACTGAAACTGGACATGGTGTCACAAACCTGTAACTCCAGTGCTGGGGAGGCTGAGACAGGAGGATCACTATGAGTCCAACCTGCATAGCAAGACCCTGTACCAAATAAATAAAGAAATAAAAGATTAAAAAAAAAAAAAAAAAAAAGACAAAGCGCAAAGCTGTCTGAGTGGCACATGCCTATAATCCCAGCATTTTGGAAGGCTGAGCTAGGAATATCACAAATTCAAGCCTTGTTCAGTTCAGGCAGCTTAGCAAGACCCTGTATCAAAAATAAAAAGCGTTGGGGACATAACACAACCCCCTTCCTCCCTAAAAAAGTAAAAAAGTGATTTGTAATGTCTTTATGACTCAGTAACAAGTCTATTCAACTTTTATAGATACGATTTGTTTTTGTGACCTTGTATACTTAAATAAAATCAGTACTATATGTACTTATCTACAATGAACACAGACAAGCAATATGTGAACAACTGTCTGAAGTCTTCTGAGTGATGTTCACAATACAGAATAGGACGAAGGCTTTGTTTTATTTTAAATTTATTATTGTAGCTTTTCAAAAAAAAAAAAAAAGAAGGCAGTTACTTGGGATTTTCATGTGTAATAGAAACTGCAATATATATACTAGCCAGCAGATGTCAGAGTAAGATCTTTCTCCAGACTGAAGGTTCCATGCCCTTCTGCTCTCAGCACACTTCAGCCACAGACAGTCAGCCTTCTTTCACCCTCACATACATTTACTTCACCATATTTTCAAAGCTTCTCCACTCCCTCTGGATAACTGCTATTTGCCCAAATCATAATTGCTTTGTCTCTTCCTAAGGGTGCCTTCTCTGCTTCCTGCTGAACCACAATGTCTAAGCTCATATATATGTACTATTCTGTGGTACTGGGGATTGAACTCAGGCCCTTCACACTTAGCTACATCTCCAGCTCTTTTTATGGGTTTCAATACTTAAATGGGTTTCAATACTTAAATTGCCCCAGTGGGCTTGAATCTATGATCCTCCTGCCTCAGCCTCCCAGAGGACTGGATTATAGGCATGTGCCACAACTCAGGGCTAGGCTATCCTATTCTATATTCTTATAGCTACCTGCACGTGACTCTTATAGCAGTATATGTATTACATGTAATAAAATTATGTAAAGTCTGACTGATCTGCCTGCAAAGTGGTAAGTTTTAAGAAAAGAACTGTATCCTTCCTACTACACTGCCTGCCCCATGAGTGTCACTAAATAGAAAATTAGAAATGTAAACACCTCCACTAAATAGAATAGAATGTTTCTAAGGCTTGGACAACAAGTTGTATCAGAAAGTATTTTCTTCTTTCAATTCAGCTGTCATTTACTTAACAGCTTTTGGTAAAGATACTATATGGGACAGAAAAATGCCAGCTAGGACTTGTGTTTAAGCATCTTCAGTAATAGGGAAAAGACAGTATCAAGTTTTTGTCCTTCAATGTCAATTCCTGCTACAGGGCATCCTTATTTGTTTCTAGTTAAGGGCTCCTTCAATCCAGTAAGACTTGGTCACAGTGGTTGTTACTGAGATCAAGAAACACTGGTTTCCTAAACTTTTACTCTGCTCTTCCTCCTGTCCTTGACAGATAACCCTTTTCACCTTCAAAATAGCTGTCAAGACTCCTACCATTGGTCTGCTTGCAGCTTAACTGGCTCAATTATCTCCCTAGTAGAATGGTTTCCAGGCTTTTTCAGTACTCCTACTATTGAACTCTCTGTAGGACGGCTATTCCTAAAGGAGCTGTCAGACAGTTCTTAATGCTATAATTTTACTAATGAAATCTAAACCTGCTTTCATTTTTAGTTTGCTTCTTTTCCTGAAACAATCACAGAATTTCAAAACTGGATGAGACCTAAATGTAAACTAATTTACTAGTTACCTAGATCAGATCTTGGGCCAATGAAATCACCTGGACACTTCTGAAAAGCAGCTTTCTGAGCTCCAGCGATAGTGATTCTCATTTAGTATCTTTCATAGAAAAACTTCCAGGTGATTGGATGCATCAGCTGTCTAGAAAAGGAGCTTTGCTTATGACACCTGAAACTACCTTATGAAACACAATCCCTACACACAAGTGCTCCTTCCCCATTATACCTGAAGCTCTCCTGCGACAGGAACCCCATCACAGAATACCAGTATATGAAGATCCTAGTAGGCCTTCTTTGATTCCCAGGCATGACACGAAGCACCTATTTACTCTTAAAACACATGAACAGAAAATCAGTTACCTATAGAATACAGAGATACATTTACATGAGTCCTTTTACTACCAAGAGATGTGTATTTTAAAATGTGATTTTACTATGTTATTTATACATGGACTTGGGAAAAAGCAAATAAAAGGAATATTTTTAAGTTTAAATTGTATAGCACAAATTTTCTAGGTTCCCACCAGCCCATCTCCTACTATACTTTGCAAACTTGAGAAAGGTGAAATAATTAAGACTGATGTAAGTCTGAGATATTTAAGAAAACAAGTTGAAACAGGAAAAAAGAAACACTTACTGGTAAAGCAGTACTATATACGTGGTTTCCCCTACCCCCTTAACAGATCACTTAAACTTTGGACAGTGTTCTCCCTGCTCACTCTCCCAAAGGAAGCAAAGGCTGACTGATGGCAACGCTGCTGCAGAGAAGCAACACCAACCAAGAGCCAGCTTCACCTTCAGTAGAGAGGTACCTAGAGGTACCCCTCAGCCAGGGAAAAATAAAGTAAAAAAACATAAGGATTGCCCTTATTTAAGCAGTTAGATTGCTAACAAAAATTAGGGTTTGGTTAAAGAAGAAAAAGTAGGCACTGCAAGGGAGATAGTTCAGTGGCATAAATGCCTGCCTGACTAGCACAAGGTCCTAAGTACAATCCCTGATACTAAGAAAAAGCAGGCACTACAATAAATTTCTTTCTCTAAAACCTCTTTAGAGTTGATATGAAGATTCAATAGTAAACTACCCAAAGGTAAAATGTAACAGCTTAATTTTACAAATAAAGACAAGAAATTCATTGGATTACATTCCTACATTTGTTTTCAATTCTTACCTACATTTCTAAAATTTTTTCAGGATCTTATTAAGTTATTCTATATATTGCCCCTCTCATCAGCTCAAATAATTACAGGCAATGCAATTTGATTTTCAGGAAGAAAAACACCACACAAACTCCCACTATTGTATTATATTCAGCTGCAGTCTCTACTGATTCAGCATTCTCCCATAAAAATAAGTAGCTTGGATTATGAACACATTTGCAATCTTCTCTTAAATGTGCAGCATAAATTGCAGTGTTAGGTCAGATATGGTCCATTCCTGGTCACCCCTTACACGTTCAATTGTAAAAGCAACAACCTCTTATCATTGCCCCAAAGATCCTAGATGGAGATTTCTCTCTTCTGGAAACAAAACAGAAAGAATGGGTCCAATTTTTCTGAATAGGAATTTTTCTCTCCACTGAAAATGATAGATATTTGGGGATAAAGAATCTGCACTGCAGATATTAGGGTTACTGCCCTACTGCCTCCCTTCTGCAGTAGCCCTCTGCAGGACTGACCACCATTTCCTTCCTGTCCCTTGGCTTCCTCCTTCCTTTTTTTCTGTAGGCAGGTCAGATGCCTTCACCATTACTTTAGGCACACCTGCCTCTGTGCATTCATGTTATCCATGTGGGAAAATCTAATCCTGGATAAATCCAATGCTCCATCTTTTCCAGGTTTGCCTCTGTGGAACAAAGCAAGGCCACAGAAAAATCCCACATCCAGGCACTGCAAATTCAAGACCATCCATCTAACTGGGTCACTAGTATCAACAGTTTTTATCTTTTTCTAGTTACCATATTCGTATACTTCCCGTTAAAAGTTACTCCACTCTTTAATTCTTTTATTCAAATAATGATTGTATCCTGAGTAACAGGAAATCTCTAGGTGCTGAGATACAGGTGAACACAACAGAGAGATCTCTGCTCTCATCAAGCATCCGTTTGATGAAGGGAGACAAAAAAATAAAGAAAATCCATTAAAATAAGTGACTAGAAGAAAATAAAGCAGGGAGGTGGTACTAGGGTGCACTGAAAGATTGCAATTTAAAAAAAAAAAAAAATTAAAGTACAATATACCGAATACATGTAAATATACAAATTGAAATATCCTCTAGTCTACAGGGGAGTTGGGCAAAGCTTCATTGAGAAAATGCCATGTAGACAAAGACCTAAAAGAGCAAATATGAGACACTTGAAAATCTAAGAGCACACCATGCAGAGGACACATGCCATGGAAGGCACCAGAGCAGCAGCCTGTCTACACTATTTGAGGCAGCAAAAAGGCCAAGTGGGCTGGAGTGTGATGAGGGAACAAGATCTTACAGAAAAGCTCTGTGAGGATCACTGTCCAGTGCTACCCTGTGAGCAGCAAGGACTCTGGCTTTTAGTTGGAGTGAACCAGGAAGATGCCAGGAAGGTTTTGAGTGACAAGTTCTGAGTGGAGACCATTCTGATTATTATGCTGAGAACATACAACAGACTAAGGATTAAGTAGGCAGGGAAACTTGTTAGGATGCTATTGCAATTAACTCAGAAGAGAAACAATGAATTGAACCAGGATGGTGGAAATGAAGTTGGGAAGAAGAGGTCGGGTTATGATAATCCAGAAGTAGGGTCAACAGGGATTCGTGTGGAATAAGAATGAGAAGAGTCACAGGTGATAACCGGTTTGTGGTTTAAGCAACAGAAAAAATGGTTTAAGCAACAGGAAAGATGGATCATTTCCTGAAACCAAGACAAAAGTAAGTATCATAAAAAGAGAGAAGATAGTTTGCTGTTTGGACAAGCTTGTAATTAAAATTTGGTGGAGTCTACATTGGAAATCTGAGTTTGCCATCCACAAGTGGCATTTAACGCCTAGAGACTAGATGAGATCATACAATCTGCGCTGCAGATAAAAGATTTCTGAGAACTGATACCTCAGGCAGTGCAACTTTTAGAAGGTAGACACACAAAGAGAAACAAGTAAGGATCTGAGGAAGTGTATAAGGAAAACAGGGGAAGTACACTGTTATGAAAGGCTCAGATGGCGTTATAGTTTGTGTCTAGCTGTCCCCCCAAAGCCTCATGCAGTCACTGGGGCAGGTTTCTAGTTTGTGATTAATGATCCAATGCTGGGGTTACAGGTGTGAGTGCTACACCTGCCTTGGGGTAGACAGCCTGCATACACAGCCTCTGCCCCTCCCTTTGCTCTGCTGTCCTCTGCAGCCATGAACTGCTGCCATTTTGCCATGTGCCACTCTGTCTTGGGGCCAGCCAAGTATGTACTGAAACCTCCATTAACTGTGAGCTAAATATACTTTTCCTCCTTTAATTTTGGATGTTGGGTATTTTGTCCCAGCAGTGAGGGAAAAGTAACCAAGACAGATGGTTACAACAAAGAAGCAGTGTGTGAAATGCTGCTGACAGTATAAGATGGGTCTGTATTAACCTTGACAAGAACAGTTTCAGACTGGTGAAATACAAACATATTCAGTGAATTCACAACATGAGAGAAAAGAAATAACAATACGGATGATGTTATGGAGACATTTAACTATAAAACAGCAGAGAAATGGGATGGTAGATGGAGAAGGGAGGATTTAAGGCTATGGCAGATTTTGTGGGAAACCACTGGATCCCAAATTCAGCACCAGGCATTCATTCTTCCTGTGGCTAAAAAATACTTAGTATTGGTGAATAGAATGGCCTCAAAATACATCTAATTTATGACTGCAGAGTTGAGTAACTAAGGAAGGCTAAGGTTGAAAAATTGACCTCTGGTAGGGGCAGAATTGAGCAAAAGCAAACTGCTTTCTACCAACCCTAAATCGTTATCACATGTGGTAGGCAGACCCCACTCCCATGCCAAAATGTCCATATCCTAATTTCCAAGCCTATAAATTACTTGTAGATGAGATTAAAAGGAATTTGTAAATGTAATTAAATCAAAGAGGTAAAGAAAAGTGAGGAAATTATCCTAGATTATCTGGGTAAATCCCATGTTTTTTTATTTATTTTTTTTGAGATAGGGTCCTATACTATATAGTTCAGGCTGGCCTTAAACTCATAAGCCTCCTGCCTCAACTTCCCAAGTACCAGATTACAGAAAGGTTCCACCATGCCCAATGAGTACTTTATAAGAAGAAAATTCAGAATCAGAGAAGGTAGAATAAGAGGAATAAGTGTTAATGGGCAAATTCCAGAAGCAAGGCACGGATTTGCCCCTACTACCGCCAGGAGAAATTCAGGTGTTCTGATACTTTGCTTTAATACCCATAAAGCCCACTTCAAACTTCTGACTTCCAGGGTTTAAAGATGTAAGCCATAAGGTTCATAGCCATTTGTTTTAGGGGCAAGTGTAAGCTAATACACTGATAGCATGCTTTCTTCCTTTTCCTATCATGTAGATCTGTAACTTCATTATTTGTTGTCTATGTGCTCATTCTTGAAACACTTTCTGATTCTGGATTACTTTTCTTTATATAGACTTTTCTCTCATAACTATGGTTTTAATGAACATCTGTCTACAGGAAACCTTCAATATTTATTTTGAGTCAAATTGTTGGCCATATTTGGATAGTCAAATTCCTACTCAGCATCTCCATCTCAAAGGTACTTCCAACTCAAGTCAAAAATCAAACCCATTCTTCCCCCTTGAGTCCATTCATTAGTTCAGTGAAAGACATCATCTTGCTTTAAAAAACAACAAAACTTAAGACACTGCCAATGGTTAAGAACATTAACTTAATGGCAAATTTCCTGCTATGCTATATTCTTCAACATAACCTGATTGTGGGTAATTAACATTTTCCTATGTTATATATTTACTACAGGGTCTACAGGGTCTTACTACATCAATTAGGCTTGCAGTGATGCTCCTGTTTTTCAGCCTCCCAAGTGCTGGGATTACAGGCCTGTGTCACCAAGCCCAGTCTCAGAATCACCATCTCTCATGCCCTGGGCATGGGGCTGGCCCCTGCATCTGCCTAAACAGGTGCTTTAACCCACTGAGCTATCTGGCTGGCCTGACATTTTCCTCTCTTAAAGGTCTCATTTTAAGAGTTTACAAAACTTAAATCTACTATGGTTCCTTATTATTCCACATTACATATTCAAGCAATATATAACATACATTGTTGAACTATTTTCTAATGTACTATTTTAGAATTAACTATTCTAAGTATTAAACACTTCCTGTATATATGGGGTGAACATTAAAAAGCTAGTCACAAAAATGGAACCATCACACTTTCTTATTCCAGTCTGAACATACACTTGACTCCAGGGTAACAATCATACTTTTTCTCCCAATAAAAGCATCTAAGGATAGGATACAAAACAGAAAAAACCCAAAATATTCAAAATTCCCCTAAGTCTTAGCCTACTGATACATATTAGCTATTTTTTTTTTTTTTTAACACGGAACCGGGGATTGAACTCATGCCCTTGCGCTTGCCAGAGAAGCACTTATTCCACTGAGCCATGTCCCCAGCCCCCAAAAGTGTATTTTTTTCTTTTTCTTTTTGCGGTACCAGGGATCAAACTCAGGACCTTGTGCTTGTCAAGCAAGCACTTATTCCACTGACCTATCTTCCTCCCCACCCCCCTTTTTTGGGGGGAACCGGGGATTGAACTCAGGCCCTTGTGCTTGCCAGGGAAGTGCTTATCCTACTGAGCCATCTCCCCGGCCCCATATTAGCTATTCTAAAATTTCTAGAGTCTCAACCTTTCCAGGTTCATTTTTGTCTGTTTTAAAATATAAATCAAGGTGGGCATGGTAGTATACTCCTGAAATGGTATTAATATTGATTAGTTACATCACTTAAATTTTTGATAATTTGAAAGTTTTAATATAATTAAAGTGTCAGCAAGTTATGTCATAGTACCTGAAAATATAAAACATTTATGCCATTTATGCCAGTACAGGTCATTTCTAAACACTTTGTGTCAAAAACTAACCATTATTAACACCAAAAAGCCAAGCAAGAGTGCCAGCTGATAAATGGCGTTTTCTCTAACATTTGTTAGAAGTAGGCGGATGTTTCTATTATCTAAATTTCACAGCTGAAGAAAATGAAATTTACAAAGGTTCATTTGCTGAAAGTTATCTATCTGATAAGCACTGAATCCAAGACTCAAAGTCTACCCGGTCTTCAGTATCCAAGACCACAGTGCTATTCATGGGACCTCCTTAACTACAGTAGAGATAAATATAAAGTACTAACATGAAAGACAAGAGTCATGTGCTTAAAAATTACATATTGTCTGGTAAAGATGATGCATTGAGCACATGTACCTACATCCATTCCCAAATGTCCACTAAAGGACAGTGAAGTTTTTGTTTTAAAATATAAATCAAGGTGGGCATGGTAGTATACTCCTGTAAGCCCAGCACCTGGGAGGCTGAGGCAGGTAACTGTCTCAAGTTCAAGGTCAGCCTTAACTATGCAAGACCCTATCTCAAAAAATAAATGAAAGAATAAACAGAATTTAAAGAAAAATAAAATACCACTCTAAAGGGATGAAAAAGGAGACAGCAGCAACAAAAAAATCAGAAGCTGGAGACAAATGGACAAGTAGTAAATAATGTAGTAGACCCAAGAAAACTGAATCCTGTACCAGCAGTAGAAAGAGCCAAAAAAAGAAACAAAAGCAAGCACACCACAGAATTTATCAAAGGTTCAGGAATTCGTGGATATATGTATCTCTGGAAGCAGTGGGTAAAACCATAGACAGTGAAATAAGAATTGGGCCCGGGTGGAAAAAAAAAAAAAGCAGGCTGGCCAGATAGCTCAGTGGATTAAAGTGCCTGCTTAGGCAGCCTCAGGGACTGGGGTTCAATCCCCAGCCTGCCATGCCAGCCCTGCCCCAGGGCATGCTGAGACAGCAATTGAGTGGGCGTGATGGCGCACCTATATCTCAGCGCTTGGGAGGCTGAAAACAGGATCATTACAAGTCCAATCTGTGCAGTGAGATCCTGTACTAAATACATAAAAGAAAAAAAAATTGGGCCTTGGTGGTCTATGTAATCTGAGCACTCTGGGAGTCTGAGGCAAGAGGATAGCAAGTTTGGGCCTAGTCTAGACAACTTTGTAAGACCTGTGTCAAAGAAGAAAACAAGGAAAGGACAGAAGAAAGGTCTGGACATGTAGCCTAGTGAATAGGCCCTGGGTTCAAGTTTTAGTACCATAAAAAAGAAAGGTGGTGGGGGTGAAAGAGAGAGAAAAAACAAACTGGTTATAAGCTTAAGTAAGCAAGTGCTCTTTGCAACTCTACATAACTAAGCAGATTCCTTTCCCCAATTCACAAATCACCTTTCAGCAAAATTGAACAATAAGCTCTACTCACTTAAAACTTCTAATCAATTTATTAGTCCTTATTAACTAGATACTCATGAGAGGCATCTAAAATGAAAGAAAAAAAATGCGAAGAGCAATATTAGATCAGACTATGGAAGAAAAAGAAAACATCAAAAGTGGTATCACTGGGGCCAGGGAGATGGCTCAGTGGAATAAGCGCTTCCCTGGCAAGCGCAAGGGCCTGAGTTCAATCCCCGGTTCCGCAAAAAAAAAAAGTGGTATCACTGGTGGGGGAGATAGCTTGGTGGCATAAGTGCCTGCCTGGCAAGTACAAGGTTCTGAGTTCAATCCCCAGTAACACATGATGTGCTGGCCTGGAAGTAGGGCGTGGTATCCCATGCCTATAATCCCTGCACTAGGGGCGCTGACACAGGAGGATCTCTGCCAACTTGAGAGTAGCCTGGGGGCTACAAAAGTGAACACAGGGCCGGCCCAAACTGCATAGCAAGATCCTGTATCACAAAAAAAAAAAAAGAAAAAGAGAGAAAAATGGTGTCACTGAATAATACCAAAGGGGAGAATCATCAAAAAAATTTGTAAAATTTCTGTAAACTAAGGATACAATTTTCAAGTTTAAATCTGTTTGTCAAGTGTCCAGCACAGTGAATTAAAAATACCCAAAGTATGTCATCACAGAATGTAATAATACTAGGGACAAGAAAATTCTATTTCTCTGGGAAAGAATTTAGATCCCACAAAAAAATAGCAGGCGTCAGATGTCCCAAAAACAACAATGAAAGCTAGTCACAATGGTGCAAAGAGTTAAAATCCTGAAGGTAAAAAAGATTTCCAACCTAGGGCCAGGGATAGATCAGTGACACAGCACCTGCCTGGTAACCATGAATTTGAGTTCAAGCATAAAGAAAAAAAAAAAGATTTCCAACCTAGAAATTATATTCAGCAAACTATCAAATGTTAGAAAAAAAGAAGAAAAAGCCATTTTCAGGTCTCAACACATTTGCCTCATGTCACTTTTCTTAGAACTGCGCTTTACCAAAGTAAGGGAGTAAGCCTAGAAGAGATGAGATCAACAAAAACACTAGAGATCTAATATGGTATAAGAAGAAATTTCCCTGATGAGGGTGAAGGAAAATTCCAGTTTAGAGCCTCACACCAGGCACGGACTAAGGCAGGTCAAAGGGCTTCAGGAAAAACTTAGAAAGATTAAAATATCTAATAAAACAGAACCATTTACACAATTTAGACAAATACCAAGTTTTGTTGAGTCAATGAAAAGTTTATAGAAAAATTAAACTTCAAAAAACTAAAATGGGGCCAGCCAGATAACTCAGCAGACTAAAGCACCTGCTTAGGCAGAGCTTAGCCCCAGTGTTCCATGCCAGCCCCGCATCCAGGGTGCACTGAGACAACGATTGAGACTGGGCATGGTAGTGTGCTTGTAATCCCAGCACTTGGGAGGCTGAAAATGGAGAATCACTACAAGTCCGATCTACGTAGTGAGACCCTGCAGACCCTGCCCTAAATACATAATCAATAAACAAACTAATAAATAAATAAAATGATGTAAGGAAAGAACTTCATGAACAGCACTATAATCAAAAGCACAGAGTACACTGAAGACAAATAAGAAATGTATGTGTGGACGGACATAAGGGAGGAAAAGAAACCTAAGTCCTAATGACACACTGAGAAGTCAGAGGGCATTTCCTAAAGCAGAACAAACCAAGTTATGTTATTTAGAGACACAATTAGCTAAAAAGAGGTAAATATGTCGCCTCTGTGGAGTGCTTCTTCTGGCAACTAACACAGATTACTGCTCAACTTCAAAACACACCATTTTCTTCCTCTGGCATTACATGTACTTGGTACCAAGCAGCAATGTTACTTTTCATAAAGAATGCTTGGCAGAAAGGTATAATGCCACTAGATCAGGATCAGCAAATTCTCAAGTCCCAAATGAGCAGAATTCAACTTAATGCAGTGATTACTGATTTTCAACAAAAAGTGGGACAAGGAAGAAAAAAAAAAAACCTTAAATTTTCTGGTATTTTATTAAAAATATAAACTAATGATCTTGCACTTAAGTATGACTGTGGTTATGTGTTGACTCCCAGTAAGCATAGCTATTTGTAAGGAATTCATCACAAATATACTCTGTACAGAACTAAAAATGTAAATAGAAATGACAAGACAGTGACATTTTGGACATGACCACCTTACAATAAAAATGGAGTC
>NW_004524621.1:8890537-8899620 GCF_000260255.1 Octodon degus | reverse complement strand
TAGGCAGGAGAAACTGTAGCCAGGTTCTTCTATCATATGTTTATACAGGATGTCCCATCTTCATATACTGTCCAATTTCTTCAAGATAAATGGAGCTGAAAGAATAAACAACCCAAAGTTAGTTTTCAACTCTATGTAGTTCCCATGCTACATTACAGATCTGTGACACTTGGGAAAAACTTACAGTTTTAATTCAATATTAAAAACAAAACAAAACCTACAAAATGATGGCCAAGGCTCTGCCCATACAACACAGCAAAAGAGCCTTACTTTGGCATCCAAAGCAACTCATTCCTCTGTCCTTTACCTATGGGTACCATAAGATCATTGCTTATACTCTTTAAAGGCTTTTCCCCAGGTAATTCTCCCCCTTAAAGCCATAATAAGTAACTCCCATCTGTCTCTCAAACAACTCTATTTTGCTGATCTTAACTGTAAAAGGAATAAAACTAGAGAAAAAAAGGAGGGAGGCATTTCTCATCTTTAAATTCATTTGAAAGAAAGCAAGTAGGTTTCGTAAAAATACTGTAGCAGGAAACACGTGACTGTCATCTCTGATACCAAAGAATGATATTTTCTCAATATTCATAGTTAATAGAACATTCTGTAAATAATAAACTGAAGACATTGAGATCTGTCAGAAGCAGATAAAGTCAGTAGTATATCCAATCTTCTACCCATAGGGGGAAAAAATCAAATACAAAATGGATAAATGTAATGTAGTATTTTATGCAAGAAATTTTATTTGAAAAAAGTTCCAACACATTCTATAACATAAACTCTGAAAACATTTTACTAAGTGAAATAAGCCAGATACAACAGGATACATACAGTATAATTTCATTTGTATGAAATATTCAGAATAGACACATCCATAGAGAAATAGTGGTTGCCCAGTTCTGGAGAAAGGGGAAAATGAGGTGAGCGCTAGTTGGCAGGGACTTTCTTTTAAAAAGGTAAAGAAAATGTTCATAAATTGATTGTGATAATGGCTGCACACCTCTATGCTAAAACCCACTGAACTGCACACTTTAAAGGTATATTATATAATTTAGAAATGATACTTTAACTTAAAAATGATAAATCAAAGTTAAGAAGAAGTAAGTAAATCTGGTAGTTGCAAACAGTTGGTGAGCGAGTTGGAGGATTTGGGCTATTTCTGTTCCCCAAGACTCCCTCTCCTGGGGAAGCAAAGAAATACAACAAGAGTACACAGTCAAAAAAGGCTCCTGAACTTGAGTCTTCTTTGGCACAACCTTGGTATGGCCTTCAATTATCTGAACAACCCTGCCTCTCCATCCAGACCAGCCAGCCAGCATACAAGCACAGAACAATGAGGAGTTTACAGATAATGAGCAATCTGAGGCAAATTACTGCTAAGATGTGTCGGTACAACTAAGAGAACTAATCTATAAAGCTGCTTCCAGTTCTTCTATTGAGTGTGCCTCTAACCTGATGTCTTTCGTATATCCCCCTGAAAACGGAGCTCTCACAGGGCCACTGACAAGATAAAAAAAATGGAAATAACTCTGTCAACTGTAAAGTCAAAATATCGCAGGCATTTTTATTACTCCACTAACCTTTTTTTCTCATTCGTTTAAAAAAAAAGCAATTATTTACCTCACCCTCTGTACAAATAAACAGGAAGCAAAATCAGATTTAAAAAGTTAGCATTGAAGGGAACCTATTAAGAGCTATAGACTCTATTAGGTCAAGTTCATTCATTAAATCGTTGAATGACCTTGGACTAATCATTTTCCTACTCCGGCGTATTTCTCAGTCCGCAAACAAGGGACTTGCTCTAGGGCTAAACTCTGAAGCTCGTTCAACTCAAGGCTCTTAAGAGTAGGTGAACCAGAACGACTTGACTACGCGCGCTGGGTCACCACGTGCGCTTTGATATCCCCACCCCGACCCAGGGCGATGCGTAACACCGTCGCCCGCAACGCGCTTTCCGTCTGCTCTTCGAGAAGGTTCAGCTTAGGTCTGCTCCTAAAGACCCCACAGCCGCCTGCAGAACGAAAGATGGAGGGGTTGTGTCGACGAAAGGGTCTCACGGTCACAGCCCAGAAGGACGGACACTCACTGACTCGCAGCAGGGCTACGTAGATGAGGAAGTTCCGTACGGAGGAAATCACATCCTCGCGCATCTTCCGTTTCATTTCTTCAGGGTCCAGCTTCGGTGCAAGGCCCTCGATCCGAAACATCTTCACTCTGCAGCAACACCTTCCAGTTGCTGCGCTTTGCTCTCTGAGTTTTACCGGAGGAGTCACACCCGGAACTCGACCTAACCCTACTTCCGGTTCCGCCCCCCTCCAGGAGGAGACGGAAGCCTGCGAAGGACAATTCTCATCCTGTCCGTGTGACCCTGAGGAGCGGCCTGAAGGGGGCGACCATGATCTTGTCACAGAGACCCGGGTGTTTGTGAGTTTGTCTTAAACTGGGAGCACAGTATTGTAAAATGGTGTTACTCCGCCCAGTAGGGGACTGTGCTTCTAGGTACCACCAAAAATACTAACAGCTAACATTTACTGAATACTCACTGTAGTTCTCTGTAAATTGCATATCATCATTTCCTAGATTAGAAAATTGAAGTACAGAGATCTTTAAAACAACTTGTAAGATGCAGTTTACCTCAGGTGGAAAAAGTATTGAGAAATGGAATAGTATTAGCAAATATTAAAAATTACTTAAACTGGTGACTGGTATATCATTTTAATTATTCTAATCTTTGTATCTTGAGTATTTGAAATTTTCTATGATAAAAAACAAAAGGCAGGGGCTGGGGAGATAGCTTGGTGGTAAATGCCTGCCTGGTAAACCCAAGGACCCGGGTTCGATTCCAGATACCAAATGCTGTGCCGGCCCGAAACCAGGTGTGGTGGTGCATGCTTGTAATCCCAGCGCTATGGAAGCTGAGACAGGAGTATCACTATGAGTTTGAGCTGCGTAGAGAGACCCTGTACCAAATAAATAAAGAAATAAAAGATTAAAAACAAGAAAAGGCAAAGATGGCGAAACTTGCCCAAGATCACAACTAATAAATACCAAAACAGGACTCTATATCTACTTAGATCTGTGAAACACCAGACAGAGTTTTTAAGATTATTGCTGTATTCACATTTTCCGTAGCTAATTGATTCTTATAAGTATAATTTAGGTGTAGTAGTAGAGCATGGGTAAAGTAAGTTCAAATCTGAAAAACATTCTACTGATGAGGAAAGGAAGTCTCAGAAATCTATTTTTCATTCTATTACTGATGGATAGGTCAGCATTCTAATGTAGATAACTGTAATGTCTAGATAATGAGCAAGATAAAGTGAACCCTACTACCCCAATGGTCCCTAATAGTACCTGCATGGCTGGACATCCCTGGAATCAGAAGGTAGGAATTTAAGGCAGTTTTTCTGCCACAAAATCATCAAAACTAATAGGTGGCTACACCAAATTATGAATGACAGCTAGCCATATATAATTTTCAGATATGAGCCAAATGATTAAATTGCTTATATAGTACAGAATGTTCCTTCTTGAAAGCACCTAGCAATAATGCACATAGTGCATAGCAATAATGAATTTTGGATAAAATCTTGGGTAAATTAGAGTAATAATTTTTATGGAAACAACTGATAATTGTAAGCATTACAACCTACCTTCCTAACTGACAGACAGTGGGGTGAGAAAAGGAACTCTTTTCATATTCAAGCGTTAGTAACCTTTTACATCTATAATTGATGCAGCGGAATAGCAGAAGCCACTTTGGAATGGAAGAGGCAGACTCCCAAGGATTAGCCTCCGTGAAAGCCTTTGTGTCTAGAAAAGTAATGCTGAAAAGCAGCAGGGGCTGTGGGAAGAAGCTGAACAAAGACAATGGAGACATAATCCCTAGATTTGACACTGTGACTCACTGTCCATGTGATAAGGGACAAGTTTGTTTCACTGAAACTTCTTTACAGGGAGGGCATATGAGTAGCTGGTTTTTGTTGTGTTGTTGTTGTTGTTTTGAGTAGCTGTTTTTGAAAGTCCCTTCCAGTTCTAGTAGTCTATGTATTTTTAATTCTAATTGTGTCATCTAGGACATAATGATTTGGAGTGTGTGGCTATCAAGCTCTCATCAAATATGATCAATTAGCAAACCAAATATGTGCATTTTCCATGTAAAGAAGACAGTAAATATGCAGGCATGGTGGCACACACCTTTAACCCCAGCACTCAGGAGGCTGAGGCAGGAGGATTATTCAAGTTCCAGACCAGACTGGACTACAAAGTGAGATCAAGGCCAGACTGAGCTTAATATCTGAGACAGTGTCTCAAAAAGACAAAAAAGGACCGGCCAGATAGCTCAGTGGATTAAAGCACCTGCTTAGGCAGATGCACGCAGGGACCAAGGTTTGATCCCTGGGCATGTTGCCAGCCTCACACTCAGGGCACGCTGAGTCAATGATTGAGACTAGGTGTGGTGGCGTGCTTGTAATCCCAGCACTTGGGAGGCTGAAAACAGGAGGATCACTACAAGTCCAATCTATGTAGTGGGACCCTGAGCACCCTGCATTAAATACACACACACACACACACACACACACACACACACACGACGGTAAACAAGGAGGCAGACCTCAACTATCTGAGAAGTGAGGCAAAACAGATTGGGAAGGAATGAATTGTTATGTGATTTCAATAACTTAGATCTCTAAAAATGTTTACCCTAGTTTAAGTAGTTCACATATGGAACTACCACGTTATTTTCTTTATTGAGACACTTGTGAATAACTTACCTGAATTCATTGGGAACTAAAGAGGGGAGAAATTAGTCCAAGATTATGTTTGATGGTAAAAAGAACAGGTGTTAACATCTGAGCTTTACTGTCTGATGTGAAATTTAAAAAGTGATGCTATTCTTAGAACAATTCCTTAGAAAGCTGTGGTTCTTGTCCATCTTTTGAGATAGGAACACAATGGATAAAAATATGGAGCAGTTATGCCCTGGAATGAGGAATTTGTTTTAGATATAGTCTTGGAGGCTGAACTGTTTGTGTCTCAGAAATGTCTTCCTCTTTCATGGCTCTTTGTAATGGAAGAAACTCATTAAATGAGGTTAGACTCTTTTCCTTGGCTTTTAAAAAATGTTTGTTTATCTTTTGGCACATAAGTGGTGATTTTCCAGTTACAGTGGGTTTAGGCAAGGCAAATTGAGAAAACATGCTTCAGAAAGTCAACATTGGATCGAGCCACTTTATATTTTACACCCCTCATTTTTTCTTTACTAGAATGAGAAGAGCTTTGGGTCTAATACTTAAAATCACCTAAAGCTGTCAAGTGCTGTAATTTTGTGCCCATCATTTCTTTTCTTCCATATATTCTTAACCTAAAAGCAAAGAATTCATTGTAATTTACCATGAAAGGCAAAAATGAAGAAGTATGCACACATAATTTAATACTGATATGTGTATTAGTTGGTCTGTTTACAGAGAAAATGGCAGCTGATGTCATAGCCTGTCTTGCTTTCCATTTAGCTCCCAGGAGAGATTTTGGAGCCATTTCCTTTGCCTCAGCTTCCCAGATAATACTGTACATAAGCATCCAGAGTGTACAACCTACTCATAAGAGGATTAAGTGCTTTAATTTCTACCACTAGGGAATAATTTGTATTTGCAAGGCCAGAAGTTGACTGATGACTCATGATTAAGAAATGAATTCAATATAAAATCATAGGAACCTTTCTTTCTAATTTATAGGGTGCTATAGGTTTTGGGTATGAAGCACTTCTACTCCTTTAATTAACAGATGATAAAACTAAGGATCAGAGGGAAGCTCCTTAGAAATAAGATACCTGGAAATAGGGTAGATCTCTAGGTTCCCATTTCAGCACTTTCCTCCATCATACCTTATAGTTTTTGCTACTTTATTAATATTGTCACTGACACTATCCCCTTCACTCAGAGGTAAGGCTTAGAAGACTGTGATTCTATATAACTATAGTTAGGGAGAAACAGATAACAAGAGGTTTCATCAACAGACAAAAAGAGTCTTTTTTTTTTCCACATTGCCACTGGGCTGTATTATTATGCAGCTCTACATCTGTCCTTCCTTGTTCCTTCAGGCAAAGACATGGCCTGGAATTCCCAGAACAAACTTGACTTTGAAATCCATTGGACCTACAATGAATGAAACAACAGTTAGGACAAGGAAAAGACTCTTGGGCTCACAATAAAGATTGCTCTGTGATACATGCTAACCAGAATAATCTCAGTTGGAATATAGGGTAACTTTAAGTTACTGCCCAACAAAGAGGCCTATTCAGGAAGAAAGCTTTTTGAGCCTTAAAGGATGAGAATTTTGATAACTTTTACCTCTCTGACATTCCCTTTCTGGATTACTTTCTCTCTAAGTTTTAGAACTTCATTGTCTGGATGGTTTATGAATATATGATCTCTTTCCAGGTAGGCTGTAAGCACTTCAAGTACAAGAAGCATTACTCATTGTTGAATTCTCCAACCAGCTGAGGACAGGTATTTATACATGATTAAAAACTAAGTACCCTATGAGTAAATGAATGAATTTCAAATCAACTCTTTAGGATTTAAAAATCAGTGGCCGTATGTATATTAATTTGAAAAGAAATTGTCTCCAAAAAGATTTTATTCCCAAATTCTATATAATATTTTTACATAATTATTTATTTCTCACTGCTTTGGTACAACTTATTTTTGCGTGGTTAAATAAATATTATTTAGATTGGAGATGTTATCAGCAAAGCCAGGGGTAGTGGCACATACCTATAATCCCAGGATTTGAGAAACTGAGGCACAAGGATTGAGAGTTCAAGGCTAGTTGGGCTGCATAATAAATTCAAGGCCAGCCTGAACTACCTAGTAAGACCCTATCTCAAAAAAAAAAAAAAAAAAAAAAAGCAGGGGCTGGGGATTTGATTCTTGGGCTTGCCCTGCTGGCCTCTCCCCAGGGTACTCTGAGACAGCAATTGAAACTGGGTGTGGTGGTACACACCTGGTAATCCCAGCACTTGGGAGGCTGTAAACAGGAGAATCACTTCGAGTCCAATCTAGTAGTGAGACCCTGAACACCCTGTAGACCGGTCCCTAAAATAAAAAATAAAAAAAAATGTTATCAGCAAAGTTAAAGACTGACCTTTACATTTTGTTTTCATTTATTTATAGCAATAGTTATATAAAATCCATATTATAGTTTTAGCAACTTGATTTTTTAATGAATGCTACCTGTTTATTTTAGGATTCTTTTCTCTTTTTTTGGCTGGCTCAAGCTGCCTTAAAGGTGTGTCTGGTGCAGCATGTGGTTCTGGAGATCAAACCATAGTCCCTTGCCCCTGACTGATTTTGCCCAAGCAGGTGCTTTAGACAACTGAGATATCCTGCCAGCCCTTACATGTTTACTTTAATAATATTTAGAAAATACAGAATCAAGGAAAAAATAATAATCCCCCAACCACTATTGATGTTAGTGTTATCTTTCTGCCAGCATCCATTCTCTATGACTTGTCCTTGACATTTGCAGAATGACAGACCTGCCTGATTAAAGATAAGTAGGTATTCACTAATTTCAACTTAGAAGAGATACAGAGCTTCCTAAAGCCAGGAATACTTTTTTTTCTTGCACAACACAGTTGAATTGTTATAAATATACAGACTATGAATTAAGGAACTCCTGGTTCGGTGGCCAGCACAGTATGCCTGGGGTCCTGGGGCCAGCATCCCATGTGGTACTGTTGTAGGCAACTGAATTAGAAATTTAGGCAGTCAGACAGGGCCAGGCCCTCAAGTAGTCAAGATGGAAGACAGGTGACTTTGCAACTTGGAAGAGAGAGACACTCCCCTATGGGCCTCACCTCAAGACCAAGACAAAAGAGGAAACACAGCTATATACTTCCCTAGGGATGGGCATCAGGGATTGATATTCTAAATTGGTATCAATCACCTTGAAAGAGCCCTTAGACCTGCCTCACTGCATAGTTTTCCTCTATAAAAATCCCTGGAACAGATAGCTTCCTGGGAACAACCCACATGGGCCCTTTTCCTGTCCCTCTCTCTTGGACAGGAGCTTTCTTTCCATCAATAAATATATTCTGCTCATAACCTCCATTTGTCCCTAAAATTCATTCTTCAGTTTTAGAGAACATGAACTTGTCCCAGGTAACTTTTAGGTTTTGGGAGATCATTTTTCCCCTATTTCATTTGGAGGTCATTTATCCCAACATCAGTTTTTGCTCCCTGTGTCATTTGGAGGTTCCCTGTATCAGTACTGGGGATAGAACCTGGCTCTATGAGCTTGCTAGGCAGGTGCTTAGACTGCTAAGCTATCTCTCCAGCCCTGATCTTTTGTTTTTTTCATATGTGACAGAGGGATAGAGTAGCTTCTTCAAACTGATATTTACAGAACTAAATAAGATTATTTAAAGTGCTTATGGTGTGCATTTTGTAAATGATAGCTAACAATAAAAACATTTTTATTAGAAAAATTATGGCTTAGTCATGATACTCCAAATGAAACAAGTGTTTTGTTTATTTATTTGGTATACATTCTTGCTATGCAGCTTGGACTCATAGTGATCTTCCTGTCTCAGCTTCCCAGTGCTAGGATTACAGTTTTAGTGGCTGGCTTGGTGCCCCGAATAACCTGGCATTGTTGTTTTAGGGTTCAAGCACAGATCCTTATGCTTACCAGGCAGGCTCTTAGACCACTGAGCTGTCTCCCCAGCCAGCCTGGTCAATGTAGTAAGTTCAAGGCCAATCTGAAATACATAAGTGAGATCCTGTCTCAAAGAAACTAAAAAGAAGGAAGAGAAGAAGGATAAGCAGAGAGAAGGAGAGGGAGAGAGAGAAGGGGAGGGAGAAGGAGAAGAAGGAAAGGAGAGAAGAGAGGAGAGGAGAAGGGAGAAAGGAAGGGAGACAGACAGACAGATATGTAGTCCTCTTATCCTTACTTTCTATTTATTCTCCAAGGATAGATTGGGCTTCTGGGCCCATTCATTCTCTGAAACTGCTGGCTTTTTGTTGTTGTTATATATATTTAACTTTTTAATAGATTGCAAATTGAAAATGAATTATTTA